>NW_025422345.1:0-449921 GCF_011764305.1 Mustela putorius furo | reverse complement strand
TGAGCCTGGACCTCCTGGCCCCACCCAGACAGCTGGCTGCACTGAGCACATCGGACTCGGCTCCTGGCCTTTAGTTCGTCATCTCTGCTCAACCTCGGTTTTCAGGTTTCAGAACCTAGACCTTATCTCCAATCACGGCCCAGGTATTAAAATGATCGGTGTCCGACATATAAAGCGATTCCGTACTCCGACGCCGATGGGTGAACTAAAACTTGTGGTTGGCTTGTTGGGGCCCCAGGCGTTGAACAGATGAATAGGGTAAACTCATGAAATGTGCCACCTTAAGGACCACCCCCCCCCGGCGCCATAGCCTCTGGGGCCACATTGGCCCCAAACCACAACATTGTGACCCTCAGGGCTGTTGATCCCAGTCCTGGTCCTCAGGTAAGGCCTCTCAGTGGCTGAGGAGAGACAAGCATATATTGGGCTTGCCATGGGCCCAATAGGCCACGGTCCAAATTTTTAAAATCGTTGGTTGTCCTTCCACTCTTTTCGCAGGCTCTTGCCTTCGTATTCTCTTTTGGTGGGACACCTAAGGTAATATTCCTGAAAGGACTCCTCCCACCCATCCGACAGATTGACCGAAACACATATTTGGGATCGGCCAAATTCAAAAATCCCACAGAGAGCAAGATTCGTCCAGGCCCATGAGGCGTCCCCAAATCCTCCATTCCAACGCGCAACATCGCTGATACAAAATTCCAGAGACAGAAGCCTGAGCAAACGCACCTGTCAGACTCGCTCATTCTTCAAGACAGATATCCTGAAGAGTTCTTTAGATAAGAACCTACACTACACGGCACTCGAATGCACCCCAAAATATATATAGTCTAACCTGGGCACTAATTGCCCCTGTGTCTGACAACCTGAGCCCGGACCTCGTGACCCCTCATCACGCCAGCCAGCTTGACCGCACACCGTGAGCAGATCACATCGGAACCCTCCATGTCCATGGCCTCAATTAGGATCATCATCTCTTCCCTACCCCTCAGTTTTTCAGCTTCAGAACCTAGACCTATCCTCCAATCACTGCCCAGGGGTGACTGTGATGCAGAAATCAGAAACTCTTCCTTACCCATGGCAAGAAACCTTGTGGTTGGCATGTTTTGTCCCACCTTCAGTGTAGGAGAAACCAGCATTCACACCTGAGGGCCCCGCCCTTCTTGCTTGAGTGCGACGAGGGCATAAACAACGCATTGTTGACCCTCACAGCGTGAGTCCGGTCCTCTATAGTACGTCCTCTCAGTGGCTGGAACCATTAGATGTCATAATGGGCTTGACATGTCCCGTAGGCTCCAATTTTTTAACCAGATTTTTCTGGTCGTCCAGTCGCCGCCCCTCCCCAGGGCCCTACTCTGGAATCCCTCCCATTTGGTGGGGCACCTGAGGTTTGAAACACAAGAACAAAACAAATCAACAACAACAGAACACGGACTTCTTCCATCCCACAGAATGACCCCAACTGACACTTTGGACGGGGCCAAACCCCCAGAGGTGTAAGACTCGTCCATTTCCCATGAAGTCAACACCCGGAAATTTCACGACCATTAGAGTGACACGATATCCAGAGACAAAAACTTGAGCAAGAGCCTCACACTCGCCCTTTTTTTTTTCATATCCTCAAAGAGTTCTCCTCATGTCTGTAGATCAGTCCTGCCATACCTATGACCCCGAAACATAAGCCGCCTGATTTTGTGTTTTCAGACAACGTGTCCAAGCAGCCCTGGCCACACACCTTACAGGCTCAGCCCCTGGAGCCAAACATGACGACTGTGCTTGCCCTCTCCAAGGGAATTGAATGTGCCCCACTCCAATGGCCACAACCCTACTAATAGATAAACCTCCAAAGTCCCTGAGGCCATCCCAATATTTGTGTGTGCTTTTCCCAGGACAATCAGGGGCAAATCTGGGCCCATCTGAGCACCTACCCGCCCCTACTTCACCGACGCGTAGACTGATGATGTGCCCAGAGGTAAAAAGAACGAACATGCCCCTAGTCCCTACCTAATCGTATCCATTGTTTTGTCCAGTCCAGGGTCATCTCTCCTCAGAGGCCTGGATTTCATAACAACATCATATGGCTGTTTTCTTTGACTCAACCATCAGAACAAATCTCATCTACAACACGGGAAACTTCACGATGGAGCTCTGTGAAAGCCTCTCTTTAGGAGAACCCTTCAGAGTCCCAGTGCCACCGCTTCATTCCAAGGTCTCCATAGACACAAAATCATATTAGGAGGACACACATCCACGGGAGAGTCCATCTCAACTCATCCTCCTCGGTTGCTCCCCCAGATACAGCAGTTCTCACCTGTCTTGTTGCTTGGGAGACAATTGGAATGCGTGGTGTGGCTACCCACCATCCATCCTTAGAACCCTGCTTGGAATCGCTGTACTGGAGCCAACCAAATGTCTCAATTATCCTGCATGAAGAATCTTTGCAGTTGGGATCTTCTCACAACTACCCATCATGGGAAAACCCCCATGCCCCTCTTGAACCACCCCTCCCTTCAAGAAGGGGACATCAGGGACAGAATTTCCAAACTGAGCGATCGTCTGATCCTCGCGCCCTGGCCTTCAGATGCTCGAGATGTCGATTCAGATCTCACCCAGAAACCTAGGCCTAGCTTGGGTTCTCAGACTTCCCGTCCTCAGACTACTGGCCCACAAGCCCTCCAGTTTTGCAATCCAGACTACAATGCAGCACTCTGCTGTTCTCCAGAAGAAAACATTGCCCCTCTGGGCCTACCAAGAATCCCCCAAATGAGGATCAACTTGCACGCCATTCGGCTATACCCCCATATATAGGCTGACCTGGACACTAATACCCTTTCTGACACAGCCTGAGCCTGGACCTCCTGGCCCCACCAGAACACCTGGCCGCACACTGAGCACAACGGACCAGCCATGCCTTAGGTCGTCATCTCTTCTCAATCTCAGTTTTCAGGCTTCAGAACGTAGACCTTATCTCCAATCACTGCACAGGGGTGACTGTGATGCAGAAATCAGAACTCTTCCTTACCCATGGCAAGAAACCTTGTGGTTGGCATGTTGTCCAACGTTTCAGTGTAGGAGAAATCATCATTCACCCCCTGAGGCCCCCGCCCATTCTTGGGTGCTACGAGGGCATAAACACGCATTGTTGACCCTCAGCGTGAGTCCTGTCTTCTAGTATGTCCTCTCAATGGCTGGACCATTAGATGTCATAATGGGCTTGACATGTCCCTAGGCCCCAATTTTAACCAGATTCCTGGTTGTCCAGTCGCCCATCCCCAAAGATCTACTCTGGAATCCCTCATTTGGTGGGACACCTGAGGTTGAAAAACAAAACAAGAAAAATCAACAACAACAGAACAACGGACTTCTTCCATCCCACACAGTGACCCCAAACTCTTTGGACGGGGCCAAACCCCCAGAGAGTAAGACTCGTCCATTTCCCATGAAGTCACCCGGAAATTTCACGACCATGAGTGACACGATATCCAGAGACAAAATCTTGAGCAAGAGCCTCACACTCGCCCTTTTTTTCATATCCCGAAGAGTACTCCTCATGGTCTGTAGATCAGTTCTGCCATATCTATGACCTGAAACATAAGCCGAGTTTGTGTTTTTCATACTGTCCAAACAGCCCTAGCCTATACACCCTACAGGCTCAGGCCCCTGGAGCCAAACCTGACGACTGTGCTTGCGTCTCCAAGTGAATTGTGTGTGCCCCCATTCCAAAGGCCACAACCCTACTAATAGGATAAACCTCCAAAGTCCCTGAGGCTAGCCCAATATTTGTGGCTTCCCAGGACAACAGGGGCAATCTGGGCCCATCTGAGCACGTACCGGCACTCAGACCTGTAGACTGATGTTCCCAGAGGGAAAAAGGAACGAACAGGCCCCTCAGCACCTATCGGATCCAATGCTTTGGTTTCCAGGCATCTCTCCTCAGATGCCTGGATTTCAATAACAGCATATGGCTGTTTCTTGACTCACCCATAAGAACAAATCTCATCTACACATGGGAAACTTGCACGATGGAGCTCTGTGAAAGCCTCTCTTTAGGAGAACCCTTCAGGGCCCCAGTGCCACTGCTTCATTCCAGGGTCTCCATAGACATAAAATCATATTAGGACACATCAACGGGAGAATCCATTTCAACTCCGCATCCTCGGTTGCTCCCCCAGATCCAGCAGATCTAACCTGTTTTCTTGCTTGGAGACAATTGGAATGCGAGGTTGGCTACCCAGCCATCCATCCTTAGAACCCTGCTCGGAATCGCTGTACTGGAGCCAACCAAAATGTCTCAATTATCCTGCAGAAGAATCTTTGCAGTTGGGATCTTCTCACAACTACCATCATGGGAAAACCCCCATGCCCTCTTGATCCACCCCTCCCTTCAAGAAGGGTGCCATCAGGGACAGAATTTCCAACCTGAGCGATCGTCTGATCCTCGCCCTGACTTCAGATGCTCGAGATCTCGATTCAGATCTCACCCAGAAACCTAGGCCTAGCTTGGGTCCTCAGACTTCGGTCCTCAGACTACTGGCCCACAACCCTCCAGTTTGGCAATCCAGAACTACAATGCAGCACTCTGCCTGTTCTTCAGAAGAAAAACATTGCCCTCTGTGCCTACCCAGAATCCCAAAAATGAGATCAACCTGCACGCCATTCGGCTGTACCCCACATATATAGGCCGACCTGGGCACTAATGCCCTTTCTGACACAGCCTGAGCCTGGACCTCCTGGCCCCACTCAGACAGCTGGCCGCAAACTGACCACAATGGACCCGCCATGGCCTTAGGTCGTCATCCCTTCTCAATCTCGGTTTTCAGGCTTCAGAACCTAGACCTTATCTTCAATCAGGGCCCGGGTTTGAAAATGATGCAGAAATCAGAACTCTTTCCCCATGGCAAGAAACTTTGTTGTTGGCATGTTGTCCAATGTTCAGTGTACTTGAAACCAGTGTGGCCCATGAGGCCCCGCCCATGCTGCGGGCCACATTGGTCACAAAAACACATTGTGACCTTCAGCCTGAGCCCAGTCCCTCAGGTAAGGCCTCTCAGTGGCTGGATTTGAGAGACAGCATATTGGGCTTGCCATGCCCCTAGGCCCCAATTTTTTAACCATAGTTCTGGTTGTCCCTTCACTCTTCCCCAGGGCCCTGCTTTGGAATTCCTCTTTTGGTGGGACCCCTGAGGGTAACAAACCTGAAAGGAGTCCTCACATCCCACAGATTGACGAAAAAACAACTGGGATCGAGCCAAATCCACAGAGAGCAAGATTCGTCCATGGCCCATGAGTCCTCCCCAACATTCCACGTCCATCTCTGATACAAAATCCAGAGATAAAAAGCCTGAGTACGTGCTTCAGACTCGCTCATTCTTCATATCCTGAAGAGTTCTTCAGATAAGAACCTACACGGCACTAGAAGGCACCCAAAATATATAGTCTAACCTGGACACTAATTCACTGTCTCACAACCTGAGCCCGGACCTCGTGACCAACACCCAGACAGCTGACCGCACACTGAGCACATCAGACACGCCATGGCCTTAGGTCATTATCTCTTCCCTACCTCAGATTTCAGGCTTCAGAACGTAGACCTTATCTCCAATCACTGCCCAGGGGTGACTGTGATGCAAAAATCAGAACTATTCCTTACCCATGGCAAGAAATCTTGTGGTTGGCATGTTGTCCAACGTTCAGTGTAGGAGAAACCAGCATTCACACTGAGGGCCCCGCCCTACCTTGAGTGCAATGAGGGCAATAAACAAGCATTGGGACCCTCAGTGTGAGTCCTGTTCTCTAGTTAGTCCTCTCAGTGGCTGGAACATTAGATGTCATAATGGGCTTGACATGTCCCTAGGCCCCAATTTTTAACCAGATTTCTGGCTGTCCAGTAGCCCCTCCCCAGGGCTCTACTCTGGAATCCCTCATTTGGTGGGACACCTGAGGTTGAAAAACAAAACAAAACAAATCATAACAACAGAACAACGGACATATTCCATCCCACAGAATGATCCCAAACTCTTTGGACGGGGCCAAAGCCCCAGAGAGTAAGACTCGTCCTTTTCCCATGAAATCACGAGGAAATTTCACGACCATGAGTGACACGATATCCAGAGACAAAAACTTGAGCAAGAGCCTCACACTCGCCCTTTTTTCATATCTCGAAGAGTTCTCCTCATGATCTGTAGATCAGTCCTGCCATTCCTATGACCCGAAACACAAGCCGAATTTGTGTTTTCAGACAACTGTCCATCAGCCCTGGCCTACACACCCTAGAGGCTCGGCCCCTGGAGCCAAACCTGACGACTGTGCTTGCCTGTCCAAGAGAATTGTATGTGCCCATTCCAATGGCCACAACCCTACTAAGAGTATAAACCTCCAAATCCCTGAGGCCATCCCAATATTTGTGGCTTCCCAAGACAAACAGGGGCAATCTGGGCCCATCTGAGCACCTACCTGCACTCTGATCCGTAGACTGATGTACCCAGAGGTAAAAAGGAAGGAACAGGCCCCTAGGCACCTATCAGATCCATTGCTTTGGTTTCTAGGCATCTCTCCTCAGAGGCCTGGATTTCAATAACAGCATATGGCTGTTTCTAGAATCACCCAACAGAATAAATTTCATCTACACATGGGAATGTGAGGTGGGCTTCCCAGCCATCCATCCTAGGAACCGTGCTCGGAATCGTTGTCCTGGAGCCAACCAACAGGTCTCAATTGTCCTGCAGAAGAATCTTTGCACTTGGGAGCTTCTCACAACTCCCATCTTGAGAAAACCCCCATGGCCTCGTGATCCACCCCCCCCTTCAAGAAGGGGCCATCAGGGACAGAATGTCCAACTTGAGCGATCGTCTGATCCTCGCCCTGACTTCAGATGCACGAGAATTGATTCAGTTCTGCAGATTGTGCCTGCCATATCCTCACCCAGAAACCTAGGCCTAGCTTGGGTTCTCAGACTTCCGTCCTCAGACTACTGGCCCACAAGCCCTCCCATTTTGACAAATTCAGAACTACAATGCAGCACTCTGCCTGCCGTCCTGAAGAACAACATTGCCATCTGGGGCTACCCAGGAACCCCCAAATGAGGATCAACGGGGCACGCAATTCGGCTGTACCCCCAATATATATTCTGACCTGGGCACTAATGCCCTTTCTGACACAGCTTGATCCTGGACCTCCTGGCCCCACCAGACAGCTGGCCGCACACTGAGCACATCGGACCCGTCATGGACTTAGGTCGTCATCTCTAGTCAACCTCGGTTTTTCAGGCTTCAGAACCTAGGCTTATCTCCATCTCCAATCACGGCCCGGGTTTGAAAAGGAGGCAGAAATCAGAACTCTTTCCCCATGGCAAGAAACCTTGTGGTTGGCATGTTCCCAAGGTTCAGTGTACTTGAAACCAGTGTGGCTCATGAGGCCCCGCCCATGCTTTCTGGCAACATTGGTCACAAACACACATTGTGACCCTCAGCCTGAGCCCAGTCCTCAGGTAATGCCTCTAAGTGGCTGGATGGAGAGTCAGCATATTGTGCTTGCCATGCCCCAAGGCCCCAATTTTTAACCATAGTTCGGGTTGTCCCTTCACTCTTCCACAGGGCTCTGCTTTGGAATTCCTCTTTTGGTGGGACACCTGAGGTAACAAACCTGAAAGGAGTCCTCCCATCCCACAGATTGACGGAAAACAATTGGGATCGGGCCAAGTCCACAGTGAGCAAGATTCGTCCATGGCCCATGAGGCCTCCCCAACATTCCACGGCCATCGCTGATACAAAATCCAGAGACAAAAGCCTGAGCACGCGCCTCAGACTCGCTCATTCTTCATATCCTGAAGAGTTCTTCAGATAAGAACCTACACGACACTCGAATGCACCCAAAATATATAGTCTAACCTGGGCACTAATGCACTGTCTGACAACCTGAGCCCGGACCTCGTGACCAACACCCAGACAGCTGACCGCACACTGAGCCCATCAGACCCGCCATGGCCTTAGGTCATCATCTCTTCCCTTCCTCAGTTTTCAGGCTTCAGAACCTAGACCTTATCTCCAATCACTAACCAGGGGTGACTTTGATGCAGAAATCAGATCTCTTCCTTACCCATGGCAAGAAACCTAGTGGTTGGCATGTTGTCCAACGTTCAGGGTAGGAGAAACCAGCATTCACCCTGAGGCCCTGCCCATACTTGAGTGCGACGAGGGCATAAACACACATTGTGGACCTCAGCGTGAGTCTTGTCCTCTAGTACGTCCTCTCAGTGGCTGGACCATTAGATGTCATAATGGGCTTGATATGTCCCTAGGCCCCAATTTTTAACCAGATTTCTGGTTGTCCAGTCGCCCTTCCCCAGGGCTCTTCTCTGTAATCCCTCATTTGGTGGGACACCTGAGGTTGAAAAACAAAACAAACAAATCAACAACAACAGAAAAACGGACATCTTCCATCCCACAGAATGACCCCAAACTCTTTGGACGGGGCCAAGCTCCCAGAGAGTAAGACTCGTCCATTTCCAATGAAGTCACCCGTAAATTTCACGACCATGTGTGACAGGATATCCAGAGACAAAACTTGAGCAAGAGCCTCACACTCGCCCTTTTTTCATGTCCCGAAGACTTCTCCTCATGGTCTGTAGATCAGTGTGCCATTCCTATGACCCGAAACATAAGCCGAGTTTGTGTTTTCAGACAACTGTCCAAACATCCCAGACCTACACACCCAACAGGCTCAGGCCCCTGGAGCCAAACCTGACGACTGTGATTGCCCGCTCCTGGGGAATTGTATCTGCCCATTCCAATGGCACATCCCTACTAAGAGTATAAACCTCCAAAGTCCCTGAGGCCATCCCAATATTTGTGGCTTTCCCAGGAAAACAGGGGCAATCTGGGCCCATCTGTGCAACTACAGGCGCTCAGACCTGTAGACTGATGTGCGCAGAGGGAAAAAGGAACGAAACAGGCACCTAGGCACGTATCGGATCCATTGCTTTGGTTTCCAGGCATCTCTCCTCAGAGGCCTGGATTTCAATAACAGCATATGGCTGTTAATTGACTCACCCATCAGAACAAATCTCATCTACACATGGGAACCTTGCATGAAGGAACAATGTGAAAGCCTCTCTTTAGGAGAACCCTTCAAGGCCCCAGTGCCCACCGCTTCATTCCAAGGTCTCCATAGACCCAAAATCAAATTAGGACACATCCACGGGAGAGTCCATTTCAACTCAGCCTCCTCGGTTGCTCAGCAGATCTAACCTGTCTTGTTGCTTGCAGACAATTGGAATGCGAGGTGGGCTACCCAGCCATCCATCCTTAGAACTCTGCTCGGAATCGTTGTCCTGGGGCCAACCAACAGGTCTCAATTGTCCTCTAGAAGTATCTTTGCAGTTGGGAGCTTCTCACAACTCCCATCGTGGGAAAACCTCCATGGCCTTGTGATCGACCCCCCCTTCAAGAAGGGGGCATAAGGGACAGAATGTCCAACCTGAGCGATCATCTGATCCTTGCCCTGACTTCAGAAGCACGAGATCTCGATTCAGGTCTGTAGATTGTGCCTGCCATATCCTCACCCAGAAACCTATGCCTTGCTTGGGTTCTCAGACTTCCGTCCTCAGACTACTGGCCCACAAGCCCTCCAGTTTGGCAATCCAGAACTACAATGCAGCAGTCTGCCTGCACTCCAGAAGAAAAATATTGCCCTCTGGCGTTAACCAGAAACCCCAAATGAGGATAAACGGGGCACCCCATTCGGCTGTACCCCAAATATATACGCTGACCTGGGCACTATTGCCCTTTCTGACACAGCCTGAGCCTGGACCTCCTGGCCCCACCCAGACAGCTGGCCGCACATTGAGCACATCGGTCCCGCCATGGCCTTAGGTCACCATCTCTTCTCAACCTCGGTTTTCAGGCTTCAGAACCTAGACCTTATCTCCAATCACGGCCCGGGTTTGAAAATGATGCAGAAATCAGAACTCTTTCCCCATGGCAAGAAACCTTGTGGTTGGCATGTTGTCCAAGGTTCAGTGAACTTGAAACCAGTGTGGCCCATGAGGCCCCCGCCCATGCTTGCTGGCCACATTGGTCACAAACACACATGCTGACCCTCAGACTGAGCCCAGGCTCAGGTAAGGCCTCTCAGTGGCTGGATGGAGAGACAGAATATTGGGCATGCCATGCCACTAGGCCCCCAATTTTTAACCATAGTTCTGGTTGTCCCTTCACTCTTCCCCCAGGGCTCTGCTTTGGAATTCCTCTTTTGGTGGGATACCTGAGGTAACAAACCTGAAAGGAGTCCTCCCAACCCACAGATTGACGAAAAACAATTGGGATCGGGGCCAAGTCCACAGAGAGCAAGATTCGTCCATGGGCCATGAGTCCTCCGCAACATTCAACCTCCATCGCTGATACAAAATCCAGAGACAAAAGCCTGAGCACGCACCTCAGACTCGCTCATTCTTCATATCCTGAAGAGTTCTTCAGATAAGAACCTACAAGGCACTCGAATGCACCCGAAATATATAGTCTAATCTGGGGACTAATGCACTCTCTGACAACCTGAGCCCGGTTATCATGAACAACACCCAGACAGCTGACCGCACACTGAGCACATCAGACCCCCATGGACTTAGGTCATCATCTCTTCCCTACCTCAGTTTTTCAGGCTTCAGAACCTAGACCTTATCTCCAATCACTGCCCAGGGGTGACTGTGATGCAGAAATCAGAACTCTTCCTTACCCATGGCAAGAAACCTTGTGGTTGGCATGTTGTCCAACGTTCAGTGTAGGATAAACCAGCATTTACCCTGAGGCCCTGCCCATTCTTGAGTGCGACGAGGGCATTAACACGCATTGTGACCCTCAGCGTGAGTCCTGTCCTCTAGTACGTCCTCTCAGTGGTTGGACCATTAGATGTCATAATGGGCTTGACTTGTCCCTAGGCCCCAATTTTTAACCAGATTTCTGGTTGTCCAGTCGCCCCTCCCCAGGACTCTACTCTGGAATCCCTCATTTGTTGGGACACCTGAGGTTGAAAAAACAAAATAACACAAATCAACACCAGAACAACGGACTTCTTCCATCCCGCAAAATGACCCCAAACTCTTTGGACGGGGCCAACACCACAGAGAGTAAGACTCGTCCATTTCCCATGATGTCACCCGGAAAATTCACGACCATGAGTGACACGATATCCAGAGACAAAAACTTGAGCAAGAGCCTCACACTCGCCCTTTTTTCATATCCCGAAGAGATCTCCTCATGGTCTGTAGATCAGTCCTGCCATACCTATGACCCGAAACATAAACCGAGTTTGTGTTTTCAGACAAATGTCCAAACAGCCGTGGACCTCCAAGTCCCACCCAAACAGCTGGCCGCACACATAGAACATCGGAACTGTCATGGCCTTAGTTCGTCATCTCTTCTCAACCTCGGTTTTCAGGCCTACACACCCTACAGGCTCAGGCCCCTGGAGCCAAACATGAAGACTGGGCTTGCCCTCTCCAAGGGAATTGTATGTGCCCATTCCAATGGCCACAACCCTACTAATAGGATAAACCTCCAAAGTCCCTGAGGCCATCCCAATATTTGTGGCTTCCCAGGACAAACAGGGGCTATCTGGGCCCATCTGAGCACCTACCCCCACTCAGACTCGTAGACTGATGTCCCCAGAGGTAAAAAGGAAGGAAAGGCCCATAGGCACCTATCGGATCTATTGCTTTGTTTTCCAGGCATCTCTCCTTAGAGATCCTTAGAACCCTTAGAACCCTGCTCTTGCGTCGTTCCTTATGGCACATCCTTGAGCCATCCAACAGGTGTAGACTGTCCCACAGGATTCCTTGTTTATGGACCACCTCACAACTCATATCATGGAAAGCTTCCAAGGTCACATGATGCCCCCAATCTTCATGAGGTCGGATCATGGAAAGAAACTCCAACCTGAGCCAACGGATGATCTTCGCCTAGACTTCAGATGCACGAGATCTTGATTAAGCTCTTCAGAGTGCACCTGCTGTGCCCTCACACCAAACCGTAAGCATAGCTAGTGTTCTCACACTTCCGTCCTCACTCTCCTGGACCACACGCCCACCATTTTGGGATTTCCGATGACACAGTGCTGCACTCTGCCTGCCCTCTAGAAGAAAAACGTTGCCCTATGGGTCTACCCAGAAACCTCAAATGAGGATAAACCTGCATGCCACTCAACTGTACACCAATTATATAGTCTAGCCTGTGCACTAATGCCCTGTCTGACACAACCTGAGGCCTGAATTCCCAACCGACACCCAGACAGCTTGCCGTACACTGAGAACATCTGAACGGCCATGGCCTTAGGTTGCCATCTCTTTCCAACCTGGTTTTCAGGCGACTGAAACCTAGACCTTATCACTACTCATTTCCCATGGGTGAACGTGATGCAGAAATCATTACTCCTCCTTCCCTCTCGCCAGAATCTTGTGGTTGGCATCTTATCCAAAGTTCAGTGTAGGACCCCTGTGGGGCGTACAGGAGTAGTAGTAGGGCCCCTGAGGGTAGTGTAGGGTCCCCGAGGCCCTGCCCATGCTTAAGAGTTGCGGTGGGCACAAAGACACATTGGGACTCTCAGTTTGAACCCTGTCCTCAAGGAAAGCCTCTCAGTGGCTGGACCATGAGCCCACATATGGGGCCTGCCATGCCCCAAGTCACCCAATCTTAACCAGAGGTAGTAGAGACATCTAGTCACCCCTACTCAGGGCTCTGCTCTGGAATCCCTCTTTGGTGGGACATTTGAGGTAAGTAAACAGAGAAAGGATTCCTCCCACAAACAGAATGACCCCAATCAATTGGGATCAGGCCATCCCCAGAGAGAAAGACTCCTCCATGGCCCATGAGGCTAGCCCAACATTCCACGGCCAATATTGACACAAAATCCAGAGACATAAGCCTCACACTTAGGTCATAGCCCAAAAAATTCTCCTCATAGCCTGTATTTCGGGCCTGCCATACCTACGTCCCCAAACCGTGTTTTCAGACTTCTATCCTGACATCCCTGTCCCACACACCCTCCAGGCTGAGGCCCCTGGAGCCACACCTCAGGACTGTGCCTGCCCTCTCCAAGAAAATTCTTCCCATTCCATTGGCCACAACCCTACAGATTAGGAGAAACCTCCAAAGTCCCAGAGGCCATTCCAATAGTGTAGGCCGCCCAGTATAAAGAGGGGTGATCTGTCACAAGATGAGCAACGACCTCAACTCACCCGTAGACAGATATCCCAAGAGAAAGGTATTAAACTGGACAGGCCCCTAGAACGTAATTGGTTCCATTGCTTTTGTTTCTAAGCATCTCTCCTCAGAGGCCTGTTTTCCAATACCAGCAGATGGGGGATTCCAGAGATACCAATCAGAACAAATCTTGTCTCCACATGGGAAACTTATCCTTTGGAGCTCTGTAAAAACCTCCAGTTAGGAGAAAGCTTCAGGTAACCGGAGCCACCGCCCTATTCCAAGGTCTCCATGGACACAAACCCGCATTAGGACCATTCGGCAGGAGAGTACATTTCAACTCAACCCCGTTGATTACTCCCCCAGAGACAGAATATCAAACCTGCCTTGTCGCTAGGAGACAACTGGAATGCAAAGCAGACTCTCTAGGCATCCATCGTTGGAATCCTGCTCTGGCGCCGTTCCATATGGGATGTCCTGGGAACCTTCCAACAGGTCTTGACTGTCCTGCAGAAGGAATCCTTGCAGATTGGAGCATCTCACAACTCCAATCGTGGGAAAACCTACATGGCCTCATGAGATGCTCCCCTTTATAAAGGGGCCATCATGGACGGAAACTCCAACCTGAGCCAACTTCTGATCCATTGCTTTGGTTTCTATGTATCTCTCCTCAGAGGCCTGGTTTCCAATATCAGAATATGGGGGTTTCCTAAGGAAACAATCAGAACAGATCTCATCTCCACATGAGAAACTTGCTCTTTGGAGCTGTGTCAATACCTCAGGTTAGAAGGATCCTTAAGGCGCTGGCACCATGGCCCAATTCCAAGTTCTCCAAGGACACAAACTTACATTATGATCCATCCTCAGGAGAGTCCATTTAAAATCAGCCCCCACGGCTGCTCACCCAGAGCCAGCAGATCAAACCTGCCTTGTCACTAGGAGACAGTTGGAATGCGAGGTGGGCTGCCCACGCATCCATCCTTAGAACCCTGCTCTGGAGAATTTCTTTATGGGACGTCTTGAATCCAACCAACCTGTCTTGACTGTCTCGCAGAATGAATCCTTGTGGTTTGAAGCATCACACAATCCCACTGGGAGAAAACCTCCATTTCCTCATGATGCCCCACACCTTCATAAATGGGCCATCATGGACAGAAACTCCATCCTAAGCCAAAGTCTGATCCGCGCCCTGAATTCAGAAGCACGAGATCTCGATTCAGCACTTGAGAGTGTGCCTGCTGTGCCCTCGCCCCGAAACCTAAGCCTAACTTGTGTTCTCAGACTTCCATCTTCACAATCTTGGCCACACCCCTCCAGTTTGGCAATTCTGGAGACACAATGCAGCACTCTGCCTGCCCTCCAGAAGAAAAATGTTGCCCTATAGGGCTAACCAGAAACGCCAAATGAGTAACAACCTGCATGCCACTCGACCATACCCCAATTATACAATCTAGCCTGTGCACTAAATCCCTGTCTGACACAGCCTGAAGGCAGACCTCCAGTCCAACACCCAGACAGCTGGCCGTACACTGAGCATATCAAACCCACAATGGCTTTCGGCCATCATCTCTACCCAACCTCAGTTTTCACCTTCAGAACCTAGACCTTATCTCCACTCACTGCTCAGGAGTGAAAGTGATACAAGAATCAGAACTTCTCCTTCGCCATGGCAAGAAAAACCTTGTGGTTGGCATGTGGTCCAACGTTCATTGTAGGAGAAAGCAGCATGGACTATGAGGCCCCACCTATCCCTGAGGGCTACAATTTGCACAAACACACATTGTGACCCTCAGCGTGAGCCCTATCCTCATGCAAAGCCTCTTAGTGACTGGAACAACAGCCCACATATGGGGCTTGCCAAGCTTCTAGTCCCCCAATCTCAACCAGAGTTAGAGATGTCTAGTCACCCCTACTCAGGGCACTGCTCTGGAATCCCTCTTTGGTGGGACACCTGAGGTAAAAAAAAAAAAAAATACAGAAAGTACTCTTCCCATCCACAGAATGATCCCAACCAATTGGGATCAGGCCAAATCACCAGAGAAAGACTTGTCCATGGCCCTTGAGGACACCCCGACATTCCACGGCCACCGTAGGCACAAAATCCAGAGACAAAAGCCTGAGCAAACGCCACATACTCGCCCTTTGTTCATAGCCCAGAAAATACTCACAGTCTGTAGATCGAGCCTTCATACATACATCCCCAAACCTAAGCTGAGTTTGTGTTTTCAAACTTCTGTCCCCACAGTCCTGGCCCACACACCATCCAAGCTGGGGCCCCTGGAGCCACACCTGAGGACTGTGGCTTCCCTCTCCAGGGGAATTCTGCCATTTCCATTGGCCACAACCCTATAGATTAGGAGAAACCTCCAAACTCCCCGAGGCCATCCCAATAGTGTTGGCTACCCAGGACAAACAGGGATGATCTTTCACAAGTTAGGAAACTACCTCCACTCAGACCCAGAGACAGATATCCCCATAGAATAAGATTGAACTGGACAGGCACTTAGGCCCTAATCAGATCCATTGCTTTTGTTTCCAGGCATCTCTCCTTAGAGGCCTGGTTACCAATCCCAGCATATGGGGGATTACTGAGGCACTCATAGAAAAATCTCGTCTCCACATAGGAAATGTACTCTTTGGAGCTCTATAAAAACCTCTGTTTAGGAGAATCTTTCAGGGCCCCGGATCAAGCTCCCCATTCCATGGTCTCCATGGACTTAAACCCACATTATGATCTATCCTGGGTAGAGTCCATGTCAACTCATCCCCCTTGGTTTCTCCCCCAGGGCCTGCAGATCAAACCTGCCTTGTTGCTAGGAGACAACTAGAATGGGAGGCGGGCTGCCCAGGCATCCATCCTTAGAACCCTACTCTGGAGTCGTTCCATATGGGACATCCTAGAGCCATCCAACAGGTCTCAAGTGTCCCACAGAAGGAATCTTTGCAGTCTGGTGCATCTCACAACTCCCATTGTGGGAAAATTTTCATGGCCTCTTCAGACGCTCCACTTTATAAAGGGGCCATCATGGACAGAAACTCCAACCTGAGCAAACGTCTGATATTCGCCCTGGCTTCAGGTGCATGAGATCTTGATTCAGCTCTGCAGAGTGTGCCTTCTGTGCCCTCACGCCAAAAACTAAGCCTAGCTTGTGTTCTCAGACTACCGTCCTCACACCCCTGGCCCAAAAGCCCTACAATTTGGCAATACTGGGGCCACAATGAAGCACTCTGCCTGCCCTCCAGAAGAAAAAAACGTTGCCTTATGGAGCTACCTAGAAACCCGAATGAGGATCAACTGAACGCCACTCGACTGCACCCCAAATATACAGTCTACCCTGTCTAATGCCCTGTCTGACACAGCATGAGCACACACCTCCAGACCTACGCTCAACAGCTAGCCACACACTGAGCTCATTGTACCCATCAGGTCCTTAGGTCTTCATCTCTTCCCAACCTCGGTTTTCGCGTTTCAGAACCTAGACCTAAACTCCAATCACTGTCCAGGGGTGAACGTGATGCAGAAATCACAACTCTTCCTTCGCCATGGCCGGAAACCTTGTGGTTTGCATATTCTCCAACGTTCAGTGTAGGAGAATCCAGCGTGGCCCATGAGGCCCTTCCCATGCTTGAGGGCCTTGTTGGGCACAAATAGGCATTGTGACCCTCAGCATGAGCCCTGTCCTCAAGGAAGACCTCTCAGTGTCTGAATCAAGAGCCCACATATTGGACTTGCCATGCCCCAAGGCCCCCAAACTTAAACAGTGGAGGGGTTATCCAGTTGTCCCTACCAAGGACTCTGCTCTGGAATCCCTCTTTTATTGGCACACATGAGGTACATAAAATAAAATAAAAAAACAGAAAGGACTCTTCCCATCCCACAGAATGTACCCAAACTCTTGGGATTGGATCAATTCCTCAGAGAAGGAAAGCCGTCCACAACCCATGAGGCCACGCCAGCATTCGACCCACATTGTTGACACAAATCCAGAGACAAAACCTGAGCAAGCACCTCAAACTCACCCTTTTTCATATCCCGAAGTGTTATCACGGTCTGTAGATTGGCCGTGCCATACCTATGTCCCCAATCCTAAGCGGAGTTTGTGTTTTCAGACTTCTGTCCCCACAGGCCTGGCCCACACACCCTCAAGGCTGGGCCCCTAGAGCCAAACTCAGAACTGTGCCTGCCCTCTCCAGGGGATTTCTGCCCATTCCATTGGCCACAACCCTATAGATTAGGAGAAACTCCAAAATCCCGAGGCCATTCCCAATATTATAAGCTGCCCAGGACAAACAGGGGCGATCTGACACAAGCCGAGCAACTACCTCCCCTCAGATCCATAGACACGTATCCCCAGGAAAGAGATTGAACCGGACAGGCACCTAGGCCCTAATCATATCCATTGCTTTTGTTTCTAGGCATCTCTCCTCAGAGGCCTGGTTTCCAATACCAGCATATGGGAGATTCCTTAGGCACTCATCAAAACAATTCTCTTCTCTACATAGGAAACGTACTCTTTAGAGCTCCATCAAAACCTCCCGGTTATGAACATCCCTCAAGGCCCCGGATCAAGCACCCCATTCCAAGGTCTCCATGGACACAAATGCACATTATGACCCATCCTCAACTCACCCATTTCAAACACACACCCCCTCGGTTACTCACCTAGATCCAGCAGATCGAACTTGCCTTGGTGCTATGAGACACCTGGAGTGGGAGGCAGGCTGCCCAGGCATCCATCTTAGAACCCTGCTCTGGATAACTTCATTATGGAATGCCCTGGAGCCATCCAGCTGGTCTCGACTGTCCCACGGAAGGAATCATTGCGGTTTGGAGCATCTCACAATTCCCATCGTGGGAAAAACTCCATGGCCTCGTGACACCCTCCCCTTCATGAAGGGGCCGTCATGGACAGAAACTCCAACCTGAGCCAACGTCTGATCCTAGCTCTGTCTTCAGGTACACGGGATCTCGAATCATCTCTGCAGAGGGTTCCTGCCGTCCCCTCACCCCGAAATCTAAGTCTGGCTTGTGTTCTCAGAATTTTTTCCTCACACTCCTGGCCCACAAGCCTTCCAGTTTGGGAATTCTGGAGCCACTATGTGGCACTGTGTCTTCCTTCCAGAAGAAAAACGTAGCCCTCTGGGGCTACCCAGTAACCACAAATGAGTACCAACCTGCACGAAACTCGACTGCACCCCAATGATACAGTTTAGCCTGGGCACTAATTCCCTGTCTGCCACAGCCTGAGCCTGCACCTCCCAACCCACACTCAACAGCTGGCCGAACACTGAGCACATCAGTCACACCATGGCCTTAGGTCTTCATCTCTTCCCAACCTCAGTTTTCAGGCCTCAGAACCTAGACATTAAATCCAATCACAGTCCAGGAGTGAAAGTGTTGCAGAAATTAGAACTCCTTCTTCCCTATGGCCAGAAAACTTGTGGTTGCCATATTGTGCAACGTTCAGTGTAGGAGAAACCAGCATGGTACATTAGGCCACGCCCTGACTTGAGGGGCTCCTTGGGCACAAAAACACACAGTGAAACTCAATGTGAGCCCTATGCTCAAGGAAGGCCTCTCAGTGTCTGGACCAAGAGCCCACATATGGGGCTTGCCATGTTCTTAGGTCCCAATGTTAACCAGAGTTCTGGTTGTCCAGTCGCCCCTCCCCAGGACTCTGCTGTGGAATCCCTCTTTTGGTGGTCCACGTGAGGTAAAAAAAAAATCCAGAAAGGCCTCCTCCCTTCCCACAGAATGACCCCAAACTCTTGGCATTGGGTCAAATCCCCAGAAAGGGAGCCTCATCGATGCCCCATGAGGACACCCGGACATTCCATGGCAATCGGTGACACATATCCAGAAAAAAATAAGCATGAGCAAGCACCTCACTTTCGCCCTTTGTTCATATCCCGAAGAGTTCTCCTCACGGTCTATATATCGGGCCGGCCATACCTACAGACCCAAACCTAAGTGGAGTTTGTGTTTTCAGACTTTTGTCCAAATAGCCCTGGACCACACACGCTCCACACTTATGTCCCTGGAGCCACACATCAGGACTGTGCTTCCCTTTCAAGAGAATTCTTCCCATTCCATAGGCCACAACCTTGCAAATTAGGAAAAACCTCCAAAGTTACCGAGGCCATCCCAATAGTGTAGGCCGCCCAGGATAAACAGGTGTGATCTCAAACCAGCTGAGCAACAACCTCCACTCAGACAAAAGATGTCCCCAGAGAAGAATATTGAACCGGACAGGCCCCTAGGCCCTAATCAGATCCATTGCTTTGGTTTCCAGGCATCTCTCCTCAGAGGCCTCATTTCCAATACCAGCAAATGGTGGTTTCCTGAGGCACCAATAAGAACAAATCTCGTCTCCCCATGGAAAACTTGCTCATTGGAGCTTTGTTATCACCTCTGGTTAGGAGAATCCTTCAGGGCCCTGGTGCCACTGCCCCATACCAAGGTCTCAATGGACTCAAACCAACATTAAGACCATCCTCAGGAAAGTCCATTTCAACTCATTTAAGACCATCCTCAGGAAAGTCCATTCCAACTCAGCCCCCTCTGATGCTACCCCAAGCCAGCAGATCAAACGTTTCTTGTTGCTAGGAGAGAATTGGAATTGAGGCTGTCTGCCCAGGCATCCATACTTAGAACCCTGTTCTGGAAAAATACCTTATGAGACGTCCTGGAGCCATCCAACAAATCTTAATTGTCCCACAGAAGGAATCCTTGCGGTTTGGAGCATCTCACAACTCTAATAGTGGGAAAACCCAGAAGGCCTCATAATGCCCCCCCTTCATGAAGGGGCCAACATGGACAGAAACTCCAACCTGGGCCAAAGTCTGATCCTCGACCTGACTTCAGACTCATGAGATCGCAATTCAGCTCTGCAGAGTGTGCCTGCCATGTCCATTCCCCGAAACCTAAGCCTAGCTTGTGTTCTCAGACTTCCGTCCTCACTCTCCTGGCCCACAAGCCCTCCAGTTTGGGAATTCCGAAGCCACAATGCAGCACTCTGCCTGCCCTCCAGAAGAAAAACTTTGCCCTATGCTGCTAATAAGAAACCCCAAATGATTATCTAATTCATGCCACTCGACTGTAAAGCAATTATACAGCCGACCCTGAATACTAATGCCTGTCTGGCACAGCCTGAGACAAGACATCCAAACGACACCTAGACAGCTGGCTCCAACCTGGACACAAGGGACCCGCTATGGCTGTAGTACGTCATCTCTTCCCAACCTCGGTTTTCAGGCTTCAGAACCTAGACCTTATCTCCAATCACTGCCCAGGGGTGAACGTGATGCAGAAATTAGAATTCCTCCTTCCCCATGGCCAGAAACCTTGTGGTTGGCATGTTGTCCAACGTTCAATGTGGGAAAACCTGCATTGTCAGAAAGGCCACGCCAGTGCTTGAGGGCCGCCTAGGGCACAGACATGCATTGTGACCTGTAGCGTGAGTCCCGTATTAAAGTAACGCCTCTCAGTGGCTGGACCCAGATCCTGCATATGGGGCTTGTCATATCCATAGGCCCCCAGGCTTAACCAGAGAGCGAGTATTCCAGTTGTCAGTACCCACTGCTATGCTCCAGAATCCCTCTACTGGGGGGACACATGAGGCAGAAAACAGGACTCTTCCCTTCCCACAGAATGACCCCAAACTCTTGGGGGCTGGACAACCTACCAGAGAGGGAGACTTCTACGACCCATGAGGCAACTCCTACATTAAACGGCCATTGTGGACAAAATATCCAGAGACAAAAGACTGAGCGACTGCCTCCCTCTCACCCTTCTTTCATATCCAGAGGAGCTCCCCTCACGGACTGTAGATCAAGCCTACCATAACCTCGGCCCCAAACCTGAGCTGAGTTTGGGTTTTTGGATGTCTGTCTGCACAGCCGTGGCCCACACCGCCTCCAGGCTGGGGTCTCTGGAGCCACACCACAGAACTGTGCCTGCTCTCTCCTAAGAAACTGCCCGTTCCATTGGCCACAACTCTACAAAATAGTAGAAACCTCAAGGCCCCCAAGGACATCCCACTACCGCAAGCCGCACTGGACAAACAGGGGCATTATGACACCAGCTGAGCAACTACTACCTCCATGCAGACACACAGACTGATATCCGCAGAGACAGAAGATTGAACCAGACAGGCCCCTAGGCCCTATTATGAACTCGCTCTTTTGTCGTATCCCGAAGAGTTCTACTCACGGTCTGTAGATCGGGCCTGCCATACCTACTTCCCAAAACTAAGCCGAGTTTCTGTTTTCAGACTTCTGTCCCCACATTCCTGGCCCACAGACCCTTCAGGCTGGGGCGCCTGGAGCCACACATCAGGACTGTGCCTGTCCATAACACGGGAATTCTGCCCATTGCATTGTCCACAATCTTACAAATTAGGAAAAACCTCCAGAGTCCCCAAGGACTTCCCAATAATGTAGGCCGCCCAGGACAAACAAGGGTCATCTGAAACCAGGACTAGGATTCTGAGCAGGGTTCTAAGGATGGATGGCTGGGTAGCCCACATCGCATCCAAATGGACTCTCCTGCTGAGCAAGGAGCCTGATGTGGGACTCGATCCCAGGACGCTGGGATCATGACCTGAGCTGAAGGCAGCTGCTTAACCAACTGAGCCACCCAGGCGTCCCGCCGTGTAGGTTCTTATCTGAAGAACTCTTCAGGATATGAGGAATGAGTGAGTCTGAGGCGCGTGCTCAGGCTTTTGTCTCTGGATTTTGTATCAGCGATGGCCGTGGAATGTTGGGGAGGCCTCATGGGCCATGGACGATTCTTGCTATCTGTGGACTTGGCCCGATCCCAATTGTTTTTCGTCTATCTGTGGGATGGGAGGACTCCTTTCAGGTTTCTTACCTCAGGTGTCCCACCAAAAGAGGAATTCCAAAGCATAGCCCTGGGGAAGAGTGAAGGGACAACCCGAACAATATTTAAAATTTGGGGCCTAGGGGCATGGAAGCCCAATATGCTGTCTCTCCATCCAGCCACTGAGAGGCCTTACCTGAGTACTGGGCTCAGGCTAAGGGTCACAATGTGTGTTTGTGACCAATGTGGCCCGCAAGCATGGGCGGGGCCTCATGGGCCACACTGGTTTTTACTATAATGAACCCTGTACAACATGCCAACCACAAGGTTTCTTGCCATGGGGAAAGAGTTCTGATTTCTGCATCATTTTCAAACCCGGGCCGTGATTGGAGATAAGGTCTAGGTTCTGAAGCCTGAAAACCGAGGTTGAGAAGAGATGTCGACCTAAGGCAATGACGGGTCCGATGTGCTCAGTGTGCGGCCAGTTGTCTGGGTGGAGCCAGGAGGTCCAGGATCAGGCTGTGTCAGAAAGGGCATTAGTGCCCATGTCAGCCGATATATTTGGGGTACAGTCGAATGGCGTGCAGGTTGATCCTCATTTGGGGTTTCCGTGGATGTGTCCTAATATGATTTTATGCCTATGGAGACCTTGGGATGAAGCAGTGGCACTGGGGCCCTGAAGGGTTCTCCTAAAGAGAGGCTTTCACACAACTCCATCGTGCAAGTTTCCCATGTGTAGATGAGATTTGTTCTGATGGGTGAGTCAAGAAACAGCCATATGCTGTTATTGAAATCCAGGCCTCTGAGGAGAGATACCTGGAAACCAAAGCAAAGGATCCGATAGGTGCCTAGGTGCCTGTTCGTTCCTTTTTACCTCTGGGGACATCAGTCTACGGGTCTTAGTGCACGTAGGTGCTCAGAGGGGCCCTGATTGCCCCCGTTTGTCCTAGGAAGCCAGAAATATTGGGATGGCCTCAGGAACTTTGGCGGTTTATCCTCTTAGAAGGGTTGTGGCCATTGAAATGGGCACATACAATTCCCTTGGACAGGGCAAGCACAGTTGTCAGGTTTGGCTCCAGGGGCCTGAGCCTGTAGGGTGTGTAGGCCAGGGCTGTTTGGACAGTTGTCTGAAAACACAAACTTTGCATATGTTTCGGGTCATAGGTATGGCAGGACTGATCTACAGACCATCAGGAGAAATCATCGGGATATGAAAAAAGGGCGAGTGTGAGGCTCTTGCTCAAATTTTTGTCTCTGGATATCGTGTCACTCATAGTCGTGAAATTTCTGGGTGACAACATGGGAAATGGTGAGTCTTACTCTCTGGGGGTTTGACCCGTCTAAAGTGTTTGGGGTCATTCTGTGGGATGGAAGAAGTCCGTTGTTCTGTTGTGGTTGATTTGTTTTGTTTTGTTGTTCAACCTCAGGTGTCCAACCAAATGAGAGATTCCAGAGTAGAGCCCTGGAGAGGGGCGACTGGATAACCAGAAATCTGGTTAAAAATTGGGGCCTAGGGAAATGTCAAGCCCATTATGACATCTAATGGTCCAGCCACTGAGAGGACGTTCTAGAGGACAGGACTCACGCTGAGGGTCACAATGCGTGTTTATGCCCTCGTCGCACGCAAGAATGGGTGGGACCTCAGGGTGAATGTTGGTTTCCCATACACTGAATGTTGGACAACATGCCAACCACAAGGTTTCTTGCCATGGGTAAGGAAGAGTTCTGATTTTTGCATCACAGTCACCCCTGGGCAGTGATTGGAGATAAGGTCTAGGTTCTGAAGCCTGAAAACTGAGGTAGGGAAGAGATGATGACCTATGGCCATGGCGGGTCTGATGTGCTCCGTGTGCGGTCAGCTGTCTGGGTGTTGGTCACGAGGTCCGGGCTCAGGTTGTCAGACAGTGCATTAGTGCCCAGGTTAGACTATATATTTTGGGTGCATTCGAGTGCCGTGTAGGTTCTTATCTGAAGAACTCTTCAGGATATGAAGAATGAGCGAGTCTGAGGAGCGTGCTCAGGACTTTGTCTCTGGATTTTGTATCAGCGATGTCCGTGCAATGTTGGGGAAGACTCATGGGCCATGGACGAATCTTGCTCTCTGTGGACCTCAGGTGTCCCACCAAAAGAGGTATTCCAAAGCAGAGCCCTGGGGAAGAGTGAAGGGACAACACGAACTATGGTTAATATTTGGGGCCTAGGGGCATGGCAAACCCAATATGCTGTCTCTCCATCCAGCCACTGAGCGGCCTTACCTAAGGACTGGGCTAAGGCTGAGGGTCACAATATTTGTTTGCCACCTTTGTGGCCCGCAAGCAATGGCGGTGCCTCATTGGACACCCTGGTATCCACTACACTGAACATTATACAACAAGCCTACCACAAGGTTTCTTGCCATCGGGAAAGAGTTCTGATTTCTGCATCATTTTCAAACATGGGCAGTGATTGGAGATAACGTCTAGGTTCTAAATCCTGAATACCGAGGCTGGGAAGAGATAACAACCTAAGGCAATGGCTGGTCCGATGTGCTCAGTGAGCGGCCAGGTGTATGGGTGGGGCCAGGAGGTCGAGGCTCAGCCTCTGTCAAAAAGGCCATTATTGCCCAGGTCAGCCTATATATTTTGGGTACAGGCAAGTGGCGTGCTGGTTGATCTTCATTTGGGATTTCTGGGTAGCCCCAGAAGGCAATGTTTTTCTTCTGGAGGGCAGGCAGAGTGCTGCATTATAATTCTGGATTGCCAAACTGTAGGGCTTGTGGGCCAGTAGTCTGAGGATTGAAGTCTGAGGACACAAGCTAGGCTTAGGTTTCTGGGTGAGAGCATGGCAGGCACAATCTACAGATCTGAACAGAGATCTCTTGCATCTGAAGTCAGGGTGAGGATCAGACGATCGCTCAGGTTGGACCTTATGTCCCTGAGGGCTACTTCATGAAGGGGGGGGGATCACGAGGCCATGGGTGTTTTCTCATGATGGGAATTGTGAGAAGCTCCCAACTTCAAACATTCTTCTGCAGGACAATTGAGACCTGTTGGTTGGCTCCAGGCTAACGGTTCCGAGCAGGGTTCTAAGGATGGATGGCTGGGTAGCCCACCTCGCATTCCAATTGTCTCCTAGCAACAAGACAAGTTAGATCTGCTGGATCTCGCGGAGCAACCGAATACGCTGAGTTGAAATGGACTCTCCTGTGGATGGGTCCTATGTGTTTTTGTGTCTATGGATACCTTGGAATGACGCGGTGGCACTGGGGCCATGAAGGGTTTTCCTAAACAGAGGCTTTGACTTCACTCCCACGTGCAAGTTTCCCATGTGTAGATGAGATTTGTTCTGGTGGGTGAGTCAAGAAACAGCCATATGCTGGTACTGAAATCCAGGCCTCTGAGGAGAGATGCCTGGAAACCAAAGCGATGGATCCGTTTAGGGCCTAGGGGCCTGTTCGTTCCTTTTTACCTCTGGGGATATCAGTCTACAAGTCTGAGTGTAGGTAGGTTCTCAGACGGGCTCAGATTGCTCCTGTTTGTCCTGGGAAGCCACCACTATTGGGATGGCCTCAGGGACTTTGGAGGTTTATCCTATTAGTAGCGTTGTGGCCATTGGAATGGGCACACAGAATTCCCTTGGAGAGGGCAAGTACAGTCGTCAGCTTGGCACCAGGGGCCTAAGCCTGTAGGCTGTGTAGGCCAGGGCTGTTTGGACAGTTGTCTGAAAACACAAACTCGGCTTATATTTCGGGTCATAGGTATGGCAGGACTGATCTACAGACCATGAGGAGAACTCTTCGGGATATGAAAAAAGAGCGAGTGTGAGGCTCTTGCTCAAGTATTTATCTCTGGTTATCATGCCATTCATGGTCATGAAATTTCCGGGTGACTTCATGGGAAATGGACAAGTCTTATTCCCAGGGGTTTGGCCCAATCCAAAGAGTTAGGGGTCATTATGTCGGACGGAGAAGTCCGTTTTTTGTTGTTGTTTTTGTTTTGTTTTGTTTTTCAAACTCAGAGGTCCCACCAAATGAGGGAATCCAGAGTAGAGCCCTTGGGTGGGGCGATTGGACAACCAGAAATCTGGTTAAAATTGGGTCCTAGGGACAGCTAGACTTGGGTTTCAGGGCGAGGGCACGGCATGTACCCCCTGAAGATCTGAAGCAATATCTCATGCATCTGAAGTCAAAGCGGGGATCAGACGTTGGCTCAGCTTGGATTTTCAGTTCATGACGGCCCCTTCATAAAGGGAGCCGAATCTCGAGGCCGTGGAGGTTTTCCCACGTTGGGAGTGGTGGGATGCCCCCTCCAAGGATTCCATCTGCGGGAAAATTGAGACCTGTTGGACTGATCCAGGACATCCCATATGGATGAGTCCAGACCAACGTTCGAGGATGGATGCCTGGGAAGCCCGCCTCGCATTCCAATTGTCTCCTAGCGACAAGACAGTTTAGATCTGATGGCTCTGCGGGAGCAACCGGGGTGGCTGAGTTGAAATGGACTTTCCTGAGGATGGGTCTAATGAGTGTTTTTGTCCATGAGGGCCTTGGAATGGGGCGGTGGCACCGGGACACTGAAGTATTCCCCTAAGCTTTTGACATAGCTCCCATGCACAAGTTTCCTTGTGGAGACGAGGTTTGTTCTGATGGGTGCCTCAGGAAAACCCCAATGCTGGTATTGGAATCCAGGGTTTTGAGGAGACATGCCTGTAAACCAAAGCAATGGATCCGATTTTGGCCTAGGGTCCTGTCTTTTTCAATCTTCTTCTCTGGGGAAATCCTTCAAGGGTATGAGTGGAGTTAGATGCTCAGCTGGTGTCAGACTGCCCTTTTTTGTCCCGGGCGGCCTATACTATTAGGATGGCCTCAGGGACTTTGGAGGATTCTCCTAATTTGTACGATTTTGGAACTTTGAGGACAGAAGTGTGAAAACACAAACTCAGCTTATGTTTGGGGACGTAGGTATGGCAGGCCCGATCTACAAACCATGCGAAGGCAACTTCAGGATATGAAGATAGTGCGAGTCTGAGGCACTTGCTTAGGCTTTTGTCTTTGGATTTTGTATCAGCGATGGCCATGGATTGTTGGGGAGGCCTCATGGGCCATGGACGAATTTTGCTCTCTGTGGATTTGGCCCGATCCCAATTGTTTTTCGTCAATCTGTTGGATGGAGGACTCCTTTCAGGGTTGTTACATCAGGTGTCCGTCCAAAAGAGGAATTCCAAAGCAGAGCCCTGGGGAAGAGTGAAGGGACAACACGAACTATGTTTTAAAATTGGGGCCTAGGGGCATGGCAAGCCCAATATGCTTTCTTTCATCCAGCCACTGAGAGGCCTTACCTGAGGACTGGGCTAAGGCTGAGGGTCACAATGTGTGTTTGCTACCTATCAGGACCGCGAGCAATGGCGGGGCCTCAAGGGACACACTGGTTTCCACTACACTGAACGTTGGACAACAAGCCAACCACAAGTTTTCCTGCCATTGGGAAGGAGTTCTAATTTCTGCATCATTTTCAATCCTGGGCAGTGATTGGAGATAAGGTCTAGGTTCTGAAGCCTGAAAAGTGAGGTTGGGAAGGGATAACGACCTAAGCCCATGGGGGGTCTGAAGTTCTCAGTTTGTAGCCAGCTGTCTGGGTCGGCCTAGGAGGTCCAGGCTCAGGCTGTGTCAGAAAGGGCATTATTGCCCAGGTCATACTATATATTTTGGGTATAGCCAAGTGTCGTGCAGGTTGATCTTCATTTGTGGTTTCTAGGTAGCCCCAGAGTGCAATGTATTTCTTCTGCAGGGCAGGTAGAGTGCTGCATTGTAGTTCTGGATTGCCAAACTGAAGGGCTTGTGAGCCAGAAGTCTGTGGACAGAAGTCTGAGGACACAAGCAAGGCTTAGGTTTCTGGGTGAGGACATGGCAGGCACAATCTACAGACCTGAACCGAGATCTAGTGCATCTGAAGTCAGGGTGAGGATCAGACGATCGCTCAGGTTGGACCTTATGTCCCTGATGGCCTCTTTATGAAGGGGGGGGATCATGTGGCCATGGGGGTTCTCTCACGATGGGAGTTGTGAGAAGCTCCCAACTGCAAAGATTCTTCTGCAGGACAATTGAGACCTGTTGGTTGGCTCCAGGCCAACGATTCCGAGCAGGGTTTTAAGGATGGATGGCGGGGTAGGCCACCTCACATTCCAATTGTCTTCTAGCAACAAGACAAGTTAGATCTGCTGGATCTCGCGGAGCAACCGAATACGCTCAGTTGAAATGGGCTCTCCTGTGGATGGGTCCTAATGTGTTTTTGTGTCTATGGGGACCTTGTAATGGGGCAGTGGTACACAGGCCCTGAAGGATTCTCCTAACTGGAGGTTTTGAGATATCTTCAAAGGATAATTTTCCCATGTGGAGAAGAGATTTGTTCTGATTGCTGCCTCATGAAATCCCCATATGCTAATATTGGAAACCAGTCCTCTGAGGAGAGATACCTGTAACCGAAAGCAATGAATCTGATTCAGGCCTAGGGGCCTGTCTGATTCAATTTTCTTCTCTGGGGACATCCATCTACGTTGAGTAGAGGTAGATGCTCAGCTGGTTGCAGATGACCCTTGTTTGTCCTGGGCGGCCTACATTATTGGGATGTCCTTGGGGACTCTGGAGGTTTTTCCTAATTTGTACGATTGTGGACAATGGAATGGGCAGAATTCCCGTGGTATGGACAGGCACAGTCCTGATGTGTGGCTCCAGGCGCCCCAGCCTGAAGGGTCTGTGGGCCAGGAATGTGGGGACAGAAGTCTGAAAACACAAACTCGGCTTAGGTTTGGGAAGTAGGTATGGCAGGCCCGATTTACAGACCGTGAGGGGAACTCTTCGGGATAAGACAAAAGAGCGAGTGTGAGGCGCTTGCTCAGACTTTTGTTTCTGGATTTGTTGTCAACGATGGCTGTGGAATCTCAGGGAGGGCTCATGGGCCATGGACGAGACTTCCTCTCTGTGAATTTGGTCCAATCCCAATTGTTTGGGGTCAATCTGAAGGATGGGAGGAGTCCTTTTAGTTTTGTTACCTCAGGTGTCCCACCAAAAGAGGGATTCGAAAGCAGAGCTCTGGGGAGGGATGAATGGACAACCCGAACAATCCAATTGGGGTGAGGTCGAGAACCGAGCAGGTTGATCCTCATTTGCGGTTTATGGAGATCCCCATAGAGCAACGTTTTTCTTCTGGAGGGCCAGCATAGGGCTGCATTTTGGTTCCAGAATTCCAAGTCTTGAGAACATGTTTGCCAGGAGTGTGTGGAAGGAAGTCTGAAAACACAAGGTAGCACGAGGTTTGGGCCCACTGTGCAGAGGCTGAATCGAGATCTCCTGCATCTGAGGTCAGGGCGAGTATCAGATGTTGCCTCTAGCTGGAGTTTGTGTCAATGACGGCCCCTTCCTGAAGGGGGTGGGGGCGTCAAGAGGCCACGGAGGTTTCCCTACGCTGGGAGTTGTGAGCTGCTCCAAACTTCAAAGTTTCCTTCTTCAGGACAGTCGAGTACTATTGGATGGTTCCAGGATGCCCCATACAGAAAGACTCGAGAGCAGGGGCCTAAGCATGGATGCCGAGAAACTTCAACTCACCTTCCCATTGCCTGGTCGAGACAAGGCACGCTCTATCTGCGGGCTCTTGGGTGAGCTACCCAGAAGGCTGAGATTAAATGGACTTTCCTGAGGATGAGTCATAATGTGGGTTGATGGCCATGGAGACCTTGGAATGTGGCAGTAGCTAAGGGACTCTGCAGGATTCTCCAACCCGAAGGGTTTGACACAACTCCAACAAGGAAGCTTTCCATGCGGAGATGAGAGGTGTTCTGTCTGGTGCCTCAGGATAGCCCCATATGCTGGTCTTCGAACCCAGGCCTCTGAGGAGTGATACCTGGACACCAAAGCAAGAGTTCATAATAGGGCCTAGGGGCCTGTCTGGTTCAATCTTCTGTCTCTGCGGATATCAGTCTGTGTGTCTGCATGGAGGTAGTAGTTGCTCAGCTGGTGTCATAATGCCCCTGTTTGTCCAGTCCGGCTTGCGGTAGTGGGATGTCCTTGGGGACCTTGAGGTTTCTACTATTTTGTAGAGTTGTGGCCAATGGAACGGGCAGTTTCTTAGGAGAGAGCAGGCACAGTTCTGTGGTGTGGCTCCAGAGACCCCAGCCTGGAGGCGGTGTGAGCCACGGCTGTGCAGACAGACATCCAAAAACCCAAACTCAGCTCAGGTTTGGGGCCGAGGTTATGGCAGGCCTGATCTACAGTCCGTGAGGGGAGCTCCTCTGGATATGAAAGAAGGGTGAGAGGGAGGCAGTCGCTCAGTCTTTTGTCTCTGGATATTTTGTCCACAATGGCCGTTTAATGTAGGAGTTGCCTCATGGGTCGTAGAAGTCTCCCTCTCTGTTAGTTTGTCCAGCCCCCAAGAGTTTGGGGTCATTCTGTGGTAAGGGAAGAGTCCTGTTTTCTGCTTCATGTGCCCCCCCAGTAGAGGGATTCTGGAGCATAGCAGTGGGTACTGACAACTGGAATACTCGCTCTCTGGTTAAGCCTGGTGGCCTATGGATATGACAAGCCCCATATGCAGGATCTTGGTCCAGCCCCTGAGAGGCGTTACTTTAATACGGGACTCACGCTACAGGTCACAATGCATGTCTGTGCCCTAGGCGGCCCTCAAGCACTGGCGTGGCCTTTCCGACAATGCAGGTTTTCCCACATTGAACGTTGGACAACATGCCAACCACAAGGTTTCTGGCCATGGGGAAGGAGGAATTCTAATTTCTGCATCACGTTCACCCCTGGGCAGTGATTGGAGATAAGGTCTAGGTTCTGAAGCCTGAAAACCGAGGTTGGGAAGAGATGACGAACTACAGCCATAGCGGGTCCCTTGTGTCCAGGTTGGAGCCAGCTGTCTAAGTGTCGTTTGGGATGTCTTGTCTCAGGCTGTGCCAGACAGGGCATTAGAATTCAGGGTAGGCTGTATAATTGCTTTAGAGTCGAGTGGCATGCATTAGATAATCATTTGGGGTTTCTTATTAGCAGCATAGGGCAAATTTTTTCTTCTGGACGGCAGGCAGTGTGCTGGATTGTGGATTCGGAATTCCCAAACTGGAGGGCTTGTGGGCCAGGAGAGTGAGGAAGGAAGTCGGAGAACACAAGCTAGGCTTAGGTTTCGGGGAATGGACATGGCAGGCACACTCTGCAGTGCTAAATTGAGATCTCATGAGTCTGAAGTCAGGTCAAGGATCAGACTTTGGCTCAGGTTGGAGTTTCTGTCCATGTTGGCCCCTTCATGAAGGGGGGGGGGCATTATGAGGCCATGGGGGTTTTCCCACTATTAGAGTTGTGAGATGCTCCAAACCGCAAGGATTCCTTCTGTGGGACAATTAAGATTTGTTGGATGGCTCCAGGACGTCTCATAAGGTATTTTTCCAGAACAGGGTTCTAAGTATGGATGCCTGGGCAGACAGCCTCAATTTCAATTGTCTCCTAGCAACAAGAAACGTTTGATCTGCTGGCTTGGGGTAGCATCAGAGGGGGCTGAGTTGGAATGGACTTTCCTGAGGATGGTCTTAAATGAGTTGAAATGGACTTTCCTGAGGATGGTCTTAAATGAGTTGAAATGGACTTTCCTGAGGATGGTCTTAATGTTGGTTTGAGTCCATTGAGACCTTGGTATGGGGCAGTGGCACCAGGGCCCTGAAGGATTCTCCTAACCAGAGGTTATAACAAAGCTCCAATGAGCAAGTTTTCCATGGGGAGACGAGATTTGTTCTTATTGGTGCCTCAGGAAACCACCATTTGCTGGTATTGGAAATGAGGCCTCTGAGGAGAGATGCCTGGAAACCAAAGCAATGGATCTGATTAGGGCCTAGGGGCCTGTCCGGTTCAATATTCTTCTCTGGGGACATCTTTTGTCTGAGTGGAGGTAGTTGCTCAGCTGGTTTGAGATCACACCTGTTTATCCTGGGCGGCCTACACTATTGGGATGGCCTCGGTAACTTTGGAGGTTTTTCCTAATTTGCAAGGTTGTGGCCAATGGATTGGGAAGAAATCTCTTGAAAGGGAAGCACAGTCCTGAGGTGTGGCTCCAGTGACCCAAGCGTGGAGCGTGTGTGGTCCAGGGCTATTTGGACAAAAGTCTGAAAACACAAACTCCACTTAGGTTTGGGTCTGTAGGTATGGCCGGCCCGATATATAGACCGTGAGGAGAACTCTTCGGGATATGAACAAAGGGCGAAAGTGAGGTGCTTGCTCATGCTTATTTTTTTCTGGATATGTGTCACCGATTGCCATGGAATGTCCGGGTGTCCTCATGGGGCATCGATGAGGCTCCCTTTCTGGGGATTTGACCCAATCCCAAGAGTTTGGGGTCATTCTGTGGGAAGGGAGGAGACCTTTCTGTTTTTTTTTTTGTTTGTTTTTTTTTTTAACTCAGGTGGACCACTAAAAGAGGGATTCCACAGCAGAGTCCTGGGGAGGGGCGACTGGAGAACCAGAACTCTGGTTAACATTGGGACCTAAGAACATGGCAAGCCCCATATGTGGGCTCTTGGTCCAGACACTGAGAGGCCTTCCTTGAGCATAGAGCTCACATTGAGTTTGACAATCTGTTTTTGTGCCCAAGGAGCCCCTCAAGTCAGGCGTGACCTAATGTACCATGCTGGTTTCTCCTACACTGAACGTTGCACAATATGGCAACCACAAGTTTTCTGGCCATGGGGAAGAAGGAGTTCTAATTTCTGCAACACTTTCACTCCTGGACTGTGATTGGATTTAAGGTCTAGGTTCTGAAGCCTGAAAACTGAGGTTGGGAAGAGATGAAGTCCTAAGGCCATGGTGTGACTGATGTGCTCAGTGTTCGGCCAGATGTTGAGTGTGGGTTGGGAGGTGCAGGCTCAGGCTGTGGCAGACAGGGAATTAGTGCCCAGGCTAGACTGTATCATTGGGGTGCAGTCGAGTTTCGTGCAGGTTGGTACTCATTTGTGGTTACTGGGTAGCCCCAGAAGGCAAAGTTTTTCTTCTGGAAGGAAGACACAGTGCCACATAGTGGCTCCAGAATTCCCAAACAGGAAGGCTTGTGGGCCAGGAGTGTGAGGAAAAAATTCTGAGAACACAAGCCAGACTTAGATTTCGGGGTGAGGGGACGGCAGGAACCCTCTGCAGAGATGATTCGAGATCCCGTGTACCTGAAGACAGAGCTAGGATCAGACGTTGGCTCAGGTTGGAGTTCTGTCCATGACGGCCCCTTCATGAAGGGGAGGGTGTCACGAGGCCATGGAGGTTTTCCCACGATGGGAATGTGAGATGCTCCAAACCGCAATGATTCCTTCCGTGGGACAGTCGAGACCAGCCGGATGGCTCCAGGACATCCCATAAGGAAGTTATCCAGAGCAGGGTTCTAAGGATGGATGCCTGGGCAGCCTGCCTCCCATTCCAGGTGTCTCATAGCGCCAAGACAAGTTCGATCTGCTGGATCTAGGGGAGTAACCGAGGCGGGTGTGTTGAAATGGGTGAGTTGAGGATGGGTCATAATGTGCATTTGTGTCCATGGAGACCTTGGAATGGGGTGCTTGATCCGGGGCCTTGAGGGATGTTCATAACCGGTGGTTTTGATGGAGCTCTAAAGAGTACGTTTCCTATGTAGAGTAGAGAATTGTTTTGATGAGTGCCTAAGGAATCTCCCATATGCTGGTATTGGAAACCAGGCCTCTGAGGAGATATGCCTGGAAACAAAGGCAATGGATCTGATTAGGGCCTAAGTGCCTGTCCATTTCAATCTTATTCTATGGGGATATCTGTCTCTGGGTCTGAGTGGAGGTAGTTTCCTAACTTGTGAAAGATCATCCCTGTTTGTCCTGGGCAGCCAACACTATTGGGATGGCCTCGGGGAGTTTGGAGGTTTCTCCTAATCTAAGGGTTGTGACCAATGAAAATGGCAGAATTCCCCTGGAGAGAGAAGCCACAGTCCTCAGGTGTGGCCTCAGGGGCCCCAGCTTGGATGGTGTGTGGGCCAGGACTGTGGGGACAGAAGTCTGAAAACACAAACTCAGCTTAGGTTTGGGGATGTATGTATGAAGGCTCGATCTACAGACCGTGAGAATTTTCCGGGCTATGAACAAAGGGCGAGTATGTGGCGTTTGCTTAGGCTCTTGTCTCTGGTTTTTGTGCCTATGGTCGCCGTGGAATGTCAGGGTGTCCTCAAGGGCCATGGACAAGTCTTTCTCTGGTGATTTGGCCTGATCCCAAGTGGTTGGGATCATTCTGTGGATGGGAAGAGTCCTTTCTGTATTTTTTTTTTTTTTACCTCAGGTGTCCCACCAAAGAGGGATTCCAGAGCAGTGCCCTGAGTAGGGGTGACTAGACATCTCTATCTCTGGTTAAGATTGGGGAACTAGGGGATTGGCAAGCCCCATATGTGGGCTGTTGTTCCAGAAACTAAGAGGCTTTACATGAGGATAGCGCTCACGCTGAGGGTCACAATGTGTGTTTGTGCAAATTGTAGCCCTCAGGGATACGTGGGGCCTCATAGTCCATGCTGCTTTCTCGTATAATGAACGTTGGACAACATGCCAACCACAAGGTTTCTTGCCATGGCGAAGGAGAAGTTCTGATTCTTGTATCACGTTCACTCCTGAGCAGTGAGTGGAGATAAGGTCTAGGTTCTGAAGGTGAAAACTGAGGTTGGGTAGAGATGATGGCCGAAAGCCATTGTGGGTTTGATATGCTCAGTGTACGGCCAGCTGTCTGGGTGTTGGACTGGAGGTCTGCCTTCAGGCTGTGTCAGACAGGGCTTTAGTGCACAGGCTAGATTGTATAATTGGGGTATGGTCGAGTGGCATGCAGGTTGTTACTCATTTGGCGTTTCTGGTTAGCCCTATAGGGCAACATTTTTCTTCTGGAGGGCAGGCAGAGTGATGCATTGTGTCTCCAGAATTGCCAAACTGGAGGGGTGTGGCCAGGATTGTGAAGACGGAAGTCTGAGAACACAAGTTAGGCTTAGGTTTTGGGGCGAGGGCACAGCAGGCACACTCTCAAGTGCTGAATCGAGATCTCGTGCTTCTGAATTCAGGGTGCGGATCAGACTTGGCTTAGGATGGAGTTTCTGTCCATGATGGCCCATTTATGAAGGTGTGGGGCATCATGAGGAAATGGAGGTTTTCTCACAGTGGGATTGTGTGATGCTTCAAACCACAAGGATTCATTCTGCGAGACAGTCAAGACAGGTTGGTTGGATTCAAGACGTCCCACAAAGAAATTCTCCAGAGCAGGGTTCTAAGGATGGATGCCTGGGCAGCCCACCTCGCATTCCAACTGTCTCCTAGTGACAAGGCAGGTTTGATCTTCTGGCTCTGGGTGAGCAGCCGAGGGGGCTGATTTGAAATGGACTCTCCTGAGCATGGATCATAATGTAAGTTTGTGTCCTTGGAGACCTTGGAATTGGGCAATGGTGCCAGCGCCCTGAAGCATCCTCCTAACCTGAGGTATTGACACAGCTCCAAAGAGCAAGTTTCTCATGTGGAGATGAGATCTGTTCTGATTGTTTCCTTAGGAAACCCCCATTATCTGATATTGGAAACCAGGCCTCTGAGGAGAGATACATAGAAACCAAAGCAATGGATCAGAAGTTGGCTCAGGTTGGAGTTTCTGTCCATGATGGCCCCTTTATAAAGGGGAGCATCTCATGAGGCCATGTAGGTTTTCACACGATAAGAGTTGTGAGATGCTCCAATCTGCAAGGATTCCTTCTTCGGGACAGTCAAGACCTGTTGGAAGGCTCTCAGGACATCCCATATGGAACGGCGCCAGAGCAGGATTTCAACGATGGATGCCTAGAGAGTCTGCTTTGCATTCCAGTTGTCTCCTAGCGACAAGGCAGGTTTGATATTCTGGCTCTGGGGGAGTAATCAACGGGGCTGAGTTGAAATGTACTCTCCTGCCGAATGGTCATAATGCGGGTTTGTGTCCATGGAGACCTTGGAATAGGGCGGTGGCTCCGGTTACCTGAAGCTTTCTCCTAACTGGAGGTTTTTACAGAGCTCCAAAGGATAAGTTTCCCATGTGGAGACAAGATTTGTTCTGATTGGTATCTCTGGAATCCCCCATATGCTGGTATTGGAAAACAGGCCTCTGAGGAGAGATGCTTAGAAACAAAAGCAATGGAACCAATTACGTTCTAGGGGCCTGTCCAGTTTAATACCTTTCTCTTGGGATATCTGTCTACGGGTGAGTTGAGGTCGTTGCTCAGCTTGTGACAGATCACCCCTCATTGTACTGGGCGGCCTACACTATTGGAATGGCCTCTGGGACTTTGGAAGTTTCTCCTAATCTGTAGGGTTGTGGCCAATGGAATGGGAAGAATTTCCTTGGAGAGGGCAGGCACAGACCTGAGGTGAGGCTCCAGGGGCCTCAGCCTGGAGGGTGTGTGGGACAGGGATGTCAGGATAGAAGTCTGAAAACACGGTTTGGTGACGTAGGTATGACAGGCCCGATCTACAGACTATGAGGAGAATTTTTTGGGCTATGACCTAAGTGTGAGGCTTATGTCTGTGGATTTTGTGTCAATAATGGCCGTGGAATGTCGGGCTGGCCTCAAGGGCCATGGAGGAGTCTTTCTCTCTGGGGATGGCCTGATCCCAAGTGATTGGGGTCATTCTGTGGGTGGGAGGAATCATTTCTGTGTTTAGTTACCTCAAATGTCCCACCAAAGAGGGATTCCAGAGGAGAGCCCTGAGTAGGGGTGACTAGATGTCTCTACTTCTGGTTAAGATTGGGTGACTTGGGGCATGGCAGGCCCCATATGCGGTCTCATGGTCCAGCCACTGAGAGGATTTACTTGAGGACAGGGCTCAAACTGAGGGTGCCAATGTGTGTTTGTGAACAATGTGGCCCACAAGCAAGGGCGGGGCCTCATGGGCCACACTGGTTTCAAGTACAATGAACCTTGGACAACATGCCAAACACAAGGTTTCTTGCCATGGGGAAAGAGTTCTTATTTCTGCATCATTTTCAAACCCGGGCCGTGATTGGGGATAAGGTCTAGGTTCTGAAGCCTGAAAACCGAGGTTGAGAAGAGATGACGACCTAAGGCCATGGCGGGTCCGATGTGCTCAGTTTGCGGCCAGCTGTCTGGGTGGGGCCAGGAGGTCCAGGCTCAGGCTGTGTCAGAAAGGGCATTAGTGCCCAAGTCAGCCTATATATGTGGGGTACAGCCGAATGGCGTGCAGGTTGATCCTCATTTCGGGTTTCTGGGTAGCCCCAGAAGGCAATGGTTTACTTCTGGAGAGCAGGCAGAGTTCTGCATTGTAGTTCTGGATTGCCAAACTAGAGGGCTTCTGGGCAAGTAGTCTGAGGACTGAAGTCTGAGAAACCAAGCTAGGCCTAGGTTTCTGGGTGAGGATATGGCAGGCACAATCTACAGACCTGAATCAAGATCTCGTGCATCTGAAGTCAGGGCGAGGATCAGACGATCGCTCAGTTTGGACATTCTGTCCCTGATGGCCCCTTCTTGAAGGGGGGGTGGAACACGAGGCCAAGGGGTTTTTCCCACGATGGGAGTTGTGAGAAGCTCCCAACTGCAAAGATTCTTCTGCAGGACAATTGAGACCTGTTGGTTGGCTCCAGGACAATGATTCCGAGCAGGGTTCTAAGGATGGATGGCTGGGTAGCCCACCTCGCATTACAATTGATTCCAAGCAACAAGACAGGTTAGATCTGCTGGATCTGGGGGAGCAACCGAGGAGGCTGAGTTGAAATGGACTCTACCGTGGATGTGTCCTAATATGATTTTGTGTCTATGGAGACCTTGAAATGGAGCCTGGGGCCCTGAAGGGTTCTCCTAAAGAGAGGCTTTCACACAGCTCCATCGTGCAAGTTTCCCATGTGTAGATGAGATTTGTTCTGATGGTGAGTCATGAAACAGCTATATGCTCCTATTGAAATCCAGGCCCCTGAGGAGAGATGCCTCGAAACCAAAGCCATGGATCCGATAGGTGTCTAGGGGCCTGTTTGTTCCTTATTACCTCTGGGGATATCAGTCTACGGGTCTGATGCAGGTAGGTGCTCAGATGGGCTCAGATTGCCCCTGTTTGTCCTGGGAAGCCACAACTATTGGGATGACCTCAGGAATTTTGGAGGTTTATCCTCTTAGTAGGTTTGTGGCCTCTGGAATGGGCACATACAATACCCTTGGAGAGGGCAAGCACAGTCTTCAGGTTTGGCCTCAGGGGCCTGAACCAGTAGGGTGTGTAGGCCAGAGCTGTTGGGAGAGTTGTCTGAAAACGCAAACTCGGCTTATGTTTCAGGTCATAGGTATGGCAGGACTGATCTTCAGACCATGAGGAGAACACTTCGGGAAAAGAAAAAAGGGCGAGTGTGAGGCTCCTGCTCAAGTTTTTGTCCCTGGATATCGTGTTACTCATGGTCGTGAAATTTCCGGGTGACTTCATGGGAAATGGACGAGTCTTACTCTCTGGGGGTTTGGCCCCATCCAATGAGTTTGGGGTCATTCAGTGGGATGGAAGAAGTCCGTTGTTCTGTTGTTGTTGATGTTTTTTTTTGTTTGTTTGTTTTTCAACCTCAGGTGTCCCACCAAATGAGGGATTCCAGAGGAGAGCCCTGGGGAGGGGAGATTGGACAACCAGAAATCTAGTTAAAAATTGGTGCCTAGGGACATGTCAAGCCCATTATGACATCTAATGGTCCAGCCACTGAGAGGACGTACTAGAGGACAGAACTCACGCTGAGGGTCACAATGCGTTTTTACGCCCTCGTCGCACTCAAGAATGGGAGGGGCCTCAGGGTGAATACTGGTTTCTCCTACACTGAACGTTGGACAACATGCCCACCACAAGGTTTCTTGCCATGGGTAAGGAAGTGTTCTCATTTCTGCATCATAGTCACCCCTGGGCAGTGTTTGGAGATAAGGTCTAGGTTCTTAAGCCTGAAAACTGAGGTAGGGAAGAGATGATGACCTATGGCCATGGCGGGTCTGATGTGCACAGTGTGCGGTCAGCTGTCTGGGTGTTGGTCACGAGGTCCGGGCTCAGGTTGTCAGACAGTGCATTAGTGCCCAGGTTAGACTAAATATGTTGGGTGCATTCGAGTGCCGTCTAGGTTCTTATCTGAAGAACTCTTCAGGATATGAAGAATGAGCGAGTCTGAGGAGCGTGCTCAGGACTTTGTCTCTGGATTTTGTATCAGCGATGTCCGAGCAATGTTGGGGAGGACTCATGGGCCATGGACGAATCTTGCTCTCTGTGGACTTGGCCCGATCCCAATTGTTTATCGTCAATCTGTGGGATGGGAGGACTCCTTTCAGGTTTGTTACCTCAGGTCTCCCACTAAAAGAGGAATTCCAAAGCAGAGCCCTGGGGAAGAGTGAAGGGAAAACCCGAACTACGGTTAAAAATTGAGGCCTAGGGGCATGGCAAGCCCAATATGCTGTCTCTCCATCCAGCCACTGAGAGGCCATACCTGAGAACTGGGCTCAGGCTGAGGGTCACAATGTGTGTTTGTGACCATGTGGCCCGCAGTCATGGGCGGGGCCTCATGAGCCACAATGGTTTAACCACACTGAACCAAGGACAACATGCCAACCACAAGGTTTCTTGCCATGGGGAAAGAGATCTGATGTCTGCATTATTTTCAACCCAGGCCGTGATTGGATATAAGGTCTAGGTTCTGAAGCATGAAAAACAAGGTTGAGAAGAGATGACGACCTAAGGCCTAGGCGGGTCCGATGTGCTCAGTGTGGGGCCAGCTGTCTGGGTGGGGCCCGGAGGTCCAGGCTCAGGCTGTCGCAGAAAGGGCATTAGTCCCCAGGTCAGCCTATATATTTGGGGTACAGCCGAATGGCGTGCAGGTTGATCCTCATTTGGGGTCTCTGGGTAGCCCAGAGTGCAATGTTTTTCTTCTGGAGGGCAGGCAGAGTGCTGCATTGTAGTTCTGGATTTCCAAACTGGAGGGCTTGTGGGCAAGTAGTCTGAGGACGGATGTCTGAGAACCCAAGCTAGGCCTACGTTTCTGGGTGAGGATATGGCAGGCACAATCTACAGACCTGAATCGAGATCTCGTGCATCTGAATTCAGGGCGAGGATCAGACGATCGCTCAGTTGTGACATTCTGTCCCTGATGGCCCATTCTTGAAGGGGGGGTGGATCACGAGGCCATGGGTGTTTTCGCACGATGGGAGTTGTGAGTTGCTCCCAAATGCAAAGATTCTTCTGCAGGACAATTGAGACCTGTTGGTTGGCTCCAGGACAAGGATTCCGAGTAGGGTTCTAAGGATGGATGGCTGGGTAGCCCACCTCGCATTCCAATTGTCTCCAAGCAACAAGACAGGTTAGATCTGCTGGATCTGGGGGAGCAACCGAGGAGGCTGAGTTGAAATGGAATCTCCTGTGGATGTGTCCTAACATGATTTTGTGTCTATGGAGACCATGGAATGAAGCGGTGGCACTGGGACCCTGAAGGGTTCTCCTAAAGAGAGGCTTTCACACAGATCCATCGTGCAAGTTTCCCATGTGTAGATGAGATTTGTTCTGATGGTGAGTCAAGTAACAGCCATATGCTGTTATTGAAATCCAGGCCTCTGAGGAGAGATGCCTGGAAACCAAAGCAATGGATCCGTTATGTGCCTAGGGGCCTGTTCGTTCCTTTTTACCTCTGTGGACATCAGTCTACGGGACTGAGTGCCGGTAGGTGCTCAGATGGGCACAGATTGTGCCTGTTTGTCCTGGGAAGCCACAAATATTGGGATGGCCTCAGGGACTTTGGAGTTTTATCCTCTTAGTAGGGTTGTGGCCATTGGAATGGGCACACACAATTCACTTGGAGAGGGAAAGCACAGTCGTCAGGTGTGGCTCCAGGGGCCTGAGCCTGTAGGGTGTGTAGGCCAGGGCTGTTGGGACAGTTTTCTGAAGACACAAACTCGGCTTATGTTTCGGGTCATAGGTATGGCAGGACTGATCTACAGACCATGAGCAGAACGCTTCGGGATATGAATAAAGGGCGAGTGTGAGGCTCTTGCTCAAGTTTGTGTCTCTGGATATCGTGTCACTCATGGTCGTGAAATTTCCGGGTGACTTCATGGGAAATGGACGAGTCTTACTCTCTGGGGGTTTGGCCCCGTCCAAAGAGTTTGGGGTCATTCTGAGGGAAGGAATAAGTCCGTTGTTCTGTTGCTGTTGATTTGTTTTGTTTTGTTTTTCAACCTCAGGTGTCCCCCCAAATGAGGGATTCCAGAGTAGAGCCCTGGGGTGGGGCGATTGGACAACGAGAAATCTGGTTAAAAATTGGAGCCTAGGGACATGTCAAGCCCATTACGACATCTAATGGTCCAGCCACTGAGAGGACGTACTAGACGTCAGGACTCACGCTGAGGGTCACAATGCGTGTTTATGCCCTCCTCGCTCTCAAGAATGGGCAGGGCCTCAGGGTGAATGCTGGTTTCTCCTACCCTGAACATTAGACAACATGCCAACCACAAGGTTTCTTGCCATGGGTAAGGTAGAGTTCTGATTTCTGCTACACAATCACCCCTGGGCCTTGATTGGAGATAAGGTCTAGGTTCTGAAGCCTGAAAACTGAGGTAGGGAAGAGATGATGACCTAAGGCCATGGCAGGTCTGATGTGCTCAGTGTGTGATCAGCTGTCTGGGTGTTGGTGTCGAGGTCTGGGCTCAGGTTCTCAGACACTGCATTATTGCCCAGGTTAGACTATATATTTTGGGTGCATTCGAGTGCCGTGTCGGTTCTTATCTGAAGAACTCTTCAGGATATGAGGAATGAGTGAGTCTGAGGCGCGTGCTTAGGCTTTTGTATCTGGATTTTGTATCAGCGATGGCCGTGGAATGTTGGGGAGGCCTCCTGGGCCATGGACGAATCTTGCTCTCTGTAGATTTGGCCCGATCCCAACTGTTTTTCGTCAATCTGTGGGATGGGAGGACTCCTTTCAGGTTTGTTACCTCAGGTGTCCCACCAAAAGAGGAATTCCAAAGCAGAGCCCTGGGGAAGAGTGAAGGGACAACCCGACCTATGGTTAAAAATTGGGGCCTAGGGGCATGGCAAGCCCAATATGCTGTCTCTCCATCCAGCCACTGAGAGGCCTTACCTGAGGACTGGGCTCAGGCTGAGGGTCACAATGTGTGTTTGTGACCAATGTGGCCCGCAAGCATGGGCGGTGCCTCATGGGCCACACTGGTTTCAACGACACTGTACCTTGGACAACATGCCAACCACAAGGATTCTTTCCATGGGGAAAGAGTTCTGATTTCTGCATCATCATTTTCAAACCCGGGCCGTGATTGGAGATAAGGTCTAGATTCTGAAGCCTGAAAACCGAGGTTGAGAAAAGATGACGACCTAAGACCATGACGGGTCCGATATGCTCAGTGTGCGGCCAGCTGTCTGGGTGGGGCCAGGAGGTCCAGGATCAGGCTGTGTCAGAAAGGGCATTAGTACCCAGGTCAGCCTATATATTTGGTGTACAATCGAATGGCGTGCAGGTTGATCCTCATTTGGGGTTTCTGGGTAGCCCCAGGGGGCAATGTTTTTCTTCTTGAGGGCAGGCGGAGTGCTGCATTGTAGTTCTGGATTGCCAAATGGAGGGCTTGTGGGCCAGTCGTCTCTGGACGGATGTCTGAGAAACCAAGCTAGGCCTCGGTTTCTGGGTGAGGATATGGCCGGCATAATCTACAGACCTGAAATGAGATCTCGTCCATCTGAAGTCAGGGCGAGAATCAGACGATCAGCCAGGTTGGACATTCTGTCCCTGATGGCCCCTTCTTGAAGGGGGTTGGATCACGAGGCCATGGGGGTTTTCCCACGATGGGAGTTGTGAGAAGCTCCCAACTGCAAAGATTCTACTGCAGGACAATTGAGACCTGTTGGTTGGCTCCAGGACAACAATTCTGAGCAGGGTTCTAAGGATGGATGGCTGGGTAGCCCACCTCGCATTTCATTGTCTCCACGCAACAAGACAATTTAGATCTGCGGATCTGGGGGAGCAACCGAGGAGGCTGAGTTGAAATGGAATCTCCAGTGGATGTGTCCTAATATGATTTTGTGTCTGTGGAGACCTTAGACTGAAGCGGTGGCACTGGGGCCCTGAAGGGTTCTCCTCAATAGAGGCTTTCACACAGCTCTGTCGTGCAAGTTTCCCATGTGTAGATGAGATTTGTTAATGGGTGAGTCAAGAAATAGGCGAATGCTGTTATTGAAATCCAGGCCTCTGAGGAGAGATGCCTGGAAACCAATGCAATGGATCCGATAGGTGCCTAGGGGCCTGTTCGTTCCTTTTTACCTCTGGGGTCATCAGTCTACGGGTCTGACTGCCGGTAGGTGCTCCGATGGGCCCAGATTGCCACTGTTTGTCCTGGGAAGCCACAAATATTGGAATGGCCTCAGGGACTTTGGAGGTTTATCCTCTTAGTACGGTTGTGGCCATTGGAATGGGCACATACAATTCCCTTGGAGAGGGCAAGCACCGTCGTCAGGTTTGGCACCAGGGGCCTGAGCCTCTAGGGTGTGTAGGCCAGGGCTGTTTGGACAGTTGTCTGAAAACACAAACTCGGCTTATGTTTCGGGTCATATGTATGGCACGACTGATCTACAGACCATGAGGCGAACTCTTTGGAATATGAAAAAAGGGCGAGTGTGAGGCTCTTGCTCAAGTTTTTGTCTCTGGATATCGTGTCACTCATAGTCGTGAAATTTCCGGGTGACTTCATGGGATATGGACGAGTCTTACTCTCTGGGGGTTTGTCGCCGTTCAAAGAGTTTGGGGTCATTCTGTGTGATGGAAGAAGTCCGTTGTTCTGTTGTTGTTGATTTGTTTTGTTTTGTTTTTCAACCTCAGGTGTCCCACCAAATGAGTGATTCCAGAGTAGAGCCCTGGGATGGGCAACTTGAGAACCAGAAATCTGGTTAAAAATTGGGGCCTAGGGACATGTCATTATGTCATCTAATGGTCCAGCCACTGAGAGGACGTACTAGAGGACAGGACTCACGCTGAGGGTCACAGTGCGTGTTTATGCCCTCGTTGCACTCAAGAATAGGCGGGGCCACAGGGTGAATGCTGGTTTCTCCTACACTGAACGTTGGACAAATGCCAACCACAAGGTTTCTTGCCATGGGTAAGGAAGAGTACTGATTTCTGCATCACAGTCACCCCTGGGCAATGATTGGAGATAAGGTCTACGTTCTGAAGCTTGAAAACTGAGGTAGGGAAGAGATGATGACCTAAGGCCATGGCGGGTCTGATGTGCTCAGTATGCGGTCAGCTGTCTGGGTGTTGGTCACGACGTCCGGGCTCAGGTTGTCAGACAGTGCATTAGGGCCCGGGTTAGACACTATATTTTGGGTGCCTTCGAGTGACGTGTAGGTTCTTATCTGAAGAACTCTTCAGGATATGAAGAATGAGCGAGTCTGAGGCGCGTGCTCAGGCTTTTGTCTCTGGATTTTGTATCAGCGATGGCCGTGAAATGTTGGGGAGGCCTCATGGGCCATGGACGAATCTTACTATCTGGAGCTTGGCACGTTCCCAATTGTTTTTCGTCCATCTGTGGAATGGCAGGACTCCTTTCAGGTTTGTTACCTCAGGTGTCCCACCAAAAGAGGTATTCCAAAGCAGAGCCCTGGGGAAGAGTGAAGGGACAACCCGAACTATGGTTAAAAATTGGGACGTAGAGGCATGGCAAGCCCAATATGCTGTCTCTCCATCCAGCCACTGAGAGGCCTTACCTGAGGACTGGGAACAGGCTGAGGGTCACAATGTGTGTTTCTGACCATGTGGCCCGCAAGCATGGGCGGGGCCTCATGGGCCACACTGGTTTTAACTACACTGAACCTTGGAAAACATGCCAACCACAAGGTTTCTTGCCATGGGGAAAGAGTTCTGATTTCTGCATCATTTTCAAACCCGGGCCGTGATTGGAGATAAGGTCTAGGTTCTGAAGCCTGAAAACCGAGGTTGAGAAGAGAGGACGACCTAAGGCCATGTGGTGTCCGATATGCTCAGTGTGCGGCCAGCTGTCTGGGTGGGGACAGGAAGTGAAGGATCAGGCTGTGTCAGAAAGGGCATTAGTGCCAAGGTTAGCCTATATATTTGTGGTATAGCAGAATGGTGTGCTCCGTTGATCCTCATTTGGGGTTTCTGGGTAGCCGCAGAGGGCAATGTTTTTCTTCTGGAGGGCAGGCAGAGTGCTGCATTGTAGTTCTGGATTGCCAAACTGGAGGGGTTGTGGGCAAGTAGTCTGAGGACGGACGTCTGAGAACCCAAGCTAGGCCTAGGTTTCTGGGTGAGGATATGGCAGGCACAATCTACGGACCTTAATCGAGATCTCGTGCTTCTGTAGTCAGGGCGATGATCAGACGATCGCTCAGGTTGGACATTCTGTTCCTGATGGCCCCTTCTTGAAAGGGGGGTGGATCACGAGGCCATGGGTGTTTTCCCACGATGGGAATTCTGAGAAGCTCCCAACAGCAAAGATTCTTCTGCAGGACAATTGGGACCTGTTGGTTGGCTCCAGGACAACAATTCCGAGCAGGGTTCTAAGGATGGATGGCTGGGTAGCCCACCTCGCATTCCAATTGTCTCCACGCAACGAGACAGTTTAGTTCTGCTGGAACTGGGGGAGCAACCTAGGAGGCTGAGTTGAAATGGACTCTCCCGTGGAAATATCCTAATATGATTTTGTGTCTTTGGAGACCTTGGAATGAAGCGTTGGCACTGGGGCCCTGAAGGGTTCTCCTAATGAGAGGCTTGCACACAATTCCATCGTGCAAGTTTCCCATGTGTAGATGAGATTTGTTCTGATGGGTGAGTCAAGAAACAGCCATATGCTGTTATTGAAATCCAGGCCTCGGAGGAGAGATGCCTGGAAAACAAAGCAATGGATCCGATAGGTGCCTAGGGGCCTGTTCGTTCCTTTTTACCTCTGGTGACATCAGTCTCCGGGTCTGAGTGCCGGTAGGAGCTCAGATGGTCCCAGATTGCCCCTGTTTGTCCTGGGAAGCCACAAATATTGTGATGGCCTCAGGGACTTTGGAGGTTTATCCTCTTAGTAGGGTTGTGGCCATTGGAATGGGCACATACATTTCCCTTGGAGAGGGCAAGCACAGTCGTCAGGTTGGCTCCAGGGACCAACTGTACGTTGTGTAGGGTGTGTAGGACAGGGCTGTTTGGACAGTTGTCTGAAAACACAAACTCCGCTTATGTTTCGGGTCATAGGTATGGCAGGACTGATCTACAGACCATGAGGAGAACACTTCGGGTAATGAAAAAAGGGCGAGTGTGAGGCTCTTGCTCAAGTTTTTGTCTCTGGATATCGTGTCACTCATGGTTTTGAAATTTCCGGGTGACTTCATGGAAAATGGACGAGTCTTACTCTCTGGGGGTTGGCACCGTCCACAGAGTTTGGGGTCATTTTGTGGGATGGAAGAAGTCCGTTGTTCTGTTGTTGTTGATTTGTTTTTTTTTTTTTTTTTTTTGTATTTCACCTCAGGTGTCCCCCCAAATGAGGGATTCCAGAGTAGAGCCCTGGGTAGGGGCGACTGGACAACCAGAAATCTGGTCAAAAATTGGGGCCTAGGGACATGTCAAGCACATTATGACATCTAATGGTCCAGCCACTGAGAGGACGTACTAGAGGACAGGACTCACGCTGAGGGTCACAATGCGTGTTTATGCCCTTGTCGCACTCAAGAATGGCGGGGTCTCGATGTGAATGCTGGTTTCTCCTACCCTGAACATTAGACAACATGCCAACCACAAGGTTTCTTGCCATGGGTAAGGTAGAGTTCTGATTTCTGCTACACAATCACCCCTGGGCCTTGATTGGAGATAAGGTCTAGGTTCTGAAGCCTGAAAACTGAGGTAGGGAAGAGATGATGACCTAAGGCCATGGCAGGTCTGATGTGCTCAGTGTGTGATCAGCTGTCTGGGTGTTGGTGTTGAGGTCTGGGCTCAGGTTCTCAGACACTGCATTATTGCCCAGGTTAGACTATATATTTTGGGTGCATTCGAGTGCCGTGTAGGTTCTTATCTGAAGAACTCTTCAGGATATGAGGAATGAGTGAGTCTGAGGCGCGTGCTTAGGCTTTTGTATCTGGATTTTGTATCAGCGATGGCCGTGGAATGTTGGGGAGGCCTCCTGGGCCATGGACGAATCTTGCTCTCTGTAGATTTGGCCCGATCCCAACTGTTTTTCGTCAATCTGTGGGATGGGAGGACTCCTTTCAGGTTTGTTACCTCAGGTGTCCCACCAAAAGAGGAATTCCAAAGCAGAGCCCTGGGGAAGAGTGAAGGGACAACCCGACCTATGGTTAAAAATTGGGGCCTAGGGGCATGGCAAGCCCAATATGCTGTCTCTCCATCCAGCCACTGAGAGGCCTTACCTGAGGACTGGGCTCAGGCTGAGGGTCACAATGTGTGTTTGTGACCAATGTGGCCCGCAAGCATGGGCGGTGCCTCATGGGCCACACTGGTTTCAACGACACTGTACCTTGGACAACATGCCAACCACAAGGATTCTTTCCATGGGGAAAGAGTTCTGATTTCTGCATCATTTTCAAACCCGGGCCGTGATTGGAGATAAGGTCTAGATTCTGAAGCCTGAAAACCGAGGTTGAGAAAAGATGACGACCTAAGACCATGACGGGTCCGATATGCTCAGTGTGCGGCCAGCTGTCTGGGTGGGGCCAGGAGGTCCAGGATCAGGCTGTGTCAGAAAGGGCATTAGTACCCAGGTCAGCCTATATATTTGGTGTACAATCGAATGGCGTGCAGGTTGATCCTCATTTGGGGTTTCTGGGTAGCCCCAGGGGGCAATGTTTTTCTTCTTGAGGGCAGGCGGAGTGCTGCATTGTAGTTCTGGATTGCCAAATGGAGGGCTTGTGGGCCAGTCGTCTCTGGACGGATGTCTGAGAAACCAAGCTAGGCCTCGGTTTCTGGGTGAGGATATGGCCGGCATAATCTACAGACCTGAAATGAGATCTCGTCCATCTGAAGTCAGGGCGAGAATCAGACGATCAGCCAGGTTGGACATTCTGTCCCTGATGGCCCCTTCTTGAAGGGGGTTGGATCACGAGGCCATGGGGGTTTTCACACGATGGGAGTTGTGAGAAGCTCCCAACTGCAAAGATTCTACTGCAGGACAATTGAGACCTGTTGGTTGGCTCCAGGACAACAATTCTGAGCAGGGTTCTAAGGATGGATGGCTGGGTAGCCCACCTCGCATTTCATTGTCTCCACGCAACAAGACAATTTAGATCTGCGGATCTGGGGGAGCAACCGAGGAGGCTGAGTTGAGAAGTACTCTCCCGTGGATGTGTCCTTATATGATTTTGTGTCTATGGAGACCTTGGAATGAAGCGGTGGCACAGGAACCCTGAAGGTTTCTCCTAAAGGGAGGTTTTCACACAGCTCCATCGTGCAAGTTTACCATGTTTAGATGAGATTTGTTCTGATGGGTGAGTCAAGAAACAGCCATATGCTGTTATTGAAATCCAGGCCTCTGAGGAGAGATGCCTGGAAACCAAAGCAATGGATCCGATAGGTGCCTAGGAGCCTGTTCGTTCCTTTTTACCTCTGGGTACATCAGTCTACGGGTCTGAGTGCTGATAGGTGCTCAGATGGGCCCAGATTGCCCCTGTTTATCCTGGGAAGCCACAAATATTGGGATGGCCTCAGGGACTTTGGAGGTTTATCCTCTTAGTACGGTTGTGGCCATTAGAATGAGCACATACAGTTCCCTTGGAGAGGGCAAGCACAGTCGCCCGGTTTGGCTCCAGGGGCCTGAGCCTGTACGGTGTGTAGGCCAGGGCTTTGGACAGTTGCCTGAAAACACAAACTCGGCTTATATTTCGGGTCATAGATATGGCAGGACTGATCTACAGACCATGAGGAGAACTCATCGGGATATGAAAAAAGGGCGAGTGTGAGGCTTTTGCTCAAGTTTTTGTCCCTGGATATCATGTCACTCATGGTCGTGAAATTTCCGGGAGACTTCATGCGAAATGGATGAGTCATACTCTCTGGGGGTTTGGCACCGTCCAAAGAGTTTGGGGTCATTCTGTGGGATGGAAGAAGTCCTTTGTTGTGTGTTGTTGATTTGTTTTGTTTTGTTTTTCAACCTCAGGTGTCCCACCAAATGAGGGATTCCAGAGTAGAGCCCTGGGGAGGGGCTACTGGACAACCAGAAATCTGGTTAAAAATTGTGGGATAGGGACATGTCAAGCCCATTATGACATCTAATGGTCCAGCCACTGAGAGGACGTACTAGAGGACAGGAATCATTCAGAGGGTCACAATGCGTGTTTTTGCCCTCGTCGCACTCAAGAATGGGCGGGGCCTCAGGGTGAATGCTGGTTTCTCCTACACTGAACGTAGGACAACATGCCAACCACAAATTTTCTTGCCATGGGAAAGGAAGAGTTCTGATTTCTGCATCACAGTCACCCCTGGGCAGTGATTGGAGATAAAGTCTAGGTTCTGAAGCCTGAAATCTGAGGTAGAGAAGAGATGATGACCTAAGGCCATGGCGGCTCTGATGAGCTCAGTGTGCGGTAAGCTGTCTGGGTTTCGGTCACGAGGTCCGGGCTCAGGTTGTCAGAGAGTGCATTAGTGCCCAGGTTAGACTATATATTTTGGGTGCATTAGAGTGCCGTGTAGGTTCTTATCTGAAGAACTCATCAGGATATGAAGAATGAGCGAGTCTGAGGCGCGTGCTCAGGCTTTTGACTCTGGATTTTGTATCAGCGATGGCCGTGGAATGTTGGGGAGGCCTCATGGGCCATGGATGAATCTTGCTCTCTGTGGATTTGGCCCGATCCCAGTTGTTTTTCGTCAATCTGTGGGATGGGAGGACTCCTTTCAGGTTTGTTACCTCTGGTGTCCCACCAAAAGAGGAATTCCAAAGCAGAGCTTTGGGGAAGAGTGAAGGGACAACCCGAACTATGGTTAAAAATTTGGGCCTAGGGGCATGGCAAGCCCAATATGCTGTCTCTCCATCCAGCCACTGAGAGGCCTTACCTGAGGACTGGGCTCAGGCTGCGGGTCACAATGTGTGTTTGTGTCCAATGTGGCCCGCAAGATTGGGCGGGGCCCATTGGCTACACTGGTTTCAACTACACTGAACCTTGGACAACATGCCAACTACAAGGTTTCTTGCCTTGGGAAAAAAGTTCTGATTTCTGCATCATTTTCAAACCCGGGCCGTGATTGTAGATAAGGTCTAGATTCTGAAGCCTGAAAACCGAGGTTGAGAAGATATGACGACCTAAGGCCATGGCGGGTCCGATGTGCTCAGTGTGTGGCCAGCTGTCTGGGTGGGACCAATAGGACCAGACTCAGGCTGTGTCAGAAAGGGCATTAGTGCCCAGGTCAGCCTATATATTTGTGGTACAGCCGAATGGTGTGCCCTGTTGATCCACATTTGGGGGTTCTGGTGAGCCCCAGAGGGCAATGTTGTTCTTCTGGAGGGCAGGCAGAGTGCTGCATTGTAGTTCTGGATTGCCAAACTGGAGGGCTTGTGGGCTAGTTGTCTGAGGACGGAAGTCTGAGATCCCAAGCTAGGCCTAGGTTTCTGGGTGAGGATATGGCATGCACAGTCTACAGACCTGAATCAAGTCTCGTGCATCTGAAGTCAGTGCGAGGATCAGACGATTGCTCAGGTTGGACTTTGTGTCCCTGATGGCCCCTTCTTGAAGGGGGGGTGGATCACGAGGCCATGGGGGTTTTCCCACGATGGGAGTTGTGAGAACCTTCCAACTGCAAAGATTCTTCTGCAGGACAATTGAGTCCTGTTGGTTGCCTCCAGGACAACGATTCCGAGCAGGGCTCTAAGGATGGATGTCTGGGTAGCCCACCTCGCATTCCAATTCTCTCCAAGCAACAAGACAGTTTAGATCTGCCTGATCTGTGGGAGCAAACGAGGAGGCTGAGTTGAAATGGACTCTCCCGTGGATGTGTCCTAATATGATTTTGTGTCTATGGAGACCTTGGAATGAAGCGGTGGCACTGAGGCCATGAAGGGTTCTCCTAAAGATTGCTTTCACACAGCTCCATCGTGCAAGTTTCCCATGTGTAGATGAGATTTGTTCTAACGGGTGAGTCATGAAACAGCCATATGCTGTTATTGAAATCCAGGCCTCTGAGGAGAGATGCCTGGAAACCAAAGCAGTGGATCCGATAGGTGCCTAGGGGCTTGTTCGATCCTTTTTTCTCTGGGCACATCAGTCTACCGGTCTGAGTGCTGGTAGGTGCTCAGATGGGCCCAGATTGCCCCTGTTTGTCTTGCGAAGCCACAAATATTGGGATGGCCTAAGGGACTTTGGACGTTTATCCTATTAGTAGGGTTGTGGCCATTGGAGTGGGCACATACAATTCCCTTGGAGAGGGCAAGCATAGTCGTTAGGTTTGGCTCCAGGGGCCTGAGCCTGTAGGGTGTGTAGGCCAGGGCTGTTTGGACAGTTGTCTGAAAACACAAACTCGGCTTATGTTTCGGGTCATAGGTATGTCAGGACTGATCTCCAGACCATGAGGAGAACTCTTCGGGATATAAAAAAGGGCGAGTGTGAGGCTCTAGCTCAAGTTTTTGTCTCTGGATATCGTGTCACTCATGGTCGTGAAATTTCTGGGTGACTTCATGGGAAATGGACGAGTCTTACTCTCTGGTCATTTAGCCCCGTCCAAAGAGTTTGGGGTCATTCTGTAGGATAAAAGAACTCCGTTGCTCTGTTGTTGTTGATTTGTTTTGTTTTGATTTTCAACCTCAGCTGTCCCACAAAATGAGGGATTCCAGAGTAGAGCCCTGGGCGGGGCGACTGGACAACCAGAAATCTCCTTAAAAATTGGGGCCTAGGGACTTGTCAGTCCCATTATGACATCTAATGGTCCAGCCACTGAGAGGACGTACTAGAGGACAGGACTCACGCTGAGGGTCACAATGCGTGTTTATGCCCTCGTCGCACTCAAGAATGGGCGGGGCCTCAGGGTGAATGCTGGTTTCTCCTACACTGAATGGTGGACAACATGCCAACACAAGGTTTCTTGCAATGGGTAAGGAAGAGTTCTGATTTTTGCATCACAGTCAACGCTGGGCAGTGATTGGAGATAAGGTCTAGGTTCTGAAGCCTGAAAACTGAGGTAGGGAAGAGATGATGACCTAAGGCCATGGCGGGCCTGATGTTCTCAGTGTGCGATCAGCTCTCTGGGTGTTGATCACGAGGTCTGGGCTCTGGTTGTCAGACAGTGCATTAGTGCCCAGGTTAGACTATATATTTTGGGTGCCTCTTGTGCCATGTAGGTTCTTATCTGAGGAACTCCTCAGGATATGAAGAATGAGCGAATCTGAGGTGCACGCTCAGGCTTTTGTTTCTGGATTTTGTTTCAGCGATGGCCGTGGAATGTTGGGGAGGCCTCATGGGCCATGGACGAATCTTGCTCTCTGTGGACTTGGCCCGATCCCAATTGTTTTTCATCAATCTGTGCGATGGGAGGACTCCTTTCAGGTTGGTTACCTCAGGTGTCCCACCAAAAGAGGAATTCCAAAGCATAGCCCTGGGGAAGAGTGAAGGGACACACCGAACTATGGTTAAAAATTGGGGCCTAGGGGCAAGGCAATCCCAATATGCTGTCTCTCCATCCAGCCGCTGAGAGGCCTTACCTGAGGACTGGGCTCAGGCTGAGGGTCACAATGTGTGTTTGTGACCAATGTGGCCAGCAAGCATGGGCGGGGCCTCATGGGCCACACTGGTTTCAACTACACTAAATCTTGGACAACATGCCAACCACAAGGTGTCTTGCAATGGGGAAAGAGTTCTGTTTTCTGCATCATGTTCAAACCCGGGCCGTGATTGGAGATATGGTCTAGGTTCTGGAGCCTGAAAACCGAGGTTGAGAAGAGATGACGACCTACGTCCATGGCAGTCAGATGTGCTCAGTGTGCGGCCAGCTGTCTGGGTGGGGCCAGTTGTGCCAGGATCAGGCTGTGTCAGAAAGGGCATTAGTGCCCAGGTCAGCCTATATATTTGGGGTACAGCCGAATGGTGTGCCCCGTTGATTCTATTTTGGGGTTTCTGGCTAGCCCCAGAGGGCAATGTTTTTCTTCTGGAGGGCAGGCAGAGTGCTGCATTGTAGTTCTGGATTTCCAAACTGGAGGGCTTGTGGGCCAGTATTCTGAGGACTGAAGTCTGAGAACCCAAGCTAGGCCTAGGTTTCTGGGTGAGGATATGGCAGGCACAATCTACAGACCTGAATCGAGATCTCGTTCATCTGAAGTCAGGGCGAGGATCAGACGATCGCTCAGGTTGGACAGTCTTTTCTGATGGCCCCTTCTGGAAGGGGGGGTGGATCACGAGGCCATGGGTGTTTTCCCACGGTGGGAGTTGTGAGAAGCTCCCAACAGCAAAGATTCTTCTGCCCGACAATTTTCAGATCTGTTGGTTGGCTCCAGGACAACGATTCCGAGCAGGGTTCTAAGGATGGATGGCTGGGTAGCCCACCTCGCATTCCAATTGTCTCCAAGCAACAAGACAGGTTAGATCGGCCTGATCTGGGGGAGTAACCGAGGAGGCTGAGTTGAAATGGACTCTCCCGTGGATGTGTCCTAATATGATTTTGTGTCTATGGAGACCTTGGAATGAAGCGGTGGCACTGGGGCCCTGAAGGGTTCTCCTAAATAGAGGCTTTCACACAGCTCCATCGTGCAAGTTTCCCATGTGTAGATGAGATTTGTTCTAACGGGTGAGTCATGAAACAGCCATATGCTGTTATTGAAATCCAGGCCTCTGAGGAGAGATGCCTGGAAACCAAAGCAATGGATCCGATAGGTGCCTAGGGGCCTGTTCATTCCTTTTTACCTCTGGGGACATCAGTCTACGGGTCTGAGGTCAGGTAGGTGATCAGATGGGCCCAGATTGCCCCTGTTTTTCCTGGAAAGCCACAAGTATTGCGATGGCCTCAGGGACTTTGGAGGTTTATCCTATTAGTATGGTTGTGGCCATTGGAATGGGCACATACAATTCCCTTGGAGAGGGCAAAAACAGTCGTCAGTTTTGGCTCCAGGGGCCTGAGCCTGTAGGGTGTGTAGGCCAGGGCTGTTTGGACAGTTGTCTGAAAACACAGACTCGTCTTATGTTTCAGGTCATAGGTATGGCAGGACTGATATACAGACCACAAGGAGAACATGGAAATGGACGAGTCTTACTCTCTGGAGGTCTGGCCCCGTCCAAAGAGTTTGGGGTCATTCTGTGGGATGGAAGAAGTCCGTTTTTTTGTTGTTGTTGCTTTGTTTAGTTTTGTTTTTCAAACTCAGTTGTCTAACCAAATGAGGGATTCCAGAGTAGAGCCCTGGGGAGGGGCGATTGGACAAAAGAAATCTGGTTTAAATTTGGGGCTTAGGGGCATGTCAATCCATTATGGCATCTAATGTTCTAGACACTGAAAGGACTTACTAGAGGACAGGACTCATGCTGAGGGTCACAATGCGTGTTTATGCCCTCGTCGCACTCAAGAATGGGCGGGACCTCAGGGGAATGCTTGTTTCTCCCACACTGAACCTTGGACAACATGGCAACCACAAGGTTTCTTGTCGTGGAGAAAGAGGAGTTCTGATTTTTGCATCACACTCACCCCTGGACAGTGATTGGAGATAAGGTCTAGGTTCTGAAGCCTGAATACTTAGGTAGGGAAGAAATGATGACCTAAGGCCACTGCGGGTCTTATGGTCTCAGGGTGCCGTCAGTGTCTGGGTGTTGCTCAGGATGTCCCGGCTCAAGTTGTGTCAGACAGTGCATTACTGCTCAGGTTAGACTATATAATATGGGTACATTCAAGTGCCGTGTAGGTTTATTCTCATTTAGTGTTCCCGGGTAGCTCATTAGGCAATATTTGTTTCTAGAGGGAAGGCAGAGTGCTGCAATGATGGTCCGGTATTGCCAAACTTGTGGGCTTCGGGGCCAGGAGTGTGAGGACGGAATTCTGAGAAATCAAGCTAGATTTGGGATTCAGGGACTAAGGCACGGCATGTACCTCCTGAAGATCTGAAGCAATATCTCATGCATCTGAAGTCAGAGCGAGGATCAGATGTTGGCTCAGCTTGGGTTTTCTGTTCATGACGGCCGCTTCATGAAGGGAGCCGAATCTCGAAGCCATGGAGGTTTTCCCACGTTTGGAGTGGTGGAAGGCCCCCTCCTAGGATTCCTTCTTCGGGACAATTGAGACCTGTTGGACAGCTCCAGGACATCCCATATGGATGAGTCCAGACCAACGTTCGAGGATGGATGCCTGGGAAGCCCGCCTCGCATTCCAATTGTCTCCTAGGGACAAGACAATTTAGATCTGATGGCTCTGCGGGAGCAACCGGGGTTGCTGAGTTGAAATGGAATTTCCTGAGGATGGGTCTAATGTGTGTTTGTTTCCATGAGGGCCTTGGAATGGGGCGGTGGCACCGGGACCCTGAAGTATTCTCCTAAGCTTTTGACATAGCTCCCATGCACATGTTTCCTTGTGGAGACGAGGTTTGTTCTGATGGGTGCCTCAGGAAAACCCCAATTATGGTATTGGAACCCAGGGTTTTGAGGAGACATGCCTGTAAACCAAAGCAATGGATCCGATTTTGGCCTAGGGTCCTGTCTGGTTCAATCTTCTTCTCTGGGGACATCCATCTAGGGCATGAGTGGAGGTAGATGCTCAGCTGGTGACAGACTGAACTTTTTGTCCCGGGTGACCTTTACTATTGGGATGGCCTCAGGGACTTAGGAGGTTTCTCCTAATTTGTACGATTTTGGACAATGGAATGGGCAGAATTCCCATGGATTGGGTAGGCACAGTCCTAATGTGTGGCTCCAGGGTCCCCAGCCTGGATGGTATGTGGCCCAGGATTTGAGGACAGAAGTCTGAAAACACAAACTCAGCATATGTTTGGGGACGTAGGTGTGGCAGGCCCGATCTACAAACCATGAGAAGACATCTTCAGGATATGAAGATAGTGCGAGTCTGAGGCGCTTGCTCAGGCTTTTGTCTCTGGATTTTGTATCAGCGATGGCCGTGGAATGTCGAGGAGGCCTCATGGGCCATGGACTAATCTTGCTCTCTGTGGATTTGGCCCGATCCCAATTGTTTTTCGTCAATCTGTTGAATGGAGGTCTCCTTTCTGGGTTGTTACATCAGGTGACCCACCGAAAGAGTAATTCCAAAGCAGAGCCCTGGGGAAGATCGAAGGGACAACACGAACTATGGCTAAAAATTGGGGCCTAGGGTCATGGCAAGCCCAATATGCTGTCTCTTCATCCAGCCACTGAGAGGCCTTACGTGAGGACTGGGCTAAGGCTGAGGGTCACAATGTGTGTTTGCTACATATCTGGACCACGAGCAATGGCGGGGCCTCAAGGGACACACTGGTTTCCACTACACTGAACGTTGGACAAGCCAACCATAAGTTTTCCTGCCATCGGGAAGGAGTTCTGATTTCTGCATCATTTTCAATCCTGGGCAGTGAATCGAGATAAGGTCTAGGTTCTGAAGCCTGAAAACTGAGGTTGGGAAAGGATAACGACCTAAGTCCATGGGGGGTCTGAAGTTCTCAGTTTGTAGCCAGCTGTCTGGGTGGGCCTAGGAGTTCCAGGCTCAGGCTGTTATAGAAAGGGCTTTATTGCCCAGGTCATCCTATATATTTTGGGTATAGACAAGTGTCGTGCAGGTTGATCTTCATTTGGGGTTTCTAGGTAGCCCCAGAGGGCAATTTATTTCTTCTGCAGGGCAGGTAGAGTGCTGCATTGTAGTTCTGGATTGCCAAACTGGAGGGCTTGTGAGCCAGTAGTCTGTGGACAGAAGTCTGAGGACACAAGCTAGGCTTAGGTTTCTGGGTGAGGATATGGAAGGCACAATCTACAGACCTGAACCGAGATCTCGTGCATCTGAAGTCAGGGCGAGGATCAGACGATCGCTCAGGTTGGACAATCTGTCCCTGATGGCCCCTTTATGAAGGGGGGGGGATCATGTGGCCATGAGTGTTCTCTCACGATGGGAGTTCTGAATAGCTCCCAACTGCAAAGATTCTTCTGCAGGACAATTGAGACCTGTTGGTTGGCTCCAGGCCAACGATTCCGAGCAGGGTTTTAAGGATGGATGGCAGGGTAGGCCACCTCACGTTCCAATTGTCTCCTAGCAACAAGACAAGTTATATCTGCTGGATCTCGCGAAGCAACCGAATACACTCAGTTGAAATGGACTCTCCTGTGGATGGGTCCTATTGTGTTTCTGTATCTATGGAGACCTTGTAATGGGGCAGTGGCACACAGGCCTTGAAGGATTCTCCTAACTGGAGATTTTGAGACATCTTCAAAGGATAATTTTCCCATGTGGAGAAGAGATATGTTCTGATTGCTGCCTCATGAAATCCCCATATGCTAATATTGGAAACCAGGCCTCTGAGGAGAGATACCTGTAACCGAAAGCAATGAATCTGATTCAGGCCTAGGGGCCTGTCTGATTCAATCTTCTTCTCTGGGGACATCCATCTACGCTGAGTAAAGGTAGATGCTCAGCTGGTTTCAGATGACCCTTGTTTGTCCTGGGCGGCCTACATTATTGGGGTGTCCTTGGGGACTCTGGAGGTTTTTCCTGATTTGTACGATTGTGGACAATGGAATGGGCAGAATTCCCATGGTATGGACAGGCACACTCCTGATGTGTGGCTCCAGGCGCCCCAGCCTGAAGGGTCTGTTGTCCAGGAATGTGGGGACAGAAGTCTGAAAACACAAACTCGGCTTAGGTTTGGGAAGTAGGTATGGCAGGCCCGATCTACAGACCGTGAGGAGAACTCTTTGGGATACGACAAAAGAGCGGGTGTGAGGCGCTTGCTCAGATTTTTGTCTCTGGATTTGTTGTCAACGATGGCTGTGGAATCTCGGGGAGGCCTCATGGGCCATGGACGAGACTTCCTCTCTGTGAATTTGGTCCAATCCCAATTGTTTTGGGTCAATCTGAAGGATGGGAGGAGTCCTTTTAGTTTTGTTACCTCAGGTGTCCCACCAAAAGAGGGATTCCAAAGCAGAGCTCTGGGGAGGGATGAATGGAAAACCCGAACCATCCAATTGGGGTGAGGTCGAGAACCGAGCAGGTTGTTCCTCATTTGGGGTTTATGGAGATCCCCATAGAGCAACGTTTTTCTTCTGGAGGGCCAGCATAGGGCTGCATTTTGGTTCCAGAATTCCAAGTCTTGAGGACATGTTTGCCAGGAGTGTGAGGAAGGAAGTCTGAAAACACAAGGTAGCACGAGGTTTGGGCCCACTGTGCAGAGGCTGAATCGAGATCTCCTGCATCTGAGGTCAGGGCGAGTATCAGATGTTGCCTCAAGCTGGAATTTGTGTCCGTGACGGCCCCTTCCTGAAGGGGGTGGGGTCGTCATGAGGCCAGGGAGGTTTCCCTACGCTGGGAGTTGTGAGCTGCTCCAAACTTCAATGTTTCCTTCTTCAGGACAGTCGAGTACTATTGGATGGTTCCAGGATGCCCCATACAGAAAGACTCGAGAGCAGGGGCCTAAGCATGGATGCCGAGAAACGCCAACTCACCTTCCCATTGCCTTGTCGAGACAAGGCACGCTCAATCTGCGGGCTCTTGGGTGAGCTACCCAGAAGGCTGAGTTTAAATGGACTTTCCTGAGGATGAGTCATAATGTGGGTTGGTGGCCTTGGAGACCTTGGAATGTGGCAGTAGCTAAGGGACTCTGCAGGATTCTCCAACCCGAAGGGTTTGACACAACTCCAACAAGGAACCTTTCCATGTGGAGATGAGAGGTGTTCTGTATGGTGCCTCAGGATAGCCCCATATGCTGTTCTTCGAACCCAGGCCTCTGAGGAGTGATACCTGGACACCAAAGCCAGAGTTCATAATAGGGCCTAGGGGCCTGCCTGGTTCAATCTTCTGTCTTTATGGATATCAGTCTGTGTGTCTGCATGGAGGTAGTAGTTGCTCAGCTGGTGTCATAATGCCCCTGTTTGTCCAGGGCGGCTTGCGGTAGTGGGATGTCCTTGGGGACCTTGAGGTTTCTACTATTTTGTAGAGTTGTGGCCAATGGAACGGGCAGTTTCTTAGGAGAGAGCAGGCACAGTTCTGTGGTGTGGCTCCAGAGACCCCAGCCTGGAGGCGGTGTGGGCCACGGCTGTGCAGACAGACATCCCAAAACCCAAACTCAGCTCAGGTTTGGGGCCGAGGTTATGGCAGGCCTGATCTACAGTCTGTGAGGGGAGCTCCTCTGGATATGAAAGAAGGGTGAGAGGGAGGCAGTCTCTCAGTCTTTTGTCTCTGGATATTTTGTCCACAATGGCCGTTTAATGTAGGAGTTGCCTCATGGGTCGTAGAAGTCTCCCTCTCTGGTAGTTTGTCCAGCACCCAAGAGTTTGGGTTCATTCTGAGGGAAGGGAAGAGTCCTGTTTTCGGCTTCATGTGTCCCCCCAGTAGAGGGATTCTGGAGCATAGCAGTGGGTACTGACAACTGGAATACTCGCTCTCTGGTTAAGCCTGGGGGCCTATGGATATGACAAGCCCCATATGCAGGATCTTGGTCCAGCCACTGAGAGACGTTACTTTAATACGGGACTCACGCTACAGGTCACAATGCATGTCTGTGCCCTAGGCGGCCCTCAAGCACTGGCGTGGCCTTTCCGACAATGCAGGTTTTCCCATATTGAACGTTGGACAACATGCCAACCACAAGGTTTCTGGCCATGGGGAAGGAGGAATTCTAATTTCTGCATCACGTTCACCCCTGGGCAGTGATTGGAGATAAGGTCTAGGTTCTGAAGCCTGAAAACCGAGGTTGGGAAGAGATGACGAACTACAGCCATAGCGGGTCCCTTGTGTCCAGGTTGGAGCCAGCTGTCTAGGTGTCGTTTGGGATGTCTTGTCTCAGGCTGTGCCAGACAGGGCATTCGCATTCAGGGTAGGCTGTGTAATTGCTTTACAGTCGAGTGGCATGCATTAGATAATCATTTGGGGTTTCTTATTAGCAGCATAGGGCAAAGTTTTTCTTCTGGAGGGCAGGCAGAGTGCTGCATTGTGGCTTCGGAATTCCCAAACTGGAGGGCTTGTGGGCCAGGAGAGTGAGGACGGAAGTCTGAGAACACAAGCGAGGCTTACGTTTTGGGGAATGGACATGGCAGTCACACTCTGCAGAGCTGAATTGAGATCTCATGAGTCTGAAGTCAGGTCGAGGATCAGACTTTGGCTCAGGTTGGAGTTTCTGTCCATGTTGGCCCCTTCATGAAGGGGGGGGCATTATCAGGCCATGGGGGTTTTCCCACTATTAGAGTGGTGAGATGCTCCAAACCGCAAGGATTCCTTCTGTGGGACAATTAAGATTTGTTGGATGGCTCCAGGACGTCTCATACGGTATTTTTCCAGAACAGGGTTCTAAGTATGGATGCCTGGGCATAGAGCCTCAATTCCAATTGTCTCCTAGCAACAAGAAACGTTTGATCTGCTGGCTTGGGGTACAATCAGAGGGGGCTGAGTTGGAATGGACTTTCCTGAGGATGGTATTAAATGAGTTGAAATGGACTTTCCTGAGGATGGTCTTAATGTTGCTTTGAGTCCATTGAGACCTTGGTATGGGGCAGTGGCACCAGGGCCCTGAAGGATTCTCCTAACCAGAGGTTATAACAAAGCTCCAATGAGCAAGTTTTCCATGAGGAGACGAGATTTGTTTTTATTGGTGCCTCAGGAAACCACCATTTGCTGGTATTGGAAATGAGGCCTCTGAGGAGAGATACCTGGAAACCAAAGCAATGGATCTGATTAGGGCCTAGGGGCCTGTCCGGTTCAATATTCTTCTCTGGGGACATCTTTTGTCTGAGTGGAGGTAGTTGCTCAGTTGGCTTGAGATCACACCTGTTTGTCCTGGGCGGCCTACACTATTGGGATGGCCTCGGTAACTTTGGAGGTTTTTCCTAATTTGCAAGGTTGTGGCCAATGGAATGGGAAGAATTCTCTTGAAAGGGAAGCACAGTCCTGAGGTGTGGCTCCAGGGACCCAAGTGTGGAGCGTGTGTGGTCCAGGGCTATTTGGACAAAAGTCTGAAAACACAAACTCCACTTAGGTTTGGGTCTGTAGGTATGGCCGGCCCGATATATAGACCGTGAGGAGAACTCTTCGGGATATGAACAAAGGGCGAAAGTGAGGTGCTTGCTCATGCTTATTTTTTTCTGGATATGTGTCACCGATTGCCATGGAATGTCCGGGTGTCCTCATGGGCCATCAATGAGGCTCCCTTTCTGGGGATTTGACCCAATCCCAAGAGTTTGGGGTCATTCTGTGTGAAGGGAGGAGGCCTTTCTGTTTTTTGTATTGTTTTGTTTTTTTACCTCAGGTGGACCACAAAAAGAGGGATTCCACAGCAGAGTCCTGGGGAGGGGCGACTGGACAACCAGAACTCTGTATAACATTGGGACCTAAGAACATGGCAAACCCCATATGTGGGCTCTTGGTCCAGACACTGAGAGGCCTTCCTTGAGCATAGGGCTCACATTGAGTTTCACAATGTGTTTTTGTGCCCAAGGAGCCCCTCAAGTCAGGGCGTGGCCTAATGTACCATGCTGGTTTCTCCTACACTGAACGTTGCACAATATGGCAACCACAAGGTTTCTGGCCATGGGGAAGAAGGAGTTCTAATTTATGCAACACTTTCACTCCTGGACTGTGATTGGATTTAAGGTCTAGGTTCTGAAGCCTGAAAACTGAGGTTGGGAAGAGATGAAGACCTAAGGCCATGATGTGTCTGATGTGCTCAGTGTTCGGCCAGCTGTTGAGTGTGGGTTGGGAGATGCAGGCTCAGGCTGTGGCAGACAGGGAATTAGTGCCCAGGGTAGACTGTATCATTGGGGTGCAGTCGAGTTTCGTGCAGGTTGGTACTCATTTGTGGTTACTGGGTAGCCCCAGAGGGCAACGTTTTTCTTCTGGAAGGAAGACACAGTGCCACATAGTGGCTCCAGAATTCCCAAACTGGAAGGCTTGTGGGCCACGAGTGTGAGGAAAAAATTTTGAGAACACAAGCCAGACTTAGATTTCGAGGTGAGGGGACGGCAGGAACCCTCTGCAGAGATGATTAGAGATCCCGTGTACCTGAAGACAGAGCTAGGATCAGACGTTGGCTCAGGATGGCGTTTCTGTCCATGACGGCCCCTTCATGAAGGGGAGGGTGTCACGAGGCCATGGAGGTTTTCCCACGATGGGAATTGTGAGATGCTCCAAACCGCAATGATTCCTTCCGTGGGACAATCGAGACCTGCTGGATGGCTCCAGGACATCCCATAAGGAAGTTATCCAGAGCACGGTTCTAAGGATGGATGCCTGGGCAGCCTGCCTCCCATTCCAGGTGTCTCATAGCGCCAAGGCAAGTTCGATCTGCTGGATCTAGGGGAGTAACCGAGGCGGGTGTGTTGAAATGGGTGAGTTGAGGATGGGTCATAATGTGCATTTGTGTCCATGGAGACCTTGGAATGGGGTGCTTGATCCGGGGCCTTGAGGGATATTCTTAACCCGAGGTTTTGATGGAGCTCTAAAGAGTACGTTTCCTATGTAGGGAAGATAATTGTTTTGATGAGTGCCTAAGGAATCTCCCATATGCTGGTATTGGAAACCAGGCCTCTGAGGAGAGATGCCTGGAAACAAAAGCAATGGATATGATTAGGGCCTAGGTGCCTGTCCGGTTCAATCTCTTTCCTGGGGATACGTGTCTATGGATCTGAGGGGAGGTAGTTGCTCGGCTTGTGTCAGATCGCCCGTTTGTCCTGGGCAGCCTATAATATTGGGAATGGCCTCGGGACTTTGGAGTTTCTCCTAATCTATAGGGTTGTGAATGGAATGGGCAGAAATCCCCTGGAGAGGGCAGGCACAGTTCTGAGTTTGGCTCTAGGGGCCCAGCCTTGAGGGTGTGTGGGCCAGGCCTGTGGGGACAGAAGTCTGAAAACACATACTCCGCTTAGGATCGGGGACATAGGTATGGCACGCCCAATCTACAGACCGTGATAACACTTCGGGATATGAAAAAGGGTGAGTTTGAGGTGCTTGCTCAGGTTTTGTCTCTGGATTTGTGTCAACAATGTGGGTCGAATGCTGGCGTGGCCTCATGGGTTGTGGACGGCTTTCCTTCTCTGAGGATTTGACCCAATCCCAAGAGTTTAGGTACATTCTGTGGGATGGGAGGAGTCCTTTCTGTTTTTTATTTTATTTTATGTACCTCATGTGTGCCAATAAAAGAGGGATTCCAGAGCAGAGTCCTTGGGAGGGACAATTGGATAACCCCACCTCTGTTTAAGTTTGGGGGACTAGGGTCATGGCAAGTCCAATATGTGGGCTCTTGATTCAGACACTGAGAGGTCTTCCTTGAGGACAGGGCTCATGCTGAGGGTCACAATGCCTATTTGTGCCCAACAAGGCCCTCAAGCATGGGAAGGGCCTCATGGGCCACGCTGGATTCTCCTACACTGAACGTTGGAGAATATGCCAACCACAAGGTTTCCGGCCATGGCGAAGGAAGAGTTGTGAATCTGCATCACGTTCACCCCTGGACAGTGATTGGAGTTTAGGTCTAGGTTCTGAAACCCGAAAACCGAGGTTGGGAAGAGATGAAGACCTAAGGACCTGATGGGTACAATGAGCTCAGTGTGTGGCTAGCTGTTGAGCGTAGGTCTGGAGGTGTGGGCTCATGCTGTGTCAGATAGGGCATTAGACAGGGTAGACTGTATATTTGGGGTGCAGTCGAGTGGCGTTCAGTTGATCCTCATTCGGGTTTCTAGGTAGCTCCATAAGGCAAGTTTATCTTCTGGAGGGCAGGCAGTGTGCTGCATTGTGGCCCCAGTATTGCCAAACTGTAGGGCTTTTGGGCCAGGGGTGTGAGGACGGTAGTCTGAGAACACAAGCTAGGCTTAGTTTTTGGGGTGAGGGCACAGAAGGCACACTCTGTAGACCTGAATCAAGATCTCATGCACCTGAAGCCATGGGGAATATCAGACGTTTGCTCAGGTTGGAGTTTCTGTCCATGATGGCCCCTTTATAAAGTGGAGCGTCTCAAGAAGCCATGAAGATTTTCCTACAATGGGAGTTGTGAGATGCACCAGACTGCAAAGATTCCTTCTGTGGGACACTTGAGACCTGTTGGATGGCTCTAGGATGTCCCATATGGAACGACTCCAGAGTAGGGTTCTAAGGATGGATGCCTGGGCAGCCCGCTTCCCATTCTAGTTGTCTCCTAGCAACAAGGCATGTTTGATCTTCAGGCACTGGGGGAGAAACCAAGGGGGATGAGTTGACATGGACTCTACCGAGGATAGATCATAATGTGGGTTTAAGTCCATGGAGACCTTGGAATGGGGTGCTTGATCCGGGGCACTGAAAGTTTCTCCTAAACAGAGGTTTTTATAGAGCTCCAAAGAGTACATTTCCTATGTGGAGACGAGATTTTTCTATGAGTGCCTCAGTAATCCCCCATATGCTGGGATTGGTAACCAGGACTCTGAGGAGAGATGCCTGGAAACAAAAGCAATGGATCTGATTAGGGCCTAAGTGCCTGTCCAGTTCAATCTTATTCTATGGGGATATCTGTCTCTGGGTCTGAGTGGAGGTAGTTTCCTAACTTGTGAAAGATCATCCCTGTTTGTCCTGGGCAGCCAACACTATTGGGATGGCCTTTGGGAGTTTGGAGGTTTCTCCTAATCTGTAGGGTTGTGGCCAATGGAAATGGCAGAATTCCCCTGGAGAAGGAAGCCACAGTCCTCAGGTGTGGCTCCAGGGGCCCCAGCTTGGATGGTGTGTGGGCCAGGACTGTGGGGACAGAAGTCTGAAAACACAAACTCAGCCTAGGTTTGGGGATGCATGTATGAAGGCTCGATCTACAGACCGTGGGAATTTTCCGGGCTATGAACAAAGGGCGAGTATTTGGCGTTTGCTCAGGCTTTTGTCTCTGGATTTTGTGCCTACGGTGGCCGTGGAATGTCGGGGTGTCCTCAAGGGCCATGGACAAGTCTTTCTCTGGTGATTTGGCCTTATCCCAAGTGGTTGGGATCATTCTGTGGATGGGAAGAGTCCTTTCTGTATTTTTTTTTTTTACCTCAGGTGTCCCACCAAAGAGGGATTCCAGAGCAGTGCCCTGAGTAGGGGTGACTAGACATCTCTAACTCTGGTTGAGATTGGGGGACTAGGGGCTTGACAAGCCCCATATGTGGGCTGTTGTTCCAGTCACTAAGAGGCTTTACATGAGGATAGGGCTCACGGTGAGGGTCACAATGTGTGTTTGTGCAAATTGTAGCCCTCAGGGATAGGTGGGGCCTCATAGTCCATGCTGCTTTCTCGTATAATGAACGTTGGACAACATGCCAACCACAAGGTTTCTTGCCATGGCGAAGGAGAAGTTCTGATTCTTGTATCACGTTCACTCCTGAGCAGTGAGTGGAGATAAGGTCTAGGTTCTGAAGGTGAAAACTGAGGTTGGGTAGAGATGATGGCCGAAAGCCATTGTGGGTTTGATATGTTCAGTGTACGGCCAGCTGTCTGGGTGTTGGACTGGAGGTCTGCCTTCAGGCTGTGTCAGACAGGGCTTTAGTGCACAGGCTAGATTGTATAATTGGGGTATGGTCGAGTGGCATGCAGGTTGTTACTCATTTGGCGTTTCTGGTTAGCCCTATAGGGCAACATTTTTCTTCTGGTGGGCAGGCAGAGTGCTGCATTGTGTCTCCAGAATTGCCAAACTGGAGGGGTGTGGCCAGGATTGTGAAGACGGAAGTCTGAGAACACAAGTTAGGCTTAGGTTTCAGGGCGAAGGCACAGCAGGCACATTCTCAAGTGCTGAATCGAGTTCTCGTGCTTCTGAATTCAGGGCGCGGATCAGACTTTGGCTTAGGATGGAGTTTCTGTCCATGATGGCCCATTTATGAAGGTGTGGGCCATCATGAGGAAATGGAGGTTTTCTCACAGTGGGATTGTGTGATGCTTCAAACCACAAGGATTCATTCTGCGAGACAGTCAAGACAGGTTGGTTGGATTCAAGACGTCCCGTAAAGAAATTCTCCAGAGCAGGATTCTAAGGATGGATGCCTGGGTAGCCCACCTCGCATTCCAACTGTCTCCTAGTGACAAGGGAGGTTTGATCTGCTGGCTCTGGATGAGCAGCCGAGGGGGCTGATTTGAAATGGATTCTCCTGAGGATGGATCATAATGTAAGTTTGTGTCCTTGGAGACCTTGGAATTGGGCCATGGTGCCTGCGCCCTGAAGGATCCTCCTAACCTGAGGTATTGACACAGCTCCAAAGAGCAAGTTTCTCATGTGGAGATGAGATCTGTTCTGATTGTTTCCTTAGGAAACCCCCATATTCTGATATTGGAAACCAGGCCTCTGAGGAGAGATACATAGAAACCAAAGCAATGGATCAGAAGTGGGCTCAGGGAGGAGTTTCTGACCATGATGGCCCCTTTATAAAGGGGAGCATCTCATGAGGCCATGTAGGTTTTCCCACGATAGGAGTTGTGAGATGCTCCAATCTGCAAGGATTCCTTCTGCAGGACAGTCAAGACCTGTTGGAAGGCTCCCAGGACATCCCATATGGAACGGCGCCAGAGCAGGATTCCAACGATGGATGCCTAGAGAGTCTGCTTTGCATTCAAGTTGTCTCCTAGCGACAAGGCAGGTTTGATATTCTGGCTCTGGGGGAGTAATCAACGGTGCTGAGTTGAAATGTTCTCTCCTGCCGAATGGTCATAATGCGGGTTTGTGTCCATGGAGACCTTGGAATAGGGCGGTGGCTCCGGTTACCTGAAGGTTTCTCCTAACTGGAGATTTTACAGAGCTCCAAAGGATAAGTTTCCCATGTGGAGACAAGATTTGTTCTGATTGGTATCTCTGGCATCCCCCATATGCTGGTATTGGAAAACAGGCCTCTGAGGAGATATGCTTAGAAACAAAAGCAATGGAACCAATTACGTTCTAGGGGCCTGTCCAGTTTAATACCTTTCTCTTGGGATATCTGTCTCCGGGTGAGTTGAGGTCGTTGCTCAACTTGTGACAGATCACCCCTCTTTGTACTGGGCGGCCTACACTATTGGAATGGCCTCTGGGACTTTGGAGGTTTCTCCTAATCTGTAGGGTTGTGGCCAATGGAATGGGAAGGATTTCCTTGGAGAGGGCAGGCACAGTCCTGAGGTGTGGCTCCAGGGGCCTCAGCCTGGAGGGTGTGTGGGACAGGGATGTCAGGATAGAAGTCTGAAAACACGGTTTGGGGACGTAGGTATGGCAGGCCCGATCTACAGACTATGAGGAGAATTTTTTGGGCTATGTCCTAAGGGTGAGGCTTATGTCTCTGGATTTTGTGTCAATAGTGGCCGTGGAATGTCGAGCTGGCCTCCTGGGCCATGGAGGAGTATTTCTATCTGGGGTGGCCAGATCTCAAGTGATTTGGGTCTTTCTGTGTGTGGGAGGAATCCTTTCTGTGTTTACTTACCTCAAATATCCCACCAAAGAGGGATTCCAGAGCAGAGCCCTGAGTAGGGGTGACTAGATGTCTCTAAATCTGGTTAAGATTGGGTGACTTGGGGCATGGCAGGCCCCATATGCGGGCTCATGGTCCAGCCACTGAGAGGCTTTACTTGAGGACAGGGCTCAAACTGAGGGTCCCAATGTGTGTTTGTGCCCACCGCAGCTCTTAAGCATGGGCAGGGCCTCAGGGACCCTACACTACCATCAGGGGCCCTACTCCTACTCCTGAAGGCCCCACAGGGGTCCTACACTGAACTTTGGATAAGATGCCAACCACAAGATTCTGGCGAGAGGGAAGGAGGAGGTATGATTTCTGCATCACGTTCACCCATGGGAAATGAGTAGAGATAAGGTCTAAGTTTCTGTAGCCTGAAAACCAGGTTGGAAAGAGATGGCAACCTAAGGCCATGGCGGTTCAGATGTTCTCAGTGTACGGCAAGGTGTCTGGGTGTCGGTTGTGTTTTCATGCCTCAGGTTGTTTCAGACAGGGCATTAGTGCACAGGCTAGACGATATAATTGGTGTACAGTTGAGTCGCATGCAGGTTTATCCTCATTTGAGGTTTCTGGGTAGACCCATAGGGCAACGTTTTTCTTCTAGAGGGCAGGCAGAGTCCACCACTGTGTCATCGGAAATCCCAAAATGGAGGGCGTATGGTCCAGGAGAGTGAGGACGGAAGTCTGAGAACACCAGCTAGGCTTAGGTTTTAGGGTGAGTGCACATCAGGTGCACTCTGAAGAGCTTAATCAAGATCTCGTGCATCTGAAGTCAAGGCGAAGATCAGCCGTTGGTTCAGGTTGGAGTTTCTTTCCATGATCCGACTTCATGAAGATTGGGGGCATCATGTGAACTTGGAAGCTCCATGATATGAGTTGTGAGGTGGTCCATGACCAAGGACTCCTGTGGGACAGTCGAAACCTGTTTGGATGGCTCAACGATGTCCCATAAGGAACGACGCAAGAGCAGGGTTCTAAGGGTTCTAAGGATCTCTAAGGAGAGATGCCTGGAAACCAAAGCAATAGATCCGATAAGTGCCTATGGGCCTGTTCGTTCCTTTTTACCTCTCCCTTGGAGAGGGCAAGCACAATCGTCAGGTATGGCTCCAGGGGCCTGAGCCTGTAGGGTGTGTAGGCCAGGGATGTTTGGACAGTTGTCTGAAAACACAAACTCGGCTTATGTTTCGGGTCATAGGTATGGCAGGACTGATATATAGACCAAGAGGAGAACACTTCGGGATATGAAAAAAGGGCGAGTGTGAGGCTCTTGCTCAAGTTTTTGTCTCTGGATATCGTGTTACTCATGGTCGAGAAATTCCGGGTGACTTCATGGGAAATGGACGAGTCTTACTCTCTGGGGGTTTGGCCCCGTCCAAAGAGTTTGGGGTCATTTTGTGGGATGGAAGAAGTCCGTTGTTCTGTTGTTGATGATTTGTTTTGTTTTGTTTTTCAACCTCAGGTGTCCCACCAAATGAGGGATTCCAGAGTAGAGCCCTGGGGAGGGGCGACTGGACAACTATAAATCTGGTTAAAAATTGGTTCCTAGGGACATGTCAAGCCCATTATGACATCTAATGGTCCAGCCACTGAGAGGACGTACTAGAGGACAGGACTCACGCTGAGGGTCACAATGCGTGTTTATGCCCCCGTCGCACTCAAGAATGGGCAGGGCCTCAGGGTGAATGCTGGATTCTCCTACACTGAACATTGGACAACATGCCAACCATAAGGTTTCTTTCCATGGGTAAGGAAGAGTTCTGATTTCTGCATCACAGTCACCCCTGGGCAGTGACTAGGTCTAGGTCTAGGTTCTGAAGCCTGAAAACTGAGGTAGAGAAGGAATGATGACCTAAGGCCACGGCGGGTCTGATGTGCTCAGTGTGCGGTTAGCTGTCTGAGTGTTGGTCACGAGGTCCGGGCTCAGGTTGTCAGACAGTGCATTAGTGCCCAGGTTAGACTAGATATTTTGCATGCCTTCGAGTGCCGTGTAGGTTCTTACCTGAAGAACTCTTCAGGATATGAAGAATGAGCGAGTCTGAGGCGCGTGCTCAGGCTTTTGTCTCTGGATTTTGTATCAGCGATGGCCGTGGAATGTTGGCGAGGCCTCATGGGCCATGGACGAATATTGCTCTCTGTGGATCCCTATTGTTTTTCGTCAATCTGTGGGATGGGAGAACTCCTTTCAGTTTTGTTACCTCAGGTGTCCCACCAAAAGAGGAATTCCAAAGCAGAGCCCTGGGGAAGAGTGAAAGGACAACCTGAACTATGGTTAAAAATTGGGGCCTAGGGGCATGGCAAGCCCAATATGCTGTCTCTCCATCCAGCCACTGAGAGGCCTTACCTGAGGACTGGGCTCAGGCTGAGGGTCACAATGTGTGTTTGTGACCAATGTGGCCCGTAAGCATGGGCGGGGACTCATGGGCCACACTGGTTTCAACCTCACTGAACCTTGGACAACATGCCAACAGGAGGTTTCTTGCCATGGGGAAAAAGTTCTGATTTCTGCATCATTTTCAAACCCGGGCCGTGATTGGAGATAAGGTCTAGGTTCTGGTGCCTGAAAACCGAGGTTGAGAAGAGATGACGACCTAAGGCCATGGCGGGTCCAATGTGCTCAGTGTGCGGACAGCTGTCTAGGTGGGGCCAGGAGGTCCAGGCTCAGGCAGTGTCATAAAGGGCAATAGTGCCGAGGTCAGCCTATATATTTGGGGTAGAGCCGAATGGCATGCAGGTAGATCCTCATTTGGGGTTTCTGGGTAGCCCCGGAGGGCAGTGTTTTTCTTCTGGAGGGCAGGCCGAGTGCTGCATTGTAGTTCTGCATTGCCTAACTGGAGGGCTTGTGGGCCAGTAGTCTGAGAACGGAATTCTGAGAACCCAAGCTAGGCCTAGGTTTCTGAGTGAGGATATGGCAGGCACAATCTACCAACCTGAATGGAGATCTCACGCATCTGAAGCAAGGGCGAGGATCAGTCGATCGCTCAGGTTGGTCATTCTGTCCCTGATGGCCCCTTCTTGAAGAGGGGGGTGGATCACGAGGCCATGGGGTTTTCCCCACGATGGGAGTTGTGAGAAGCTCCCAACTGCAAAGATTCTTCTGCAGGACAATTGAGACCTGTTGGTTGGCTCCAGGACAACGATTCTGAGCAGGGTTCGAAGTATGGATGGCTGGGTAGCCCACCTCGCATTCCAATTGTCTCCAAGCAACAAGACAGGTTAGATCTGCTGGATCTGGGGTAGCAACCGATGAGGCTGAGTTGAAATGGACTCTCCCGTGATTGTGTCCTAATATGATTATTTGTCTATGGAGACCTTGGAATGAAGCAGTGGTACTGGGGCCCTGAAGTGTTCTCCTAAGGAGAGGCTTTCACACAGCTCCATCGTGCAAGTTTCCCATGTGTAGATGAGATTTGTTATGATGGGTGAGTCAAGAAACACCCATATGCTTTATTGAAATCCAGGCCTTTGAGTAGAGATGCCTGGAAACCAAAGCAATGGATTCGATAGGTGCCTAGAGGCCTGTTCGTTCCTTTTTACCTCTATGACATCAGTCTACGGGTCTGAGTGCCGGTAGGTGCTCAGTTTGGCCCAATTGCCCCTGTTTGTCCTGGGAAGCCATAAATATTTTGATGGCCTCAGGGACTTTGGAGTTTTATCCTCTTAGTAGGTTTGTGGCCATTGGAATGGGCACATACAATTCAATTGGAGAGGGCAAGCTCAGTTGTCAGGTTTGGCTCCAGGGGCCTGAGCCTGTAGGGTGTGTAGGCCAGGGCTGTTTGGACAGTTGTCTGAAAACACAAACTCGGCTTATGTTTCGGGTCATAGGTATGGCAGGACTGATATATAGACCATGAGGAGAACACTTCGGGATATGAAAAAAGGGCGAGTGTGAGGCTCTTGCTCAAGTTTTTGTCTCTGGATATCGTGTCACTCATGGTCGAGAAATTTCCGGGTGACTTCATGGGAAATGGACGAGTCTTACTCTCTGGGGGTTTGGCCCCGTCCAAAGAGTTTGGGGTCATGCTGTGGGATGGAAGAAGTCCGTTGTTCTGTTGTTGTTCATTTGTTTTGTTTTGTTTTTCAACCTCAGGTGTCCCACCAAATGAGGGATTCCAGAGTAGAGCCCTGGGGAGGGGCGACTGGACAACCATAAATCTGGTTAAAAATTGGTTCCTAGGGACATGTCAAGCCCATTATGACATCTAATGGTCCAGCCACTGAGAGGACGTACTAGAGGAAAGGACTCACGCTGATGGTCACAATGCGTGTTTATGCCCTCGTCGCACTCAAGAATGGGTGGGGCCTCAGGGTGAATGCTGGTTTCTCCGACACTGAACGTTGCACAACATGCCAACCACAAGGTTTCTTTCCATGGGTAAGGAAGAGTTCTGATTTCTGCATCACAGTCACCCCTGGGCAGTGATTGGAGATAAGGTCTAGGTTCTGAAGCCTGAAAACTGAGGTAGGGAAGGAATGATGACCTAAGGCCATGGCGGGTCTGATGTGCTCAGTGTGCGGTCAGCTGTCTGAGTGTTGGTCACGAGGACCGGGCTCAGGTTGTCAGACAGTGCATTAGTGCCCAGGTTAGACTATGTATTTTGCGTGCCTTCGAGTGCCGTGTAGGTTCTTATCTGAAGAACTCTTCAGGATATGAAGAATCAGCGAGTCTGAGGCGCGTGCTCAGGCTTTTGAATCTGGATTTTGTATCAGCGATGGCCGTGGAATGTTGGCGAGGCCTCAGTTTTGTTTCAGTTTTGTTACCTCAGGTGTCCCACCAAAAGAGGAATTCCAATGCAGAGCCCTGGGGAAGAGTGAAAGGACAACCCGAACTATGGTTAAAAATTGGGGCCTAGGGGAATGGCAAGTCCAATATGCTGTCTCTCCATCCAGCCACTGAGGGGCCTTACCTGAGGACTAGGCTCAGGCTGAGGGTCACAAAGTGTGTTTGTGACCAATGTGGCCCGGAAGCATGGGCGGGGACTCATGGGCCACACTGGTTTCAACTCGTGCATCTGAATTCAGGGCGAAAATCAGACGATTGCTCAGGTTGGACATTCTGTCCCTGATGACCCCTTATTGAAGGGGGGTGGATCACGAGGCCATGGGTGTTTTCCCACGATGGGAGTTGTGAGAAGCTCCCAACTGCAAATGTTCTTCTGCAGGACAATTGAGACCTGTTGGTTGGCTCCAGGACAGTGATTCTGAGCAGGTGTGTCCTAATATGGTTTTGCGTCTATGGAGACCTTGGAATGAAGCCTTGGAAAGGCACTGGGGCCCTGACGGGTTCTCTTAAAGAGAGGCTTTCACACAGCTCCTTCATGCAAGTTTCCCATGTGTAGATGAGATTTGTTCTGATGGGTGAGTCAAGAAACAGCCATATGCTGTTATTGAAATCCATGCCTCTGAGGAGAGATGCCTGGAAGCCAAACCAATGGATCTGATAGGTGCCTAGGGCCTGTTCGTTCCTTTTTACCTCTGGGGACATCAGTCTACGGGTCTGAGTGCCGGTAGGTGCTCAGATGGGCCCAGATTGCCCCTGTTTGTCCTGGGAAGCCTCAAATATTGGGATGCTTTAAGGGACTTTGGAGGTTTATCCTATTAGATTTGGCCCGATCCCAATTGTTTTTCGTCAATCTGTGGGATGGGAGGACTCCTTTCATGTTTGTTACCTATATTGTACCACCAAAGGAGGAATTCCAAAGCAGAGCCCTGGGGAAGAGTAAAGACACAACCCGAACTACGGTTAAAAATTAGGGCCTAGGGGCATGGCAAACCCAATATGCTGTCTCTCCATCCAGCCACTGAGAGGCCTTAAATGAGGACTGGGCTCAGGCTGAGGGTCATAATGTGTGTTTGTGACCAATGAGGCCCGCAAGCATGGGCGGGGCCTCATATCCACACTGGTTTCAAGTACATTAAACCTTGGAAAACATGCCAACCACAAGGTTTCTTGCCATGGGGAAAGAGTTCTGATTTCTGCATCATTTTCAAACCCGGGCCGAGATTGGAGATAAGGTCTAGGTCCTGAAGCCTGAAAACCGAGGTTGAGAAGAGATGACGACCTAAGGCCATGGCGGGTCTGATGTGCCCAGTGTGCGGCCAGCTGTCTGGGTGGGCCCAGGAGGTCCAGGCTCAGGCTGTGTCAGAAAGGGCATTAGTGCCCAGGTCAGCCTAAATATTTGGGGTACAGCCGAATGGCGTGCAGGTTGATCCTCATTTGGGGTTTCTGGGAAGTCCCAGAGGACAATGTTTTCTTCTGGAGGGCAGGCAGAGTGCTGCATTGTAGTCTGGATTGCCAAACTGGAGGGCTTGTGGGCCAGTAGTCTGAGGACGGAAGTCTGAGAACCCAAGCTAGGCCTAGGATTATGGGTGAGTATATGGCAGGCACAATCTACAGACCTGAATCGAGAACTCGTGCATCTGAAGTCAGGGCGAAGATCAGACGAACGCTCAGGTTGGATATTCTGTCCCTGATGGCCCCTGCTTGAAGGGGGTGTGGATCACGAGGCCATGGGTGTTTTCCCACGATGGGAGTTGTGAGAAGTTCCCAACTGCAAAGATTCTTCTGCAGGACAATTGAGACCTGTTGGTTGGCTCCAGGACAACATTTCCGAGCCGGGTTCTATGGATGGATTGCTGAGTAGCCCACCTCGCATTCCAATTGTCTGCACGCAACAAGACAGGTTAGATCTGTTGGAATGGGGGAGCAACCAAGGAGGCTGAGTTGCAATGGACTCTACCGTGGATGTGTCCTAATATGATTTTGTGTCTATGGAGACCTTGGAATGAAGCGGTGGCACTGGGGCCCTGAAGGGTTCTCTTAAAGAGAGGCTTTCACACAGCTCCTTCGTGCAAGTTTCCCATGTTTCGATGAGATTCGTTCGGATGGGAGAGTCAAGAAACAGCCATATGCTGTTATTGAAATCCAGGAGAGATGCCTACAAGCCAAACCAATGGATCTGATAGGTGCCTAGGGCCCTGTTCGTTTCTTTTTACCTCTGGGGACATCAGTCTATGGGTCTGAGGGCAAGTAGGTGCTCAGATGGGCCGAGATTGCCCCTGTTTGTCCTGAGAAGCCACAAATATTGGGATGGCCACAGGGACTTTGGAGGTTTATCCTATTAGTAGGGTTGTGGGCATTGGAACGGGCACATACAATTCTTTTGGAGAGGGCAAAAACAGTCGTCAGTTTTTGCCCCTGGGGCCTAAGCCTGTAGGGTGTGTAAGCCAGGGCTGTTTGAACAGTTGTCTGAAAACACAAAATCGGCTTATGTTTCATGTTATAGGTATGGCAGAACTGATCTAAGGACCATGAGGAGAACTCTTCGAGATATGAAAAAAGGGAGAGTGTGAGGCTCTTGCTCAAGTTTCTCCTACACTGCACGTTGGATATCATGCCAACCACAAGGACTCAATTGTCCTGCAGAAGAATCTTTGCAGTTGGGAGCTTCTCACAACTCCCATCCAGGGAAAACTCCCATGGCCTCCTGATCCACCCCCCTTCAAGAAGGCGCCATCAGGGACAGTATGTCCAACCTGGGCGATCGTCTGATCCTAGCCCTTACTTCAGATGCACGAGATCTCGATTCATGTCTGTAGATTGTGCCTGCCATATCCTCACTCAGAAAACTAGGCTAGCTTGGGTTCTCAGACTTCCAACCTCAGAATACTGTCCCACAAGCCCACAGGTTTGGCAATTCAGAACTACAATGCAGCACTCTGCCTGCCCTCCAGAAGAAACACATTGCCCTCTGGGGCTACCCAGAAAACACAAGAGAGGATCAACCTGCACGCATTTCGGCTGTACCCCAAATATATAGGCTGACGTGGGCACTAATTCCCTTTCTGACACAGCCTGAGCCTGGACCTCCTGGCACCACCCAGACAGCTGGCCGCACACTGACCACATCGGACCCGCCATGGCCTTAGATCGTCATCTCTTCTCAATCTCGGTTTTCAGGCTTCAGAACCTAGACCTTATCTCCAATCACGGCCCGGGTTTGAAAATGATGCAGAAAAAAGAAATCTTTCCCCATGGCAAGAAACATTGTGGTTGGCATGTTGTCCAAGCTTCAGTGGCATTGAAAACAGTGTGGCCCATGAGATCCCGCCCATGCTTGCAGGCCACATTGGTCACAATCACACATTGTGACCCTCAGCCTGAGCCCAGCCTCAGGTAAGGCCTCTCAGTGGCTGGATGGAGAGACAGCATATTGGGCTTGCCATGCCCCTAGGCCCCAATTTTTAACCATAGTTTGGGTTGTCCCTTCACTCTTCCCCAGGGCTCTGCTTTGGAATTCCTCTTTTGGTGGGATACCTGAGGTAACAAGCCTTTAAGGAGTCCTCGCATCCCACAGATTGACGAAAAACAATTGGGATCGGGCCAAGTCCACAGAGAGCAAGATTCGTCCATGGCCCTAGAGGCCTCTCCAACATTCCACGGCCATCGCTGATACAAAATCCAGAGACAAAAGCCTGAGAACGCGCCTCTGACTCGCTCATTCTTCAAATCCTGAAGAGTTCTTCAGATAAGAAACTACACGGCACTCGAATGCACACAAAATATATATTCTAACCTGGGCACTAATGCACTGTCTGACAACCTGAGCCCGAACCTCCTGTCCAACAGCCAGACAGCTGACCGCACACTGAGCACATCAGACCTGCCATGGCCTTAGGTCATCATCTCTTCCCTACCTCAGTTTTCAGGCCTCAGAACTTAGACCTTATCTCCAATCACTGCCCAGGGGTGACTGTGATGCAGAACTCAGAACTCTTCCTTACCCATGGCAAGAAACCTTGTGGTTGGCATGTTGTCCAACGTTCAGTGTAGGAGAAACCAGCATTCACCCTGAGGCCCCGCCCATTCTTGAGTGCGACGAGGGCATAAACACGCATTGTGACCCTCAGCGTGAGTCCTGTCCTCTAGTACGTCCTCTCAGTGGCTGGACCATTAGATGTCATAATGGGCTTGACATGTCCCTAGGCCCCAATTTTTAACCAGATTTCTGGTTGTCCAGTCGCCCCTCTCCAGGGCTCTACTCTGGAATCCCTCATTTGGTGGGACACCTGAGGTTGTAAAACAAAACGAAGCAAATCAACAGCAATAGAACAACGGACCTATTCCATCCCACAGAATGACCCCAAACTCTTTGGACGGGACCATACCCCCAGAGAGTAAGACTTGTCCATTTCCCATGAAGTCACCCGGAAATTTCTCGACCATGAGTGACACGATATCCAGAGACAAAAACTTGCGCAAGAGCCTCACACTCGCCCTTTTTTCATATCCCGAAGAGTTCTCCTCATGGTCTGTAGATCAATCCTGCCATACCTATGACCCGAAACATAAGCCGAGTTTGTGTTTTCAGACAACTGTCCAAGCAGCCCTGGCCTACATACCCTACAGGCTCTGGCCCCAGGAGCCAAACATGACGACTGGGCTTGCCCTCTCCAAGGGAATTGTATGTGCCCATTCCAATGGCCACAACCCTACTAAGAGTATACACCTCCCAAGTCCCTGAGGCCATCCCAATATTTGTGGCTTCCCAGGACAAATGGGGCAATCTGGGCCCATCTAAGCACCTCCCGGCACTCAGACCCATAGACTGATGTCCCCAGAGGTAAAAAGGAACGAACAGGCCCCTAGGCACCTATGGGATCCATTGCTTTGGCTTCCAGGCATCTCTCCTCAGAGGCCTGGATTTCAATAACACCATATGGCTGTTTCTTGACTCACCCATCAGAACAAATCTCATCTACACGTGGGAAATTTGTACGATGGAGCTGTGTGAAAGTCTCTCTTTAGGAGAAACCTTCAGGGCCCCAGGCTTCATTCAAAGGTCTCCATGGACACAAAATCATATTAGGACACATCCACGGGAGAGTCCATTTCAACTCAGCCTCCACGGTTGCTCCCCCAGATCCAGCAGATCTAACCTGTCTTGTTGCTTGTAGACAATTGGAATGCGAGGTGGGCAACCCAGCCATTCATCCTTAGAACCCAGCTCGGAATCGTTGTCCTGGAGCAAACCAACAGGTCTCAATTGTCCTGCAGAAGAATCTTTGCAGTTGGGAGCTTCTCACAACTCCCATTGTGGGAAAACACCCAAGGCCTCGTGATCCACCGCCCCCTTCAAGAAGGGGCCATCAGGGACAGAATGTCCAACCTGAGCGATCGTCTGATCCTCGCCCTGACTTCAGATGAACGAGATCTCGATTCAGGTCTGTAGATTGTGCCTGCCATATCCTCACCCAGAAACCTAGGCCTAGCTTGGGTTCTCAGACTTCGGTTCTCAGACTACTGGCCCACAAGCCCTCCAATTTGGCAATCCAGAACTACAATGCAGCATTCTGCCTGCCCTCCAGAAGAAAAACATTGCACTCTGGGGCTACCCAGAAACCCCAAATGAGGATCAACCTGCATGCCATTTGGCTGTACCCCAAATATATAGGCTGACCTGGGCACTAGTGCACTTTCTGACACAGCCTGAGCCTGGAACTCCAGGTCCCACCCAGACAGCAGGCCGCACACAGAGCACATCAGACCGGTCATAGCCTTAGGTCGTCAACTCTTCTCAACCTCACATTCAGACTTCAGAACCTAGACCGTATCTCCAATCACCGCCCGGGTTTGAAAATGATGCAGGAATCAGAACTCTTTCCCCATGGCAAGAAACCTTGTTGTTGGCATGTTGTCCAAGGTTCAGTGTAGTTGAAACCAGTGTGGCCCAAGAGGCCCCGCCCATGCTTGCGGGCCACATTGTTCACAAACACACATTGTGACCCTCAGCCTGAGCCCAGTCCTCAGGTAAGGCCTCTCAGTGGCTGGATGGAGAGACAGCATATTGGGCATGTCATGCCCCTAGGCCTCAATTTTTAACCATAGTTCGGGTTGTCCCTTCACTCTTGCCCAGGGCTCTGCTTTGGAATTCCTCTTTTGGTGGGACACCTGAGGTAACAAACCTGAAAGGAGTCCTCCCATCCCACAGATTGACAAAAAACAATTGGGATCGGGCCAAATCCACAGAGAGCAAGATTCGTCCATGGCCCATGAGGCCTCCCCAACATTCCACGGCCATCCCTGATACACATTCCAGGGACAAAAGCCTGAGCACACGCCTCAGACTCGCTCATTCTTCATATCCTGAAGAGTTCTTCAGATAAGAACCTACACGGCACTCGAATGCACCCAAAATATATAGTCTAACCTGGGCACTAGTGCACTGTCTGACAACCTGAGCACGGACCTCGTGACCAACACCCAGACAGCTGACCGCACACTGAGCCCATCAGACCTGCCATGGCCTTAGGTCATCATCTCTTCCCTACCTCAGTTTTCAGGCTTCAGAACCTAGATCTTATCTCCAATCACTTCCCACGGGTCATGTGATGCAGAAATCAGAAATCTTCCTTACCTATGGCAAAAAAACTTGTGGTTGGCATGTTGTCCAACGTTCAGTGTAGGAGAAACCAGCATTCACCCTGAGGCCCCGCCCATTCTTGAGTGCGACGAGGGCATATACACACATTGTAACCCTCAGCGTGAGTCCTGTCCTCTAGTACGTCCTCTCAGAGGCTGGACCATTAGAATTCATAATGGGCTTGACATGTCCCTAGGCACCAAATTTTAACCAAATTACTGTTGTCCAGTCGCCCCTTCCCAGGGCTCTACTCTGGAATCCCCCATTTGTTGGGACACCTGAGGTTGAAAAACAAAACAAATCAACAACAACAGAACATAGACTTCTTCCATCCCAAAGAATGACCCTAAACTCTTTGGACGGGGCCAAACCCACAGAGAGTAAGACTCGTCCATTTCCCATGAAGTCACCCGGAAATTTCAAGACCATGAGTGACACGATATCCAGAGACAAAAACTTGCACAAGAGCCTCACACTCGCCCTTTTTTCATATCCCGAAGAGTTCTCCTCATGGTCTGTAGATCAGTCCTGCCATACCTATGACCCGAAACATAAGCCGAGTTTGTGTTTTCAGACAACTGTCCAAAGAGCCCTGGCCTACACAACCTACTGCCTCAGGCCCCTGGACCCAAACCTGATGACTGTGCTTGCCCTCTCCAAGGGAAATGTGTATGCCCATTCCAATGGCCACAACCCTACTAAGAGGATAAACCTCCAAAGTCCCTGAGGCCATCCCAATATTTGTGGCTTCCCAGGACAAACGGGGCAATGTGGGCCCATCTGAGCAACTACCGGCACTCAGACCCGTGGACTGTTGTCCCCAGAAGTAAAAAGGAACGAACAGGCCCTTAGGGAACTATGGGATCCATTGCGTTGGTTTCCAGGCATCTCTCCTCAGAGGCCTGGATTTCAATAACAGCATATGGCTGTTTCTTGACTCACGCATCAGAACACATCTCATCTACACATGGGAATCTTGCACGATGGAGTTATGTGAAAGCCTCTCTTTAGGAGAACCCTTCAGGACCCCAGTGCCACCGCTTCATTCCAAGGTCTCCATAGACACAAAATCATATTAGGACACATCCACGGGAGAGTCCATTTCAACTCAGCCTCCTCCTTGCTCCCCCAGATCCAGCAGATCTAACCTGTCTTGTTGCGTGGAGACAATTGGAATGTGAGGTGGGCTACCCAGCCATCCATCCTTAGAACTCTGCTCGGAATTGTTGTCCTGGAGCCAACCAACAGGTCTCAATTGTCCTGCAGAAGAATCTTTGCAGTTGGGAGCTTCTCACAACTCCCATCGTGGGTAAAACCCATGGCCTCGTTATCCACCCCCCCTTCAAGAAGGGGCCATCAGGGACAGAATGTCCAAACTGAGCGATCGTCTGATCCTCACTCTGACTTCAGATGCACGAGATCTCGATTCAGGTCTGTAGATTGTGCCTGCCATATCCTCACCCAGAAACCTAGGCCTAGCCTGGGTTCTCAGACTTCCGTCCTCAGACTGCTTTCCCACAAGCCCTCAGTTTGGCAATCTAGAACTACAATGCAGCACTCTGCCTGCCCTCCAGAAGAAAAATATTGCCACATGGGGCTACCCAGAAAACCCAAAAGAGAATCAACGGGGCACGCCATTCGGCTGTACCCCAAATATATAGGCTGACCTGGCACTAATGCCCTTTCTGACACAGCCTGAGCCTGGACCTCCTGGCCCCACCCAGACAGCTGGCCGCACACTGAGCACATTGGACCCGCCATGGCTTTAGTTCGTCATCTCTTCTCAACCGCGGTTTTCAGCCTTCAGAACCTAGACTTTATCTCCAATCACGGCCCAGGTTTGAAAATGATGCAGAAATCAGAACTCTTTCCCCATGGCAAGAAACCTTGGGTTTGTCAAGTTGTCCAAGGTTCAGTGTAGTTGAAACCAGTGTGGCCCATGAGGCCCCGCCCATGCTTGCGGGCCACATTCGTCACAAACACACATTGTGACCCTCAGCCTGAGCCCAGTCCTCAGGTAAGGCCTCTCAGTGGCTGGATGGAGAGACAGCATATTGGGCTTGCCATGCCCCTAGGCCCCAATTTTTTACTGTAGTTTGGGTTGTCCCTTCACTCTTCCCCAGGGCTCTGCTTTTGAATTCCTCTTTTGGTTGGACCACTGAGGTAACAACTTGAAAGGAGTCCTCCCATCCCACAGATTGATGAAAAATAATTGGGATCGGGCCACTTCCACATATAGCAAGATTCGTCCATGGCCCATGATGCCTCCCCAACATTCCACGGCCATCGCGGATACAAAATCCAAAGACAAAAGCCTGAGCACGCGCCTCAGATTCGCTCATTCTTCATATCCTGAAGAGTTCTTCAGATAAGAACCTACACGGCACTCGAATGCACCCAAAATATATAGTCTAACCTGGGCACTAATGCACTGTCTGACAACCTGAGTCCGGACCTCCTGACCAACACCCAGACAGTTGACCGCACACTGACCACATCAGACCTGCCATGGCCTTAGGTCATCATCTCTTCCCTCCCTCAGTTTTCAGGCTTTTGAACCTAGACCTTATCTCCAATCACTGCCCAGGGGTGACTGTGATGCAGAACTCAGAACTCTTCCTTACCCATGGCAAGAAACCTTGTGGTTGGCATGTTGTCCAACGTTCAGTGTAGGAGAAACCAGCATTCACCCTGAGGCCCCGCCCATTCTTGAGTGCGATGAGGGCATAAACACGCATTGTGACCCTCAGCGTGAGTCCTGTCCTCTAGTACGTCCTCTCAGTGGCTGGACCATTAGATGTCATAATGGGATTGACATGTCCCTAGGCCCCAATTTTTAACCAGATTTCTGGTTGTCCAGTCGCCCCTCCCCAGGGCTCTACTCTGGGATCCCTCATTTGTTGGGACACCTGAGGTTGAAAAACAAAACAAAACAAATGAACAACAACAGAACAACGGACTTCTTCCTTCCCACATAATGACCCCAAACTCTTTGGACAGCCCTGGCCTCCACACCCTACAGGCTCAGGCCCCTGGAGCGAAACCTGACGACTGTGCTTGCCTTCTCCAAGTGAATTGTATCTGCCCATTCCAATTACCACAACCCTAGTAATAGGATAAACCTCCAAAGTCCCTGAGGCCATCCCAATATTTGTGGCTTCCCAGGACAAACAGGGGCAATCTGGGCCCATCTGAGCACCTACTGGCACTCAGACCCGTAGACTGATGTCCCTAGAGTTAAAAAGGAACGAACAGGCCCATTGGCACCTATCGGATATATTGCTTTGGTTTCCAGATATCTCTCCTTAGAGATCCTTAGAACCCTTAGAACCCTGCTCTTGCATCGTTCCTTATCGGACATCCTTAAGCCATCCAGCAGGCCTCGACTGTCCCACAGGAGTCCTTGTGCATGGACCACCTTACAACTCATATCATGGAAATCTTCCAAGGTCACATGATGCCCCCAATCTTCATGAAGTCGGATCATGGAAAGAAACTCCAACCTGAGCCAACGGCTGATCTTCGCCTTGACTTCAGATGCATGAGATCTTGATTAAGCTCTTCAGAGTGTACCTGCTGTGCCCTCACCCCAAAACCTAAGCATAGCTAGTGTTCTCAGACTTCCGTCCTCACTCTCATGGACCACACGCCCTCCATTTTGGGATTTCCGTTGACATAGTGCTGACCTCTGCCTGCCCTCTAGAAGAAAAACGTTGCCCTATGGGTCTACCCAGAAACCTCAAATGAGGATAAACCTGCATGCCACTCAACTGTACACCAATTATATAGTCTAGCCTGTGCACTGATGCCATGTCTGACACAACCCAACCGACACCCAGACAGCTTGCCATACACTGAGAACATCTGAACCGCCATGGCCTTAGGTTGCCATCTCTTTCCAACCCGGTTTTCAGGCTACAGAAACCTAGACCTTATCTCTACTTATTTCCCATGGGTGAACGTGATGCAGAAATCATAACTCCTCCTTCCCTCTCGCCAGAATCTTGTGGTTGGCATCTTATCCAAAGTTCAGTGTAGGACCCCTGTAGGGCCTACAGGAGTAGTAGTAGGGCCCCTGAGGGTAGTGTAGGGTCCCTGAGGCCCTGCCCATGCTTAAGAGCTGCGGTGGGCACAAACATACATTGGGACCCTCAGTTTGCGCCCTGTCCTCAAGTAAAGCCTCTCAGTGGCTGGACCATGAGCCCGCATTTGGGGCCTGCCATGCCTCAAGTCACCCTACCTTTAGCAGAGGTAGAGACATCTAGTCACCCCTACTCAGGGCTCTGCTCTGGAATCCCTCTTTGGTTGGCATCTTTGGTGGGACATTTGGTGGGACATTTGAGTTAAGTAAACACAGAAAGGATTTCTCCCACCCACAGAATGACCCCAATCACTTGGGATCAGGACATCCCCAGAGGGAAAGACTCGTCCATGGCCCATGAGGCCAGCCCGACATTCCACGGCCACTATTGACACAAAATCCAGAGACATAAGCCTCACCCTTAGGTCATAGCCCAAAAAATTCTCCTCATAGTCTGTAGATCGGGCCTGCCATACCTACGTCCCCAAACCTAAGCCGAGTTTGTGTTTTCAGACTTCTATCCTGACATCCCTGTCCCACACACCCTCCAGGCTGAGGCCCCTGGAGCCACACCTCAGGACTGTGCCTGCCCTCTCCAAGGAAATTCTTCCCATTCCATTGGCCACAACACTAGAGATTAGGAGAAACCTCCAAAGTCCCAGAGGCTATTCCAATAGTGTAGGCCGCCCAGTACAAAGAGGGGTGATCTGTCACAAGCTGAGCAACGACCTCAACTCACCCGTAGACAGATATCCCAAGAGAAATGTATTAAACTGGACAGGCCCCTAGAACGTAACTGGTTCCATTGCTTTTGTTTCTAAGCATCTCTCCTCAGAGGCCTGTTTTCCAATACCAGCATATGGGGGATTCCAGAGATACCAATCAGAACAAATCTTGTCTCCACATGGGAAACTTATCCTTTGGAGATCTGTAAAATCCTCCAGTTAGGAGAAAACTTCAGGTAACCGGAGCCACCGCCCTATGCCAAGGTCTCCATGGACACAAACCCGCATTATGACCATTCGGCAGGAGAGTACATTTCAACTCAGCCCTGTTGATTACTCCCTCAGAGCCAGAATATCAAACCTGCATTGTCGCTAGGAGACAACTGGAATGCAAAGCAGACTCTCTAGGCATCAATCGTTGGAATCCTGCTCTGGCGCCGTTCCATATGGGATGTCCTGGGAGCCTTCCAACAGGTCTTGGCTGTCCCGCAGAAGGAATCCTTGCAGATTGGAGCATCGTACAACTCCTATCGTTGGAAAACCTACATGGCCTCATGAGATGCTCCCCTTTATAAAGGGGCCATCATGGACAGAAACTCCAACCTGAGCCAACTTCTGATCCATTGCTTTGGTTTCTATGTATCTCTCCTCAGAGGCCTGGTTTCCAATATCAGAATATGAGGGTTTCCTAACGAAACAATCAGAACAGATCTCATCTCCACATGAGAAACTTGCTCTTTGGAGCTGTATCAATACCTCAGGTTAGGAGGATCCTTCAGGGCGCTGGCACCATGGCCCAATTCTAAGGTCTCCAAGGACACAAACTTACATTATGATCCATGCTCAGGAGAGTCCATTTCAAATCAGCCCCCTCAGCTGCTCACCCAGAGCCAGAAGATCAAACCTGCCTTGTCACTAGGAGACAGTTGGAATGCGAGGTGGGCTGCCCAGGCATCCATCCTTAGAACCCTGCTCTGGAGAATTTCATTATGGGACGTCTTGAATCCAACCAACCTGTCTTGACTGTCTCGCAGAATGAATCCTTGTGGTTTGAAGCATCACACAATCCCACTGTGAGAAAACCTCCATTTTCTCATGATGCCCCACACCTTCATAAATGGGCCATCATGGACAGAAACTCCATCCTAAGCCAAAATCTGATCCTCGCCCTGAATTCAGTAGCACGAGATCTCGATTCAGCACTTGAGAGTGTGCCTGCTGTGCCCTCGCCCCGAAACCTAAGCCTAACTAGTGTTCTCAGACTTCCGTCTTCTCAATCCTGGCCACACCCCTCCAGTTTGGCAATTCTGGAGACACAATGCAGCACTCTGCCTGCCCTCCAGAAGAAAAATGTTCCCCTATAGGGCTAACCAGAAACGCCAAATGAGTAACAACCTGCATGCCACTCGACCATACCCCAATTATACAATCTAGCCTGTGCACTAAAGCCCTGTCTGACACAGCCTGAAGGCAGACCTCCAAGCCAACACCCAGACAGCTGGCCGGACACTGAGCATATCAAACTCACAATGGCTTTCGGCCATCATCTCTACCCAACCTCAGTTTTCACCTTCAGAACCTAGACCTTATCTCCACTCACTGCTCAGGAGTGAACGTGATACAGGAATCAGAACTTCTCCTTTGCCATGGCAAGAAACCTTGTGGTTGGCATGTTGTCCAACGTTCATTGTAGGAGAAAGCAGCATGGACTATGAGGCCCCACCTATCCCTGAGGGCTACAATTTGCACAAACACACATTGTGACCCTCAGCGTGAGCCCTATCCTCATGTAAATACTCTTAGTGACTGGAACAACAGCCCATATATGGGGCTTGCCAAGCCCCTAGTCCCCCAATCTCAACCAGAGTTAGAGATGTCTAGTCAACCCTACTCAGGGCTCTGCTCTGGAATCCATCTTTGGTGGGACACATGATGTAAAAAAAAAAAAAAAAATACAGAAAGGACTCTTCCCATCCACAGAATGATCCCAACCACTTGGAATCAGGACAAATCACCAGAGAAAGAATTTTCCATGGCCCTTGAGGGCACGCCGACATTCCATGGCCACCGTAGGCACAAAATCCAGAGACAAGAGCCTGAGCAAACACCACATACTCGCCCTTTGTTCATAGCCCGTAAAATTCTCATGGTATGTAGATTGAGCCTTCATACTACATCCCCAAACCTAAGCTGAGTTTGTGTTTTCAGACATCTGTCCCCACAGTCCTGGCCCACACCCCATCCAAGCTGGGGCCCCTGGAGCCACACCTGAGGACTGTGGCTTCCCTCTCCAAGGGAATTCTGCCATTTCCATTGGTCACAACCGTATAGATTAGGAGAATCCTCCAAACTCCCCAAGGCCCTCGCAATAGTGTTGTCTGCCCAGGACAAACAGGGATGATCTTTCACAAGTTAGGAAACTACCTCCACTCAGACCCAGAGACAGATATCCCGATAGAATAAGATTGAACTTGACAGGCACTTAGGCCCTAATCAGATCCATTGCTTTTGTTTCCAGGCAACTCTCCTCAGACGCCTGGTTACCAATCCCAGCATATGGGGGATTACTGAGGCACTCATAGAAAAATCTCTTCTCCACATAAGAAATGTACTCTTTGGAGGTCTATAAAAACCTCTGTTTAGGAGAATCATTCAGGGCCCCGGATCAAGCGCCCCATTCCAAGGTCTCCATGGACTTAAACCCACATTATGATCTATCCTCGGTAGAGTCCATGTCAACACATCCCCCTTGGTTTCTCCCCCAGGGCCTGCAGATCAAACCTGCCTTGTTGCTAGGAAACAACTAGAATGGGAGGCGGGCTGCCCAGGCATCCATCCTTAGAACCCTACTCTGGAGTCGTTCCATATGGGACATCCTAGAGCCATCCAACATGTCTCAAGTGTCCCACAGAAGGAATCTTTGCAGTCTGGTGCATCACACAACTCCCATTGTGGGAAAATCTTCATGGCCTCTTGAGACGCTCCACTTTATAAAGGGGCCATCATGGACAGAAACTCCAACCTGAGCAAACGTCTGATATTCGCCCTGGCTTCAGGTGCATGAGATCTTGATTCAGCTCTGCAGAGTGTGCCTTCTGTGCCCTCACCCCAAAAACTAAGCCTAGCTTGTGTTCTCAGACTACCGTCCTCACACCCCTGGCCCAAAAGCCCTACAGTTTGGCAATACTGGGGCCACAATGCAGCATTCTGCCTGCCCTCCAGAAGAAAAACTTTGCCTTATGGAGCTACCTAGAAACCCGAATGAGGATCAACTGAACGCCACTCGACTGCACCCCAAATATACAGTCTACCCTGTCTAATGCCCTGTCTGACACAGCATGAGCCCACACCTCCAGACCTACGCTCAACAGCTAGCCACACACTGAGCTCATTGTACCCATCAGGTACTTAGGTCTTCATCTCTTCCCAACCTCGGTTTTCGCGTTTCAGAACCTAGACCTAAACTCCAATCACTGTCCAGGGGTGAACGTGATGTAGAAATCACAACTCTTCCTTCGCCATGGCCGGAAACCTTGTGGTTGGCATATTCTCCAACGTTCAGTGTAGGAGAATCCAGCGTGGCCCACGAGGCCCTTCCCATGCTTGAGGGCCTTGTTGGGCACAAATAGGCACTGTGACCCTCAGCATGAGCCCTGTCCTCAAGGAAGACCTCTCAGTGTCTGAATCAAGAGCCCACATATTGGACTTGCCATGCCCCTAGGCACCCAAACATAAACAGAGGTGGGGTTATCCAGTTGTCCCTCCCAAGGACTCTGCTCTGGAATCCCTCTTTTATTGGCACACATGAGGTACATAAAATAAAATAAAAAAGAGAAAGGACTCCTCCCATTCCACAGAATGTACCCAAACTCTTCGGATTGGGTCAAATCCTCAGAGAAGGAAAGCCGTCCACAACCCATGTTGCCACGCCAGCATTCGACCCACATTGTTGACACAAATCCAGAGACAAAACCTGAGCAAGCACCTCAAACTCACCCTTTTTCATATCCCGAAGTGTTATCACGGTCTGTAGATTGGGCGTGCCATACCGATGTCCCCAATCCTAAGCGGAATTTGTGTTTTCAGACTTCTGTCCCCACAGGCCTGGCCCACACACCCTCAAGGCTGGGCCCCTAGAGCCAAACTCAGAACTGAGCCTGCCTTCTCCAGGGGATTTCTGCCCATTCCATTGGCCACAACCCTATAGATTAGGAGAAACTCCAAAATCCCGAGGCCATTCCCAATATTATAGGCTGCCCAGGACAAACAGGGGCGATCTGACACAAGCCGAGCAACTACCTCCCATCAGATCCATAGACACGTATCCCCAGGAAAGAGATTGAGCCGGACAGGCACCTAGGCCCTAATCATATCCATTGCTTTTGTTTCCAGGCATCTCTCCTCAGAGGCCTGGTTTCCAATACCAGCATATGGGAGATTCCTTAGGCACTCATCAAAACAATTCTCTTCTCTACATAGGAAACGTACTCTTTAGAGCTCCATCAAAACCTCCGGTTATGAACATCCCTCAAGGCCCCGGATCAAGCACCCCATTCCAAGGTCTCCATGGACACAAATGCACATTATGACCCATACTCAACTCACCCATTTCAACACACCCGCCTCGGTTACTCCCCTAGATCCAGCAGATCGAACTTGCCTTGGCGCTATGAGACACCTGGAATGGGAGGCAGGCTGCCCAGGCATCCATCCTTAGAACCCTGCTCTGGATAACTTCTTTATGGGATGTTCTGGAGCCATCCAGCAGGTCTCGACTGTCTCACGGAAGGAATCATTGCGGTTTGGAGCATCTCACAATTCCCATCGTCGGAAAACCTCCATGGCCTCGTGACACCCTCCCCTTCATGAAGGGGCCGTCATGGACAGAAACTCCAACCTGAGCCAACGTCTGATCCTAGCTCTGTCTTCAGGTACACGGGATCTCGTATCATCTCTGCAGAGGGTTCCTGCCGTCCCCTCACCCCGAAATCTAAGTCTGGCTTGTGTTCTCAGAATTTTTTCCTCACACTCCTGGCCCACAAGCCTTCCAGTTTGGGAATTCTGGAGCCACTATGTGGCACTGTGTCTTCCTTCCAGAAGAAAAACGTTGCCCTCTGGGGCTACCCAGTAACCACAAATGAGTACCAACCTGCACGAAACTCGACTGCACCCCAATGATACAGTCTAGCCTGGGCACTAATTCCCCGTCTGCCACAGCCTGAGCCTGCAGCTCCCAACCCACACTCAACAGCTGGCGAAACACTGAGCACATCAGACACACCTTGGCCTTAGGTCTTCATCTCTTCCCAACCTCAGTTTTCAGGCTTCAGAACCTAGACCTTAAATCCAATCACAGTCCAGGAGTGAAAGTGTTGCAGAAATTAGAACTCCTTCTTCCCCATGGCCAGAAAACTTGTGGTTGCCATATTGGGCAACGTTCCGTGTAGGAGAAACCAGCATGGTACATTAGGCCACGCCCTGACTTGAGGGGCTCCTTGGGCACAAAAACACATTGTGAAACTCAATGTGAGCCCTATGCTCAAGGAAGGCCTCTCAGTGTCTGGACCAAGAGCCCACATATGGGGCTTGCCATGTTCTTAGGTCCCAATGTTAACCAGAGGTCTGGTTGTCCAGTCGCCCCTCCCCAGGACTCTGCTGTGGAATCCCTCTTTTGGTGGTCCACCTGAGGTAAAAAAAAAAACAGAAAGGCCTCCTCCCTTCCCACAGAATGACCCCAAACTCTTGGGATTGGGACAAATCCCCAGAAAGGGAGCCTCATCGTTGGCCCATGAGGACACCCGGACATTCCATGGCAATCGGTGACACATATCCAGAAAAAAATAAGCATGAGCAAGCACCTCACTTTCGCCCTTTGTTCATACCCCGAGGAGTTCTCCTCATGGTCTATATATCGAGCCGGCCATACCTACAGACCCAAACCTACGTGGAGTTTGTGTTTTCAGACTTTTGTCCAAATAGCCCTGGACCACACACGCTCCACGCTTGGGTCCCTGGAGCCACACCTCAGGACTGTGCTTCCCTTTCAAGAGAATACTTCCCATTCCATTGGCCACAACCTTGCAAATTAGGAAAAACCTCCAAAGTTACCGAGGCCATCCCAATAGTGTAGGCCGCCCAGGAGAAACAGGTGTGATCTCAAACCAGCTGAGCAACTACCTCCACTCAGACAAAAGATGTCCCCAGAGAAGAATATTGAACCGGACAGGCCCCTAGGCCCTAATCAGATCCATTGCTTTGGTTTCCAGGCATCTCTCCTCAGAGGCCTCATTTCCAATACCACCAAATGGGTTTCCTGAGGCACCAATGAGAACAAATCTCGTCTCCCCACGGAAAACTTGCTCATTGGAGCTTTGTTATAACCTCTGGTTTGAAGAATCCTTCAGGGCCCTGGTACCACTGCCCCATACCAAGGTCTCAATGGATTCAAACCAACATTAAGACCATCCTCAGGAAAGTCCATTTCAACTCATTTAAGACCATACTCAGGAAAGTCCATTTCAACTCAGCCCCCTCTGATGCTACCCCAAGCCAGCAGATTAAACGTTTCTTGTTGCTAGGAGACAATTGGAATTGAGGCTGTCTGCCCAGGCATCCATACTTAGAACCCTGTTCTGGAAAAATACCGTATGAGACGTCCTGGAGCCATCCAACAAATCTAAATTGTCCCACAGAAGGAATCCTTGCGGTTTGGAGCATCTCACAACTCTAATAGTGGGAAAATCCCCATGGCCTCATAATGCCGCCCCCCTTCATGAAGGGGCCTACATGGACAGAAGCTCCAACCTAAGACAAAGTCTGATCCTCGACCTGACTTCAGACTCATGAGATCTCAATTCAGTTCTGCAGAGTGCGCCTGCCATGTCCTTTCCTCGAAACCTAAGCCTAGCTTGTGTTCTCAGACTTCTGTCCTCACTCTCCTGGCCCACAAGCCCTCCAGTTTGGGAATTCCGAAGCCACAATGCAGCACTCTGCCTGCCCTCCAGAAGAAGAACTTTGCCCTATACTGCTAATAAGAAACCCCAAATGATTATCGAATGCATTCCCCTCGACTCTAAAGCAATTATACAGCCTACCCTGAATAGTAATGCCCTGTCTGGCACAGCCTGAGACAAGACATCCGAAACGAAACCTAGACACTGGCTCCAACCTGGACACAAGGGACCCGCTATGGCTGTAGTTCGTCATCTCTTCCCAACCTCGGTTTTCAGGCTTCAGAACCTAGACCTTATCTCCAATCACTGCCCAGGGGTGAACGTGATGCAGAAATTAGAATTCCTCCTTCCCCATGGCCAGAAACCTTGTGGTTGGCATGTTGTCCAACGTTCAATGTGGGAAAACCTGCATTGTCGGAAAGGCCACGCCAGTGCTTGAGGGCCGCCTAGGGCACAGACATGCATTGTGACCTGTAGCGTGAGTCCCGTATTAAAGTAACGCCTCTCAGTGGCTGGACCAAGATCCTGCCTATGGGGCTTGTCATATCCATAGGCCCCCAGGCTTAACCAGAGAGCGAGTATTCCAGTTGTCAGTACCCACTGCTATGCTCCAGAATCCCTCTACAGGGGGGACACATGAAGCAGAAAACAGGACTCTTCCCTTCCCACAGAATGACCCCAAACTCTTGGGGGCTGGACAAACTACCAGAGAGGGAGACTTCTACGACCCATGAGGCAACTCCTACATTAAACGGCCATTGTGGACAAAAAAATATCCAGAGACAAAAGACTGAGCGACTGCCTCCCTCTCACCCTTCTTTCATATCCAGAGGAGCTCACCTCACGGACTGTAGATCAGGCCTGCCATAACCTCGGCCCCAAACCTGAGCTGAGTTTGGGTTTTTGGATGTCTGTCTGCACAGCCGTGGCCCACACCGCCTCCAGGCTGGGGTCTCTGGAGCCACACCACAGAACTGTGCCTGCTCTCTCCTAAGAAACTGCCCGTTCCATTGGCCACAACTCTACAAAATAGTAGAAACCTCAAGGTCCCCAAGGACATCCCACTACCGCAAGCCGCCCTGGACAAACAGGGGCATTATGACACCAGCTGAGCAACTACTACCTCCATGCAGACACACAGACTGATATCCACAGAGACAGAAGATTGAACCAGACAGGCCCCTAGGCCCTATTATGAACTCTTGCTTTGGTGTCCATGTATCACTCCTCAGAGGCCTGGGTTCGAAGACCAGCATATGGGGCTATCCTGAGGCAACAGACAGAACACCTCTCATCTCCGCATGGAAAGCTTCCTTGTTGGAGTTGTGTCAAACCCTTCGGATTGGAGAATCCTGCAGAGTCCCTTAGCTACTGCCACATTCCAAGGTCTCCATGGCCACGAACACACATTATGACTCACCCTCAGGAAAGTCCATTTAAACTCAGCCTTCTGGGTAGCTCACCCAAGAGCCCGCAGATTGAGCGTGTCTTGTCTCGACCAGGCAATGGGAAGGTGAGTTGGCGTTTCTCGGCATCCATGCTTAGGCCCCTGCTCTCGAGTCTTTCTGTATGGGGCATCCTGGAACCATCCAATAGTACTCGACTGTCCTGAAGAAGGAAACTTTGAAGTTTGGAGCAGCTCACAACTCCCAGTGTTGGGAAACCTCCCTGGCCTCATGACGCCCCCACCCCCTTCAGGAAGGGGCCGTCACGGACACCAATTCCAGCTTGAGGCAACATCTGATACTCGCCCTGACCTCAGATGCAGGAGATCTCGATTCAGCCTCTGCACAGTGGGCCCAAACCTCGTGCTACCTTGTGTTTTCAGACTTCCTTCCTCACACTTCTGGCAAACATGTCCTCAAGACTTGGAATTCTGGAACCAAAATGCAGCCCTATGCTGGCCCTCCAGAAGAAAAACGTTGCTCTATGGGGATCTCCATAAACCCCAAATGAGGATCAACCTGCTCGGTTCTCGACCTCACCCCAATTGGAATGTTCGGGTTGTCTATTCATCCTTCCCCAGAGCTCTGCTTTGGAATCCCTCTTTTGGTGGGACACCTGAGGTAACAAAACTAAAAGGACTCCTCCCATCCTTCAGATTGACCCCAAACAATTGGGATTGGACCAAATTCACAGAGAGGAAGTCTCGTCCATGGCCCATGAGGTCGCCCCGAGATTCCACAGCCATCGTTGACAACAAATCCAGAGACAAAAGTCTGAGCAAGCGCCTCACACTCGCTCTTTTGTCGTATCCCGAAGAGTTCTCCTCACGGTCTGTAGATCGGGCCTGCCATACCTACTTCCCAAACCTAAGCCGAGTTTGTGTTTTCAGACTTCTGTCCCCACATTCCTGGCCCACAGACCCTTCAGGCTGGGGCCCCTGGAGCCACACATCAGGACTGTGCCTGTCCATACCACGGGAATTCTGCCCATTCCATTGTCCACAACCGTACAAATTAGGAAAAACCTCCAGAGTCCCCAAGGACATCCCAATAATGTAGGCCGCCCAGGACAAACAAGGGTCATCTGAAACCAGCTGAGCATCTACCTCTACTCAGCGTAGATGGATGTCCCCAGAGAAGAAGATTGAATCAGACAGGCCCCTAGGCCTGAATCAGATTCATTGCTTTCGCTTACGGTATCTCTCCTCAGAGGCCTGATTTCCAATATTAGCATATGGGGATTTCATGAGGCAGCAATCAGAACAAATCTCCTCTCCACATGGGAAAATTATCCTTTGAAGATGTATCAAAACCTCCAGTCAGGAGAATCCTTCAGGGCCTGTGTGCCACTGCCCCATTACAAGGTCTCCATAGACACAAAAGCACATTAGGACCCATCCACAGGAGAGTCTATTTCAACTGAGCGTATTCGGTTGCTCCGCGAGATCCAGCAGATCTAACCTGTCTTGTTGCTAGGAGACAATTGGAATGTGAGGTGGCCTACCCCGCCATCCATCCTTAAAACCCTGCTCGGAATCGTTGGCCTGGAGCCAACCAACAGGTCTCAATTGTCCTGCAGAAGAATCTTTGCAGTTGGGAGCTTCTCAGAACTCCCATCGTGAGAGAACCCCCATGGCCACATGATCCCCCCCCCTTCATAAAGGGGCCATCAGGGACATAAGGTCCAACCTGAGCGATCGTCTGATGCTCACCCTGACTTCAGATGCACGAGATCTCGGTTCAGGTCTGTAGATTGTGCCTGCCATGTCCTCACCCAGAAACCTAAGCCTTGCTTGTGTCCTCAGACTTCTGTCCACAGACTACTGGCTCACAAGCCCTCCAGTTTGGCAATCCAGAAGTACAATGCAGCACTCTACCTGCCCTGCAGGAGAAATACATTGCCCTCTGGGGCTACCTAGAAACCCCTAATGAAGATCAACCTGCACGACACTTGGCTATACCCAAAATATATAGGATGACCTGGGCAATAATGCCCTTTCTGACACAGCCTGAGCCTGGACCTCCTAGGCCAAACCAGACAGCTGGCTATAAACTGAAAACTTCAGACCCCCCATGGCCTTAGGTCGTTATCCCTTCCCAACCTCAGTTTTCAAGCTTCAGAACCTAGACCTTAACTCCAATCACTGCCCAGGTTTGAAAATGGTGCAGAAATCAGAACTCCTTCCCGATGGCAGGAAAACTTGTGGTTGGCTTGTTGTCCAACGTTCAGTGTAGTAGAAACCAGTGTGTCCCTTGGGGCCCCGCCATTGCTCGCGGTCCAGATAGGTAGCAAACACACATTGTGACCCTCAGCCTTAGCCCAGTCCTCAGGTAAGGCCTCTCAGTGGCTGGATGAAGAGACAGCATATTGGGCTTGCCATGGCCCTAGGCCTCAATTTTTAACCATAGTTCGTGTTGTCCCTTCACTCTTCCCCAGGGCTCTGCTTTGGAATTCCTCTTTTGGTGGGACACCTGATGTAACAACCCTGAAAGGAGTCCTCCATCACACAGATTGACGAAAAACAATTGGGATCGGGCCAAATCCACAGAGAGCAAGATTCGTCCATGGCCCATGAGGCCTCCTAGACATTCCACGGCCATTGCTGATACAATATCCAGAGACAAAAGCCTGAGCAAGTGCCTCAGACTCGCACTATCTTCATATCCTGAAGATGTCTTCTCATGGTTTGTAGATCGGGCCTGCCATACCTACGTCCCCAAACATAATCTGAGTTTGTGTTTTCAGACTTCTGTCCTCAAAGTCCTGGGCCACACACCATCCAGGCTGGGGACCCTGGAGACACACATTAGGACTGTGCCTACCCAATCCATGGGAATTCTGCCCATTCCATTGTCCAAAATCGTACAAATTAGGAGAACAATCCAAAGACTCTGAGGCCATCCCAATAGTATAGGTCGCCCGGGAAAAAATGGTCAGTCTGTCACCAGCTGAGCATCTACCTCCACTCATACCCTAGATGGATGTCCCCAGAGAAGAAGATTGAACCAGACAGGACCCTAGGCCCAAATCGGATCCATTGCTTTGGTTTACAGGCATGTCTCCTCAAAACCCTGGATTCCAATACCAGCATTGGGGTTTTCCTGAGGCACCCATCAGAACAAACCTCGTCTCCACAAGGAAACTTGTGCATGGGAGCTATGTCAAAAGCTTAGGAGAATACTTCAGGGTCCCGGTGCCACCGATCCATTCCAAGGCCCTCATGGACACAAACACACATTAGACCCATCCTCAGGAAAGTCCATTTCAACTCAGCCACCCCGGTTGCTCCCGCAGAGCCATAAGATCTAAACTGTCTTGTCGCTAGGAGACAATTGGAATGCGATGCGGGCTTCCCAGGCATCCATCCTCGAACGTTGGTCTGGACTCATCCATATGGGATGTCCTGGAGCTGTCCAACAGGTCTCAATTGTCCCGCAGAAGGAATCCTAGGAGGGGGCATCCCACCACTCCCAACGTGGGAAAACCTCCACGCTCTCGAGAATCCGCTCCCTTCATGAAGGGGCCGTCATGAACAGAAAATCCAAGCTGAGCCAACGTCTGATCCTCGCTCTGATTTCAGATGCATGAGATATTGCTTCAGATCTTCAGGGGGTACATGCCGTGCCCTCGCCCTGAAACCCAAGTCTACCTTGTGTTCTCAGACTTCCATCCTCACACTCCTGGCCCCGAAGCCTACAAGTTAGGCAAATCCGGACCATCATTGCAGCACTCTGCCTGCACTCTAGAAAAAATATATTGCCTAATGAGCTGCCCGGGCACATTAAATGTGAATAAACCTACACGGCACTCGAATGTACCCAAATTATATAGTCTATCCTGGGCAGTAATGCACTGTCTGACACAACCTGAGCGGGACCTCCTGAGCAACACCCAGACAGCTGACCACACACTGAGCACATCAGACCCGCCATAGCCATAGGTCATCATCTCTGCTCTACCTCAGTTTTCAGGCTTCAGAACCTAGACTTATCTCCAATCACTGCTCAGGGGTGACTGTGATGCAGAAATCAGAACTCCTGCTTACCTAAGTAAAGAAACCTTGTGGTTGCCATGTTGTCCTACGTTCAGTGTAGGACACCCTCAGCGTGATTCCTGACCCCTAGTAAATCCTCTCAGTGGCTGGAACATTAGATGTCATAATGGGCTTGACATGTCCCTAGGCCCCAATTTTTACCAGATATCTGGTTGTCCAGTCACAACTCCACAGGGCTCTACTCTAGAATCTCTCATTTGGTGGGGTTTGAAAAACAAAACAAAACAAATCAACAACAACAACAAAAAAACCGGACTTCTTCCATCCCACAGAGTGACCCCAAACTCCGTGGACGGGGCCAAACCCCCAGAGTAAGACTCGTCCATTTCCCATGAAGTCACGCGGGAATTTCACGACCATTAGTGACACGATATCCAGAGACAAAAACATGAGCAAGAGCCTCACACTCGCCCTTTTTTTCATATCTAGAAGAGTTCTCCTCATCGTCTGTAGATCAGTCCTGCCATACCTATGACCCGAAACATAAGCCGAGTTTGTGGTTTCAGACAACTGTCCAAACAGCCCTGGCCTACACACCCTACAGGCTCAGGCCCCTGGAGCCAAACCTGACGCCTTTGCTTGCCCTCTCCAAGGGAATCGTATGTGCCCATTCCAATGGCCACAACCCTACTAATAGGATAAACTTCCAAAGTCCCTGAGGCCATCCCAATTTTTGTGGCTTCCCAGGACAAACAGGGGCAATCTGGGCCCATCTAAGCACCTACCGGCACTCAGACCCGTAGACTGATGTCCCCAGAGGTAAAAAGGAACGAACAGGCCCCTAGGCACCTATCAGATCCATTGCTTTGGTTTCCAGGCATCTCTCCTCAGAGGCCTGGATTTCAATAACAGCATATGGCTGTTTCTTGACTCACCCATCAGAACAAATCTCATCTACACATGGGAAACGAGCATGATGGAGCTGTGTGAAAGCCTCTCTTTAGGAGATCCCTTCAGGGCCCCAGTGCCACCGCGTCATTCCATGGTCTCCATAGACACAAAATCATATTAGGACACATCCACGGGAGAGTCTATTTCAACTCAGCCTCCTCGGTTGCTCCCCCAGATCCAGCAGATCTAACCTGTCTAGTTGCTTGGAGACAATTGGAAAGTGAGGTGGTCTACCCAGCCATCCATCGTTAGAACCCTGCTTGGAATCGTTGTCCTGGAGCCAACCAAAAGGTCTCAATTGTTTCAGAAGAATCTTTGCAGTTGGGAGATTCTCACAACCCCCATCGTGGGAAAAGCAACATGGCCTCGTGATCCACTCCCCTCTTCAAAAAGGGGCCATCAGGGACAGAATGTCCAACCTGAGAGTTCGTCTGATCCTCGCCCTGACTTCAGATGCACGAGATCTCGATTCAGGTCTGTAGATTGTGCCTGCCATATCCTCACCCAGAAACCTAGGCCTAGCTTGGCTTCTCAGACTTCCGTGCTCATTCTACTGAACCACAAATCCTCCAGTTTGGCAATCCAGAACTACAATGCAGCACTCTGCCTGCCCACCAGAAGAAAAAAATTGCCCTCTGGGGCTACCCAGAAAACCCAAATGAGGATCAACCTGCACGCCATTCGGCTGAACCCCAAATATATAGCCTGATCTCGGCACTAAAGCCCTTTCTGGCACAGCCTGAACCTGGACCTCCCGGCCGCACCCAACAGCTGGCCGCACACTGAGCACAATGGACCCGTCATGGCCTTAGGTCGTTATCTCTTCTCAACCTCGGTTTTCCGGCTACAGAACCTAGACCTTATCTCCAATCACGGCCCGGGTTTAAAATGATGCAGAAATCAGAATCTTTCCCCATGGCAAGAAACCTTGTGATTGACATGTTGACCCAGGTTCAGTGTAGTTGAAACCCGTGTGTCCCATGAGGCCCCGTCCATGCTTGCGGGCCACATTGGTCACAAACACACAATGTGACACTCAGCCTGAGCCCAACCTCAGGTAAGGAATCTCAGTGGCTGGATGGAGAGTCAGCATATTGGGCTTGCCATGCCCCTAAGCCCCAATTTTTAACCATAGTTCGGGTTGTCCGTTCACTCTTCCCCAGGGCTCTGCTTTGGAATTCCTCTTTTGGTGGGACACCTGAGGTAACAAACCTGAAAGGAGTCCTCCCATCCCACAGATTGACGAAAAACAATTGGGATCTGGCCAAATCCACAGAAAGCAAGATTCATCCATGGCCCATGAGGCCTCCCCAACATTCCACGGCCATCGCTGATACAAAATCCAGAGACAAAAGCCTGAGCACGCACCTCTGACTCGCTCATTCTTCATATCCTGAAGAGTTCTTCAGATAAGAACCTAGTCGGCACTCAAATGCACCCAAAATATATAGACTAACCTGGGCAATAATGCACTTTCTGACAACATGAGCCCGGACCTCGTGACTAACACCCAGACAGCTAACCGCACACTGACCACTTCAGACCCGCCATGGCCTTAGGTCATCATCTCTTCCCTACCTCAGTTTTCATGCTTCAGAACCTAGACCTTATCTCCAATCACTGCCCAGGGGTGACTGTGATGCAGAAATCAGAACTCTTCCTTACCCATGGCAAGAAACCTTGTGGTTGGGATGTTGTCCAACGTTCAGTGTAGGGGAAACCAGCAGTCATCCTGAGGCCCCGCACATTCTGAGTGCGACGAGGGCATAAACACGCATTGTGACCCTCAGCGTGAGTCCTGTCCTCTAGTACGTCCTCTCAGTGGCTGGAACATTAGATATCATTATGGGCTTCACATGTCCCTAGGCCCCAATATTTAATCAGATTTCTGGTTGTCCAGTCGCCCTTCCCCAGGGCTCTACTCTGGAATCCATCATTTGGTGGACACCTGAGATTGTAAAACAGAACAAAACAAATCAACCACAACAGTAAAACGGACTTCTTCCATCCCACAGAATGACCCAAAATCTTTGGACGGGGCCAGACCCACAGAGAGTAAGACTCGTCCATTTCCCATGAAGTCACCCGGAAATTTCACGACCATGTGTGACACGATACTCACAGACAAAGACTTGAGCTAGAGCATCACACTCGCCCTTTTTTCATATACCGAAGAGTTCTCCTCATGTTCTGCAGATCAGTCCTGCCATACCTATGATCCGAAACATAAGCCGAGTTTGTGTTTTCAGACAACTATCCAAACAGCCCTGGCCTACACACCCTACATGCTCAGGCCCCTGGAGCCAAACCTGACGACTTTGGCTTGCCCTCTCCAAGGGAATTGTATGTGACCATTCCAATGGCCACAACCCTACTAAGAGTATAAAACTCCAAAATCCCTGAGGCCATCCCAATATTTGTGGCTTCCTAGGACAAATAGGGGCAATATGGGCCCATCTGAGCACCTACCGGCACTTAGACGCGTAGACTTATGTCCTCAGATGTAAAAAGGAAAAAACAGGCCCCTAGGCACCTATCGGATCCATTGCATTGGTTTCCAGGCATCTCTCCTCAGAGGCCTGGATTTCAATAACAGCATATGGCTATATCTTGAATCACCCATCAGAACAAATCTCATCTACACATGGGAAACTTGCACTATGCAGCTGTGTGAAAGCCTCTCTTTAGGAGAACCCTTCAGGGCCCCAGTGCCACCGCTTCATTCCAAGGTCTCCATAGACACAAAATTATATTAGGTCACACCCACGGGAGAGTCCATTTCAACTCAGCCTCCTCGGTTGCTCCCCCTGATCCAGCAGATCTGAGCTGTCTTGTTGCTTGGAGACAATTGGAATGCGAGGTGGGCTACCCAGCCATCCATCCTTGGAACCCTGCTTGGAATCATTGTCCTGGAGCCAAACAATAGGTCTCAATTCAACAGGTCTCAATTGTCCTGCAGAAGAATCTTTGCAGTTGGGACCTTCTCACAACTCCCATCGTCGGAAAACCCCCATGGCCTCGTGATCCCCCCCCTTCAAGAAGGGGCCCTCAGGGACAGAATGTCCAAACTGAGCGATCGTCTGATCCTCACCCTGACTTCAGATGCACGAGATCTCGATTCAGGTCTGTAGATTGTGCCTGCCATATCCTCACCCATAATCCTAGGCCTAGCTTGGGTTCTCAGACTTCCGTCCTCAGACTGCTTTCCCACAAGCCCTCAGTTTGGCAATCTAGAACTACAATGCAGCACTCTGGCTGCGCTCCAGAAGAAATACATTGCCTTCTGGGGCTACCCAGAAACCCCAAATGAGGATCAACGGGGCACGCCATTCGGCTGTACCCCAAATATATAGGCTGACCTGGGCACTAATGCCCTTTCTGACACAGCCTGAGCCTGGACCTCCTGGCCCCACCCAGACAGCTTGCCGCACACTGATCACATCGGACCCATCATGGCTATAGGTCGTCATCTCTTCTCAACCTGGGTTTTCAGGCTTCAGAACCTAGACCTTATCTCCAATCAAGGCCCGGATTTGAAATCAGACCTCTTTCCCTATGGCAAGAAACCTTGTGGTTGGCATGTTGTCCAAGGTTCAGTGTAGTTGAAACCAGTGTGGCCCAGGAGGCCCCGCCCATGCTTGTGGTCCCCATTGGTCACAAGCCCACATTGTGACACTCAGCCTGAGCCCAGTCCTTAGGTAAGGCCTCTCAGTGGCTGGATGGAGAGACAGCATATGGGGCTTGCCATGCCCCTAGGCCCCAATTTTTAACCATAGTTCGGGTTGTACCTTCAGTCTTCCACAGGGCTCTGCTTTGGAATTCCTCTTTGGTGGGACACCTGACGAAACAAACCTGAAAGGAGTCCTCCCATCTCACAGATTGACGAAAAACAATTGGGATCGTGCCAAATCAACAGAGAGCAAGATTCGTCCATGCCTTATGAGGCCTCCGCAACATTCCACAGCCATCGCTGATACAAAATACAGAGACAAAAGCCTGAGCACGCACCTCAGACTCGCTCATTCTTCATATCCTGAAGAGTTCTTTAGATAAGAACCTACACGGCACTCGAATGCACCCAAAATATATAGTCTAACCTGGGCACTAATGCACTATCTGACAACATGAGCCCGGACCTCGTGACCAAAATCCTGACAGCTGACCGCACACTGAACCCATCAGACCTGCCATGGCCTTAGGTCATCATCTCTTCCCTACCTCAGTTTTCAGGCTTCAGAACCTAGATCTTATCTCCAATGACTTCCCACGGGTCACTGTGATGTAGAAATCAGAAATCTTCCTTACCCATGGCAAGAAACCTTGTGGTTGGCATGTTGTCCAAAGTTCAGTGTAGGAGAAACCAGCATTCACCCTGAAGCCCCGCCCATTCTTGAGTACGACGAGGGCATAAACACGCATTGTGACCCTCAGCGTGAGTCCTGTCCTCTAGTACGTCCTCTCAGAGGCTGGACCATTAGATGTCATCATGGGCTTGACATGTCCCTAGGCCCCAATTTTTAACCAGATTTCTGGTTGTCCGGTCGCCTCTCCCCAGTACTCTACCCTGGAATCCCTCATTTGGTGGGACACCTGAGGTTGAAAAACAAAATAAAACAAATCAACAACAACAGAGCAACGGACTTCTTCCATCCCACAGAATGACCCCAAACACTTTGGACGGGGCCAAACCCCCAGAGAGTAAGACTCGTCCATTTCCCATGAAGTCACCCGGAAATTTCACGACCATGAGTGACACGATATCCAGAGCCAAAAACTTGAGCAAGAGCCTCACACTCGCCCTTTTTTCATATCCCGAAGAGTTCTCCTCATGGTCTGTAGATCAGTCCTGCCATACCTATGACCCGAAACATAAGCCGAGTTTGTCTTCTCAGACAACTGTCCAAGAGACCTGGCCTACACACCCTACAGGCTCAGGACCTTGGAGCCAAACCTGACGACTGTGCTTGCCCGTTCCAAGGGAATTGTATTTCTCCATTCCAATGGCCACAACCCTACTAATAGGATAAACCTCCAAAGTCCCTGAGGACATCCCAATATTTGTGGCTTCCCAGGACAAACAGGGGCAATCTTGGCCCATCTGAGCACCTACCGGCCCTCAGACCCATAGACTGATGTCCCCAGAGGTAAAAAGGAACGTACAGGCCCCTAGGCACCTATCGGATCCATTGCTTTGGCTTCCAGGCATCTCTCCTCAGAGGCCTGGATTTCAATAACAGCATATGGCTGTTTCTTGACTCACCCTTCAGAACATATCTCATCTACACATGGGAAATTTGCACGATGGAGCTGTGTGAAAGCCTCTCTTTAGGAGAACCCTTCAGGGCCCCAGGCTTCATTCCAAGGTCTCCATAGAAACAAAATCATATTAGGACACATCCACGGGAGAGTCCATTTCAACTCAGCCTCCACGGTTGCTCCCTCAGATCCAGCAGATCTAACCTGTCTTGTTGCTTGTAGACAATTGGAATGCGAGGTGGGCAACCCAGACATTCATCCTTAGAACCCAGCTCGGAATCGTTGTCCTGGAGCAAACCAACAGGTCTCAATTGTCCTGAAGAAGAATCTTTACAATTGGGAGCTTCTCACAACTCCCATTGTGGGAAAACACCCAAGGCCTCGTGATCCAACGCCCCCTTCAAGAAGGGGCCATCAGGGACGGAATGTCCAACCTGAGCGATCGTCTGATCCTCGCCCTGACTTCAGATGCACGAGATCTCGATTCAGGTCTGTAGATTTTGCCTGCCATATCCTCACCCAGAAACCTAGGCCTAGCTTGGGTTCTCAGACTTCGGTTCTCAGACTACTGGCCCACAAGCCCTCCAATTTTGCAATCCAGAACTACTATGCAGCATTCTGCCTGCCCTCCAGAAGAAAAACATTGCCCTCTGGGGCTACCCAGAAACCCCTAATGAGGATCAACCTGCATGCCATTTGGCTGTACCCCAAATATATAGGCTGACCTGGGCACTAGTGCACTTTCTGACACAGCCTGAGCCTGGAACGCCAGGTCCCTCCCAGACAGCAGGCCGCACACAGAGCACATCAGTCCGGTCATGGCCTTAGGTCGTCAACTCTTCTCAACCTCGGTTTCAGACTTCAGAACCTAGACCTTATCTCCAATCACCGCCCGGGTTTGAAAATGATGCAGGAATCAGATCTCTTTCCCCATGGCAAGAAACCTTGTTGTTGGCATGTTGTCCAAGGTTCAGTGTAGTTGAAACCAGTGTGGACCAAGAGGCCCCGCCCATGCTTGCGGGCCACATTGGTCACAAACACACATTGTGACCCTCAGCCTGAGCCCAGTCCTCAGGTAAGGCCTCTCAGTGGCTGGATGGAGAGACAGCATATTGGGCATGCCATGCCCCTAGGCCTCAATTTTTAACCATAGTTCGGGTTGTCCCTTCACTCTTGCCCAGGGCTCTGCTTTGGAATTCCTCTTTTGGTGGGACACCTGAGGTAACAAACCTGAAAGGAGTCCTCCCATCCCACAGATTGACGAAAAACAATTGGGATCGGGCCAAATCCACAGAGAGCAAGATTCGTCCATGGCCCATGAGGCCTCCCCAACATTCCACGGCCATCCCGATACATATTCCAGGGACAAAATCCTGAGCACACGCCTCAGCCTCGCTCATTCTTCATATCCTGAAGAGTTCTTCAGATAAGAACCTACACGGCACTCGAATGCACCCAAAATATATAGTCTAACCTGGGCACTAATGCACTGTCTGACAACCTGAGCACGGACCTCGTGACCAACACCCAGACAGCTGACCGCCCACTGAGCCCATCAGACCTGCCATGGCCTTAGGTCATCATCTCTTCCCTACCTCAGTTTTCAGGCTTCAGAACCTAGATCTTATCTCCAATCACTTCCCACGGGTCACTGTGATGCAGAAATCAGAAATCTTCCTTACCCATGGCAAAAAAAACCTTGTGGTTGGCATGATGTCCAACGGTCAGTGTAGGAGAAACCACCATTCACCCTGAGGCCCCGCCCATTCTTGAGTGCGACGAGGGCATATACAGGCATTGTAACCCTCAGCGTGAGTCCTGTCCTCTAGTACGTCCTCTCAGAGGCTGGACCATTAGATGTCATAATGGGCTTGACATGTCCCTAGGCCCCAAATTTTAACCAAATTTCTGTTGTCTAGTCGCCCCTTCCCAGGGCTCTACTCTGGAATCCCCCATTTGGTGGGACACCTGAGGTTGAAAAACAAAACAAATCAACAACAACAGAACAACAGACTTCTTCCATCCCAAAGAATGAACCTAAACTCTTTGGACGGGGCCAAACCCACAGAGAGTAAGACTAGTCCATTTCCCATGAAGTCACCCGGAAATTTCAAGACCATGAGTGACACGATATCCAGAGACAAAAACTTGCGCAAGAGCCTCACACTCGCCCTTTTTTCATACCCTGAAGAGTTCTCCTCATGGTCTGTAGATCAGTCCTGCCATACCTATGACCCGAAACATAAGCCGAATTTGTGTTTTCAGACAACTGTCCAAAGAGCCCTGGCCTACACAACCTACAGGCTCAGGCCCCTGGACCCAAACCTGACGACTGTGCTTGCCCTCTCCAAGGGAAATGTGTCTGCCCATTCCAATGGCCACAACCCTACTAAGAGGATAAACCTCCAAAGTCCCTGAGGCCATCCCAATATTTGTGGCTTCCCAGGACAAACGGGGCAATCTGGGCCCATCTGAGCAACTACCGGCACTCAGACCCGTGGACTGTTGTCCCCAGAAGTAAAAATGAACGAACAGGCCCTTAGGGACCTATCGGATCCATTGCTTTGGTTTCCAGGCATCACTCCTCAGAGGCCTGGATTTCAATAACAGCATATGGCTGTTTCTTGACTCACGCATCAGAACACATCTCATCTACACATGGGAAACTTGCAGGATGGTGCTATGTGAAAGCCAATCTTTAGGAGAACCCTTCAGGGCCCCAGTGCCACCGCTTCATTCCAAGGTCTCCATAGACACAAAATCATATTAGGACACATCCACGGGAGAGTCCATTTCAAGTCAGCCTCCTCGGTTGCCCCCCCAGATCGAGCAGATCTAACCTGTCTTGTTGCTTGGAGACAATTGGAATGCGAGCTGGGCTACCCAGCCATCCATCCTTAGAACCCTGCTCAGAATCGTTGTCCTGGAGCCAACCAACAGGTCTCAATTGTCCTGCAGAAGAATGTTTGCAGTTGGGAGCTTCTCACAACTCCCATCGTGGGAAAACCCCCATGGCCTCGTGATCCACCCCCCCCTTCACGACGGGGCCATCAGGGACAGAATGTCCAACCTGAGCGATCGTCTGATCCTCGCCCTGACTTCAGATGCACGAGATCTCGATTCAGGTCTGGAGATTGTGCCTGCCATATCCTCACCCAGAAACCTAGGCCTAGCTTGGGTACTCAAACTTCCGTGCTCAGAATACTGGCCCACAAGCCCTCCAGTTTGGCAATCCAGAACTATAATGCAGCACTCTGCCAGCCCTCCAGTAGAAAAACATTGCCCTTTGGGGCTACCCAGAAACCCCAAATGAGGATCAACGGGCACGCCATACGGCTGTACCACAAATATATAGGCTGACCTGGGCACTAATGCCCTGTCTAACACAGCCTGACTCTGAACCTCCTGGCAACCACCCAGACAGTTGGCCGCACACTGAGCACATCGGACACGCCATGGCCTTAGGTCTTCATCTCTTCTCAACCTCGGTTTCAGGCGTCAGATCCTAGACTTTATCTCCAATCACGGCCCGGGTTTGAAAATGATGCAGACATCAGAACTCTTTCCCCATGGCAAGAAACCTTGTGGTTGGCATGTTGTCCAAGGTTCAGTGTACTTGAAACCAGTGTGGTCCATGAGGCCCCGCCCATGCTTGAGGGCCACATTCGTCACAAACACACATTGTGACCCTCTGCCTGAGCCCAGTCCTCATGTAAGGCCTCTCAGTGGCTGGATGGAGAGACATCATTTTGGGCTTGCCATGCCCCTAGGCCCCAATTTTTAACCACAGTTCGGGTTGTCCCTTCACTCTTCCCCAGGGCTCTGCTTTGGAATTCCTCTTTTGGTGGGACACCTGAGGTAACAAACCTGAAAGGAGTCCTCCCATCCCAAAGATTGACGAAAAACAATTGGGATCGGGCCAATTCCACAGAGAGCAAGATTCCTCCATGGCCCATGAGGCCTCCCCAACATTCCACGGCCATCGCTGATACAAAATCCAGAGACAAAAGCCTGAGCACGCGCCTTAGACTCGCTCATTCTTCATATCCTGAAGAGTTCTTCAGATAAGAACCTACACGGCACCGAAGGCACCCAACATATATAGTCTAATCTGGGCACTAATGCACTGTCTGACAACCTGAGCCCGGACCTCGTGACCAACATCCAGACAGCTGACCGCACACTGAGCACATCAGACCCGCCATGGACTTAGGTCAACATCTATTCCCTACCTCAGTTTTCAGGCTTCTGAACCTAGACCTTATATCCAATCATGCCCAGGGGTGACTGTGATTCAGAAATCAGAACTCTTCCTTACCCATGGCTAGGAACCTTGTGGTTGGCATGTTGTACAACGTTCAGTGTAGGAGAAACCAGCATTCACCCTGAGGCCCCGCCCATTCTTGAGTGCGACGAGGGCATAAACACGCATTGTGACCTTCAGCATGAGTCCTGTCCTCAAGTACGTCCTCTCAGTGGCTGGACCATTAGATGTCATAATGGGCTTGACATGTCCCTAGGCCCCAATTTTTAACCAGATTTGGTTGTCCATTCGCCCCTCCCCAGGGCTCTTCTCCGGAATCTCTCAATCTGTGGGACACCTGAGGTTGAAAAAAAAAAAAAAAAAAATCAACAACAACAGAACAACGGACTTCTTCCATCCCACAGATTGACCCCAAACACTTTGGACAGGGCCAAACCCCCTGAGAGAAAGACTCGTCCATTTCCCATGATGTCACCCGGAAATTTCACCACCATGAGTGACACGATATCCAGAGACAAAAACTTGAGCAAGAGCCTCACACTCGTCCTTCTTTCATATCCCGAAGAGTTCTCCTCATGGTCTGTAGATCAGTCCTGCCATACCTATGACCCAAAACATAAGCCGAGTTTGTGTTTTCAGACAACTGTCCAAACAGCCCTGGCCTACACACCCTACAGGGTGAGGCCCCTGGAGCCAAACATGAAGACTGGGCTTGCCCTCTCCAAGGGAATTGCATGTGCCCATTCCAATGTCCACAACCCTACTAATATGATAAACCTCCAAAGTCCCTGAGGCCATGCCTATATTTGGGGCTATCCAGGACAAACAGGGGCAATCTGGGCCCATCTGAGCACCTACCGGCACTCAGACCCGTAGACTGATGTCCCCAGAGGTAAAAAGGAACGAACAGGCCCATAGGCACCTATCGGATCCATTGCTTTGGTTTCCAGGCATCTCTCCTTAGAGATCCTTAGAACCCTTAGAATCCTGCTCTTGCGTCGTTCCTTATGGGACATGCAAGAGCCATCCAACAGGTCTCGACTGTCCCACAGGAGTTCTTGTGCATGGACTACCTCACAACTCATATCATGGAAAGCTTCCAAGGTCACATGATGCCCCCAATCTTCATGGAGTCGGATCATGGAAAGAAACCCCAACCTGAGCCAACGGCTGATCTTCGCCTTGAATTCAGATGCACGAGATCTTGTTTAAGCTCTTCAGAGTGCACTTGCTGTGCCCTCACCCCAAAACCTAAGCATAGCTAGTGTTCTCAGACTTCCGTCCTCACTCTCCTGGACCTCATGCCCTCAATTTTGGGATTTCCGATGACACAGTGCTGCACTCTGCCTGCCATCTAGAAGAAAAACGTTGCCCTATGGGTGTACCCAGAAACCTCAAATGAGGATAAACCTGCATGCCACTCAATTGTACACCAATTATATAGTCTAGCCTGTGCACTAATGCCCTGTCTGACACAACGTGAGGCCTGAATTCCCAACCGACACCCAGACAGCTTGCCGTACACTGAGAACATCTGAACCGCCATGGCCTTAGGTTGCCATCTCTTTCCAAACTGGTTTTCAGGCTACAGAAACCTAGACCTTATCTCTACTTATTTCCCATGGGTGAACGTGATGCAGAAATCATAACTCCTCCTTCGCTCTCGCCAGAATCTTGTGGTTGGCATCTTATCCAAAGTTCAGTGTAGGACTCCTGTAGGGCCTACAGGAGTAGTAGTAGGGCCCCTGAGGGTAGTGTAGTGTCACTGAGGCCCTGCCCATGCTTAAGAGCTCGGTGGGCACAAACACACATTGGGACCCTCAGTTTGAGCCCTGTCCTCAAGTAAAGCCTCTCAGTGGCTGGACCATGAGCCCGCATATGGGGCTGCCATGCCCCAAGTCACCCAATCTTAACCAGAGGTAGAGACATCTAGTCACCCCTACTCAGGGCTCTTCTCTGGAATCCCTCTTTGGTGGGACATTTGAGGTAAGTAAACACAGAAAGGATTCCTCCCACCCACAGAATGACCCCAATCACTTGGGATCAGGCCATCCCCAGAGAGAAAGACTCCTCCATGGCCCTTGAGGCCAGCCCGACATTCCACGGCCACTATTGACACAAAATCTGAGACATAAGCCTCACCCTTAGGTCATAGCCCAAAAAACTCTCCTCATACTCTGTAGATCGGGCCTGCCATACCTACGTCCCCAAACCGTGTTTTCAGACTTCTATCCTGACATCCCTGTCCCACAAACCCTCCAGGCTGAGGCCCCTGGAGACACACCTCAGGACTGTGCCTGCCCTCTCCAAGGAAATTCTTCCCATTCCATTGGCTACAACCCTACAGATTAGGAGAAACCTCCAAAGTCCCAGAGGCCATTCCAATAGTGTAGGCCGCCCAGTACAAAGAGGGGTGATCTGTCACAAGCTGAGCAACGACCTCAACTCACCCGTAGACAGATATCCCAAGAGAAAGGTATTAAACTGGACAGGCCCCTAGAACGTAATTCTTCCATTGCTTTTGTTTCTAAGCATCTCTCCTCAGAGGCCTGTTTTCCAATACCAGAATATGGGGGATTCCAGAGATACCAATCAGAACAAATCTTGTCTCCACATGGGAAACTTATCCTTTGGAGCTCTGGAAATACCTCCAGTTAGGAGAAACCTTCAGGTAACCGGAGCCACCGCCCTATTCCAAGGTCTCCAAGGACACAAACCCGCATTATGACCATTCGGCAGTAGAGTACATTTCAACTCAGCCCCGTTGATTACTCCCCCAGAGCCAGAATATCAAACCTGCCTTGTCGCTAGGAGACAACTGGAATGCAAAGCAGACTGTCTAGGCATCCATCGTTGGAATCCTGCTCTGGCGCCGTTCCATATGGGATGTCCTGGGAGCCTTCCAACAGGTCTTGACTGTCCGGCAAAAGGAATCCTTGCAGATTGGAGCATCTCACAACTCCTATCGTGGGAAAACCTACATGGCCTCATGAGATGCTCCCCTTTATAAAGGGGCCATCATGGACAGAAACTCCAACCTGAGCCAACTTCTGATCCATTGCTTTGGTTTCTATGTATCTCTCCTCAGAGGCCTGGTTTCCAATATCAGAATTTGGGGATTTCCTAAGGAAACAATCAGAACAGATCTCATCTCCACATGAGAAACTTGCTCTTTGGAGCTGTGTCAATACCTCAGGTTAGGAGGATCCTTCAGGGCGTTGGCACCATGGCCCAATTCTAAGGTCTCCAAAGACACAAACTTACATTATGATCCATCCACAGGAGAGTCCATTTCAAATCAGCCCCCTCGGCTGCTCACCCAGAGGCAGCAGATCAAACCTGCCTAGTCACTAGGAGACAGTTGGAATGCGAGGTGGGCTGCCCAGGCATCCATCCTTAGAAACCTGCTCTGGAGAATTTCTTGATGGGACGTCTTGAATCCAACCAACCTGTCTTGACTGTCTCGCAGAATGAATCCTTGTGGTTTGAAGCATCACACAGTCCCACTGTGAGAAAACCTCCATTTCCTCATGATGCCCCACACCTTCATAAATGGGCCATCATGGACAGAAACTCCATCCTAAGCCAAAGTCTGATCCGCGCCCTGAATTCAGAAGCACGAGATCTCGATTCAGCACTTGAGAGTGTGCCTGCTGTGCCCTCGCCCCGAAACCTAAGCCTAACTAGTGTTCTCAGACTTCCGTCTTCACAATCCTGGCAACACCCCTCCAGTTTCGCAATTCTGGAGACACGATGCAGCACTCTGCCTGCCCTCCAGAAGAAATATGTTGCCCTATAGGGCTAACCAGAAACGCCAAATGAGTAACAACCTGCATGCCACTCGACCATACCCCAATTATAAAATCTAACCTGTGCACTAAAGCCCTGTCTGACACAGCCTGAAGGCAGACCTCCAGTCCAACACCAGACAGCTGGCCGTACACTGAGCAAATGTACAATGGCTAAATCAAACCCACAATGGCTATCGGCCATCATCTCTACCCAAACTCAGTTTTCACCTTCAGAACCTAGACCTTATCTCCACTCACTGCTCAGGAGTGAACGTGATACAAGAATCAGAACTTCTCCTTCGCCATGGCAAGAAACCGTGTGGTTGGCATGTGGTCCAACGTTCATTGTAGGAGAAAGCAGCATGGACTATGAGGCCCCACCTATCCCTGAGGGCTACAATTTTCACAAACACACATTGTGACCCTCAGCGTGAGCCCTATCCTCATGTAAAGCCTCTTAGTGACTGGAACAACAGCCCACATATGGGGCTTGCCAAGCCCCTAGTCCCCCAATCTCAACCAGAGTTAGAGATGTCTAGTCACCCCTACTCAGGGCACTGCTCTGGAATCCCTCTTTGGTGGGACACATGAGGTAAAAAAAAAAAAAAATACAGAAAGGACTGCCCATCCACAGAATGATCCCAACCACTTGGGATCAGGCCAAATAACCAGAGAAAGACTTGTCCATGGCCCTTGAGGACACCCCGACATTCCACAGCCACCGTAGGCACACAATCCAGAGACAAAAGCCTGAGCAAACGCCACATACTCGCCCTTTGTTCATAGCCCGGAAAACTCTCACGGTCTGTAGATCGAGCCTTCATACATACATCCCCAAACCTAAGCTGAGTTTGTCTTTTCAGACTTCTGTCCCCACAGTCCTGGCCCACACACCATCCAAGCTCGGGCCCCTGGAGCCACACCTGAGGACTGTGGCTTCCCTCTCCAGGGGAATTCTGCCATTTCCATTGGCCACAACCCTATAGATTAGGGAAACCTCCAAACTCCCCGAGGCCATCCCAATAGTGTTGGCTGCCCAGGACAAACAGGGATGATCTTTCACAAGTTAGGAAACTACCTCCACTCAGACCCAGAGACAGATATCCACATAGAATAAGATTGAACTGGACAGGCACTTAGGCCCTAATCAGATCCATTGCTTTTGTTTCCAGGCATCTATCCTCAGAGGCCTGGTTACCAATACCAGCATATGGGGGATTACTGAGGCACTCATAGAAAAATCTCGTCTCCACATAGGAAATGTACTCTTTGGAGCTCTATAAAAACCTCTGTTTAGGAGAATCTTTCTGGGCCCCGGATCAAGCGCCCCATTCCAAGGTCTCCATGGACTTAAACCCACATTATGATCTATCCTCGGTAGAGTCCATGTCAACTCATCCTCCTTGGTTTCTCCCCCAGGGCCTGCAGATCAAACCTGCGTTGTTGCTAGGAGAAAACTAGAATGGGAGGCGGGCTGCCCAGGCATCCATCCTTAGAACCCTACTCTGGAGTCGTTCCATATGGGACATCCGAGAGCCATCCAACAGGTCTCAAGTGTCCCACAGAAGGAATCTTTGCAGTCTGGTGCATCTCACAACTCCCATTGTGGGAAAATCTTCATGGCCTCTTGAGACGCTCCACTTTATAAAGGGGCCATCATGGACAGAAACTCCAACCTGAGCAAATGTCTGATATTCGCCCTGGCTTCAGGTGCATGAGATCTTGATTCAGCTCTGCAGAGTGTGCCTTCTGTGCCCTCACCCCAAAAACTAAGCCTAGCTTGTGTTCTCAGACTACCGTCCTCAAACCCTTGGCCCAAAAGCCCTACATTTTGGCAATACTGGGTCCACAATGCAGCACTCTGCCTGCCCTCCAGAAGAAAAACGTTGCCTTATAGAGCTACCTAGAAACCCGAATGAGGATCAACTGAACACCACTCGACTGCACCCCAAATATACAGTCTACCCTGTCTAATGCCCTGTCTGACACAGCATGAGCCCACACCTCCAGACCTACGCTCAACAGCTAGCCACACACTGAGCTCATTGTACCCATCAGGTCCTTAGGTCTTCATCTCTTCCCAACCTCGGTTTTCGGGTTTCAGAACCTAGACCTAAACTCCAATCACTGTCCAGGGGTGAACGTGATGCAGAAATCACAACTCTTCCTTCGCCATGGCCGGAAACCTTGTGGTTGGCATATTCTCCAACGTTCAGTGTAGGAGAATCCAGCGTGTCCCATGAGGCCCTTCCCATGCTTGAGGGCCTTGTTGGGCACAAATAGGCATTGTGACCCTCAGCATGAGCCCTGTCCTCAAGGAAGACCTATCAGTGTCTGAATCAAGAGCACACATATTGGACTTGCCATGCCACTAGGCCCCCAAACTTAAACAGAGGTGGGGTTATCCAGTTTTCCCTACCAAGGACTTTGCTCGGGAATCCCTCTTTTATTGGCACACATGAGGTACATAAAATAAAATAAAAAACAGAAAGGACACCTCCCATCCCACAGAATGTACCCAAACTCTTGGGATTGGGTCAAATCCTCAGAGAAGGAAAGCCGTCCACAACCCATGAGGCCACGCCAGCATTCGACCCACATTGTTGACACAAATCCGGAGACAAAACCTGAGCAAGCACCTCAAACTCACACTTTTTCATATCCCGAAGTGTTATCACGGTCTGTAGATTGGGCGTGCCATACCTATGTCCCCAATCCTAAGCGGAATTTGTGTTTTCAGTCTTCTGTCCCCACAGGCCTGGCCCACACACCCTCAAGGCTGGGCCCCTAGAGCCAAACTCAGAACTGTGCCTGCCCTCTCCAGGGGATTTCTGCCCATTCCATTGGCCACAACCCTATAGATTAGGAGAAACTCCAAAATCCCGAGGCCATTCCCAATATTATAGGCTGCCCAGGACAAACAGGGGCGATCTGACACAAGCCGAGCAACTACCTCCCCTCAGATCCATAGACACGTATCCCCAGGAAGGAGCTTGGACCGGACAGGCACCTAGGGGCTAATCATATCCATTGCTTTTGTTTCCAGGCATCTCTCCTCAGAGGCCTGGTTTCCAATACCAGCATATGGGAGATTCCTTAGGCACTCATCAAAACAATTCTCTTCTCTACATAGGAAACGTACTCTTTAGAGCTCAGTCAAAACCTCCGGTTATGAACATCCCTCAAGGCCCCGGATCAAGCACCCCATTCCAAGGTCTCCATGGACACAAATGCACATTATGACCCATCTTCAACTCACCCATTTCAACGCACCCGCCTCGGTTACTCCCCTAGATCCAGCAGATCGAACTTGCCTTGGCGCTATGAGACACCTGGAATGGGAGGCAGGCTGCCCAGGCATCCATCCTTAGAACTCTGCTCAGCATAACTTCCTTATGGGATGTCCCTTGAGGCCCCGCCAATGCTTTTGGGCCACATTGGTCACAAACACACATTGTGACCCCAGCCTGAGCCCAGTCCTCAGGTAAGGCCTCTCAGTGGCTGGATGGAGAGACAGCATATTGGGCTTGCCATGCCCCTAGGACCCAATTTTTAACCATAGTTCGGGTTGTCCCTTCACTCTTCCCCAGGGCTCTGTTTTGGAATTCCTCTTTTAGTGGGACACCTGAGGTAAGAATCCTGAAAGGCGTACTCCCATCCCACAGATTGACAAAAAACAATTGGGATCGGGCCAAATACACAAAGAGCAAGATTCGTCCATGGCCCATGAGGCCTCCCCAACATTCCATGGCCATCGCTGATACAAAATCCACAGACAAAAGCCTGAGCACGCGCCTCAGACTCGCTCATTATTCATATCCTGAAGAGTTCTTCAGATCAGAACCTATACGGCACTCGAATGCACCCAAAATATATAGTCTAACCTGGGCACTAATGCACTGTCTGACAACCTGAGCCCGGACCTCGTGACCAACACCCAGACAGCTGACCGCACCCTGAGCACATCAGACCCCCCCTGGCCTTAGTTCATCATCTCGTCCCTACCTCAGTTTTTAGGCTTCAGAACCTAGCCTTAACTACAATCACTGCCCAGGGGTGACTCTGATGCAGAAATCAGAACTCTTCCTTACCCATGGCAAGAAACCTTGTGGTTGGCATGTTCTCCAACGTTCAGTGTAGGAGAAACTAGCATTCACCCTGAGGCCCCGCCCATTTTTGAGTGCGACGAGGGCATAAACACGCATTGTGACCCTCAGCGTGAGTCCTGTCCTCTAGTACGTCCTCTCAGTGGCTGGACCATTAGAGGCCATCATGGGCTTGTCATGTCCCTAGGCCCCAATTTTTAACCAGATTTTTGGTTGTCCAGTCTCCCCTCCCCAGGGCTCTACTCTGGAATCCCACATTGGTGGGACACCTGAGGTTGAAAAACAAAACAAAACAAATCAACTATAACTGAACAACGGACTTCTTCCATCCCACAGAATGACCCCAAACTCTTTGGACGGGGCCTAACCCCCAGAGAGTAAGACTTGTACATTTCCCATGAAGTCACCCGGAAATTTCACGACCATGAGTGACACGATATCCAGAGACAAAAACTTGAGCAAGAGCCTCACCCTCGCCCTTTTTTCATATCCCGAAGAGTTCTCCTCATGGTCTGCAGATCAGTCCTGCCATAGCTATGACCCGAAACATAAGCCGAGTTTGTGTATTCAGACAACTGTCCAAACAGCCCTGGCCTACACACCCTACAGTCTCAGGCCCCTGGAGCCAAAACTGGCAACTGTGCTTGCCCTCTCCAAATGAATTGTATGTGCCCATTCCAATGGCCACAACGTTACTAAGAGGATAAACCTCCAAAATCCCTGAGGCCATCACAATATTTTTGGCTGTGTCAGAAAGGGCATTATTGCACAGGTCATCCTATATATTTTGGGTATATCCAAGTGTCGTGCAGGTTGATCTTCATTTGAGGTTTCTAGGTAGCCCCAGATGGAAATGTATTTCTTCTACAGGGCAGGTAGAGTGTTGTATTGTAGTTCTGGATTGCCAAACTGGAGGGCTTGTGAGCCAGTAGTCTGTGGACGGAAGTCTGAGAACCCAAGCTAGGCCTAGGTTTCTGGGTGAGGATATGGCAGGCACAATCTACAGACCTGAATTGAGATCTCGTGCATCTGAAGTCAGGGCGAGGATCAGACGATCGCTCAGGTTGGACATTCTGTCCCTGATGGCCCCTTCTTGAGGGGGGGGGGATCGCGAGACCATGGGTGTTTTCCCACGATGGGAGTTGTGAGAAGCTCCCAACTGCAAAGATTCTTCTGCAGGACAATTGAGTCCTGTTGGTTGGCTCCAGGAAAACGATTCAGAGCAGGGTTCTAAGGATGGATGTCTCTGTCCCCACCTCTCATTCCAATTGTCTCCAAGCAACAAGACAGGTTAGATCTGCTGGATCTGGGGGAGCAACCGAGGAGGCTGAGTTGAAATGGACTCTCCCGTGGATGTGTCCTAATATGATTTTGTGTCTATGGATACCTTGGAATGAAGCGGTGGCACTGGGGCCCTGAAGGGTTCTCCTAAAGAGAGGTTTTCACACAGCTCCATCGTGCAAGTTTCCCATTTTTAGATGAGATTTGTTCTGATGGGTGAGTGAAGAAACAGCCATATGCTGTTATTGAAATCCATTCCTCTGAGGAGAGATGCCTGGAAACCAAAGCAATGGATCGGATATATGCCTAGGGGCCTGATCGTTCCTTTTTACCTCTGGGGACATCAGTCTACGGGTCTGAGTGCCGGTAGGTGCTCAGATGGGCCCAGATTGCCCCTGTTTGTCCTGGGAAACCACACATATTGGGATGGCCTCAGGGACTTTGGAGCTTTATCGTCTTAGTAGGGTAGTGGCCATTGGAATGGGCACATACAATTCCCTTGAAGAGGGCAAGCACAGTCGTCAGGTTTGGCTCCAGGGGCCTGAGCCTGTAGGGTGTGTAGTCCAGGGCGGTTTGGACAGTTTTCTGAAAACAAAAACTCGGCTTATGTTTCGGGTCATAGCTATGGCAGGACTGATCTACAGACCATGAGGAGTACTCTTCGGGATATGAAAAAATGGCGAGTGTGAGGGTCTTGCTCAAGTTTTTGTCTCTGGATATCGTGTCATTCATTGTCGTGAAATATCCGGGTGACTTCATGGGTAATGGACGAGTCTTACTCTCTGGGGGTTTGGCCCCGTCCAAAGAGTTTGGGGTCATTCTGTGGGATGGAAGAAGTCCGTTGTTCTGTTGTTGTTGATTTGTTTTGTTTTGTTTTTCAACCTCAGGTGTCCCACCAAATGAGGGATTCCAGAGTAGAGCCCTGGGGAGTGGTGACTGGACAACCAGAAATCTGGTTAAAAATTGGGCCCTAGGAATATGTCAAGCCCATCATGACATCTAATGGTCCAGCCACTGAGAGGACTTACTAGAGGACAGGACTCACGCTGAGGGTCACAATGCGTGTTTATGCCCTCCTCGCACTCAAGAATGGGCGGGACCTCAGGGTGAATGCTGGTTTCTCCTACACTGAACGTTGGACAACATGCCAACCACAAGGTTTCTTGCCATGTGGAAAGAGTTCTGATTTCTGCATCATTTTCAAACACGGGCAGTGATTGGAGATAGGGTCTAGGTTCTGAAGCCTGAAAACCGAGGTTGAAAAGAAATGACGAACTAAAGCCATGGCGGGTCCAAAGTGCTCAGTGTGCGGCCAGCTGTCATGGTGGGGCCTGGAGATCCAGGCTCAGGCAGTGTCAGAAAGGGCATTATTGACCAGGTCAGCCTATATATTTGGGGTACAGCCGAATGGCGTGCATGTTGATCCTCAATTGGGGTTTCTGGGTAGCCCCAGAGGGCAAGGTTTTTCTTCTGGAGGGCAGGCAGAGTGCTGCATTGTAGTTCTGGATTGCCAAACTGGAGGAATTGTGGGCCAGTAGTCTGAGGAAGGATGTCTGAGAACCCAAGCTAGGCCTAGTTTCTGGGTGAGGATATGGCAGGCACAATCTACAGACCTGAATCGAGATCTCGTGCATCTGAAGTCACAGCGAGGATAAGACGATCGCTCAGTTTGGACATTCTGTCCCTGATGGCCCCTTCTTGAAGTGGGGGTGTATCACGAGGCCATGGGTGTTTTCCCACGATGGGAGTTGTGAGAAGCTCCCAACTGCAAAGATTCTTCTGCAGGACAATTGAGACCTGTTGGTTGGCTCCAGGACAATGATTCCGTGTGGTGTTCTAAGTATGGATGGCAGGGTAGCCCACCTCGCATTCCAATTGTCTCCAAGCAACAAGACAGGTTAGATCTGCTGGATCTGGGGGAGCAACCGAGGAGGCTGAGTTGAAATGGACTCTCCCATGGATGTGTCCTAATATGATTTTGTGTCTATGGAGACCTTGGAATGAAGCGGTGGTACTGGGGCCCTGAAGGGTTCTCCTAAAGATAGGCTTTCACACAGCTCCATCGTGCAAGTTTCCCATATGCAGATGAGATTTGTTCTGATTGGTGAGTCAAGTAACAGCCATATGCTGTTATTGAAATCCAGGCCTCTGAGGAGAGATGCCTGGAAACCAAAGCAATGGATCCGATAGGTGCCTAGGGGCGTGTTCGTTCCTTTTTACCTCTGGGGACATCAGTCTAAGGGTCTGAGTGCAGGTATGTGTTCAGTATGGCACAGATTGCTCCTGTTTGTCCTGGGAAGCCACAAATATTGGGATGGCCTCAGGGATTTGTGTCTGAAAACACAAATTCGGCTTATGTTTCGGGTCATAGGTATGGCAGGACTGATCTACAGACCATGAGGAGAACTCTTCGGTATATGAAAAAATGGCGAGTGTGAGGGTCTTGCTCAAGTTTTTGTCTCTGGTTATCGTGTCATTCATTGTCGTGAAATATCCGGGTGACTTCATGGGTAATGGACGAGTCTTACTCTTGGGGGTTTGGCCCCGTCCAAAGAGTTTGGGGTCATTCTGTGGGATGGAAGAAGTCCGTTGTTCTGTTGTTGTTGATTTGTTTTGTTTTGTTTTTCAACCTCAGGTGTCCCACCAAATGAGGGATTCCAGAGTAGAGCCCTGGGGAGTGGTGACTGGACAACCAGAAATCTGGTTAAAAATTGGGCCCTAGGAATATGTCAAGCCCATCATGACATCTAATGGTCCAGCCACTGAGAGGACTTACTAGAGGACAGGACTCACGCTGAGGGTCACAATGCGTGTTTATGCCCTCCTCGCACTCAAGAATGGGCGGGACCTCAGGGTGAATGCTGGTTTCTCCTACACTGAACGTTGGACAACATGCCAACCACAAGGTTTCTTGCCATGTGGAAAGAGTTCTGATTTCTGCATCATTTTCAAACACGGGCAGTGATTGGAGATAGGGTCTAGGTTCTGAAGCCTGAAAACCGAGGTTGAAAAGAAATGACGAACTAAAGCCATGGCGGGTCCAAAGTGCTCAGTGTGCGGCCACCTGTCATGGTGGGGCCTGGAGATCCAGGCTCAGGCAGTGTCAGAAAGGGCATTATTGACCAGGTCAGCCTATATATTTGGGGTACAGCCGAATGGCGTGCATGTTGATCCTCAATTGGGGTTTCTGGGTAGCCCCAGAGGGCAAGGTTTTTCTTCTGGAGGGCAGGCAGAGTGCTGCATTGTAGTTCTGGATTGCCAAACTGGAGGAATTGTGGGCCAGTAGTCTGAGGAAGGATGTCTGAGAACCCAAGCTAGGCCTAGTTTCTGGGTGAGGATATGGCAGGCACAATCTACAGACCTGAATCTAGATCTCGTGCATCTGAAGTCACAGCGAGGATAAGACGATCGCTCAGTTTGGACATTCTGTCCCTGATGGCCCCTTCTTGAAGTGGGGGTGTATCACGAGGCCATGGGTGTTTTCCCACGATGGGAGTTGTGAGAAGCTCCCAACTGCAAAGATTCTTCTGCAGGACAATTGAGACCTGTTGGTTGGCTCCAGGACAATGATTCCGTGTGGTGTTCTAAGTATGGATGGCAGGGTAGCCCACCTCGCATTCCAATTGTCTCCAAGCAACAAGACAGGTTAGATCTGCTGGATCTGGGGGAGCAACCGAGGAGGCTGAGTTGAAATGGACTCTCCCATGGATGTGTCCTAATATGATTTTGTGTCTATGGAGACCTTGGAATGAAGCGGTGGTACTGGGGCCCTGAAGGGTTCTCCTAAAGATAGGCTTTCACACAGCTCCATCGTGCAAGTTTCCCATATGCAGATGAGATTTGTTCTGATTGGTGAGTCAAGTAACAGCCATATGCTGTTATTGAAATCTAGGCCTCTGAGGAGAGATGCCTGGAAACCAAAGCAATGGATCCGATAGGTGCCTAGGGGCGTGTTCGTTCCTTTTTACCTCTGGGGACATCAGTCTAAGGGTCTGAGTGCAGGTATGTGCTCAGATTGGCACAGATTGCTCCTGTTTGTCCTGGGAAGCCACAAATATTGGGATGGCCTCAGGGATTTGTGTCTGAAAACACAAATTCGGCTTATGTTTCGGGTCATAGGTATGGCAGGACTGATCTACAGACCATGAGGAGAACTCTTCGGTATATGAAAAAAGGGCGAGTGTGAGGCTCTTGCTCAAGATTTTGTCTCTGGATATTGTGTCACTCATGGTCGTGAAATTTCCCGGGTGACTTAATGGGAAATGGACGAGTCTTTCTCTTTGGGGGTTTGGCCCCGTCCAAAGAGTTTGGAGTCATTCTGTGGGATGGAAGAAGTCCGTTGTTCTGTTGTTGTTCATTTGTTTTGTTTGTTTTTCAACCTCAGGTGTCCCACCAAATGAGGGATTCCAGAGTAGAGCCCTGGGGAGGGGCGATTGAACAACCAGTAATCTGCTTAAAAATTGGGGCCTAGGAACATGTCAAGCCCATCATGACATCTAATGGTCCAGCCACTGAGAGGACTTACTAGAGGACAGGACTCACGCTGAGGGTCACAATGCGTGTTTATGCCCTCGTCGCACTCAAGAATGGGCGGAGACTCAGGGTGAATGCTGGTTTCTCCTACACTGAACGTTGGACAACATGCCAACCGCAAGGTTTCTTGCCATGGGTAAGGAAGAGTTCTGATTTCTGCATCACAATCACCCCTGGGCAGTGATTGGAGATAAAGTATAGGTTCTGAAGCCTGAAAACTGAGGAAGGGATGAGATGATGAACTAAGGTCATGGCGGGTCTGATGTGCTCAGTGTGCGGTCAGCTGTCTGGGTGTTGGTCACGAGGTCCGTGCTCAGGTTGTCAGACAGTGCACTAGTGCCCAGGTTAGACTATATATTTTGGGTGCATTCGAGTGCCGTGTAGGTTCTTATCTGAAGACCTCTTCAGGATATGAAGAATGATCGAGTCTGAAGCGCGTGCTCTGGATTTTGTCTCTGGATGTTTTATCAGCGATGGCCGTGGAATGTTGGGGAGGCCACATGGGCCATGGACGAAACTTGCTCTCTGTGTATTTGGCCCGATCCCAATTGTTTTTCGTCAATCTGTGGGATGGGAGGACTCCTTTCAGGTTTGTTACCTCAGGTGCCCCACCAAAAGAGGAATTCCAAAGCAGAGCCCTGGGGAAGAGTGAAGGGACAACCCGAACTATTGTTAAAAATTGGGGCCTAGGGGCATGGCAAGCTCAATATGCTGTCTCTCCATCCAGCCACTGAGAGGCCTTACCGGAGGACTGGGCTCAGGCTGAGGGTCACAATGTGTGTTTGTGAACAATGTGTCCCCCGAGCATGGGGGGGCCTCATGGGCCACACTGGTTTCAACTACACTGAACCTTGGACAAAATGCCAACCACAAGGTTCCTTGCCATGGGAAAAGAGTTCTGATTTCTGCATCATTTTCAAACACGGGCAGTGATTGGAGATAAGGTCTAGGTTCTGAAGCCTGAAAACCGAGGTTAAGAAGAGATGATGACCTAAGGCCATGGCGGGTCTGATGTGCTCAGTGTGCGGCCAGCTGTCTGGGTGGGGCCTGGATGTCCAGGCTCAGGCAGTGTCAGAAAGGGCATTAGTGCCCAGGTAAGCCTATATATTTGGGGTACAGCCGAATGCCGTGCAGGTTGATCCTCATTTGGGGTTTCTGATTAGCCCCAGAGGGCAATGTTTTTCTTCTGGAGGGCAGGCAGAGTGGGGCATTGTAGTCTGGATTGCCAAACTGGAGGGCTTATGGGTCAGTAGTCTGAGGACGGAAGTTTGAGAACCCAAGCTAGGCATAGTTTCTGGGTGAGGATATGGCAGGCACAATCTACAGACCTGAATCTGAAGTCAGGGCGAGGATCCGACGATCGCTCAGGTTGGACATTCTGTCCCTGAAGGCCCCTTCTAGAAGGGGGGGGTGGATCACGAGGCCACGGGGGTTTTCCCACGATGGGAGTTGTGAGAAGCCCCCAACTGCAAAGATTCTTCTGCAGGACAATTGAGACCTGTTGGTTGGCTCCAGGACAACGATTCCGATCAGGGTTCTAAGGATGGATGGCTGGGTAGCCCACCTCGCATTCCAATTGTCTCCACGCAACAAGACAGGTTAGATCTGCTGGATCTGGGGGAGCAACCGAGGAGGCTGAGTTGAAATGGACTCTCCCGTGGATGTGTCCTAATATGATTTTGTGTCTATGGAGACCTTGGAATGAAGCGGTGGCACTGGGGGCCTGAAGGGTTCTCCTAAAGAGAGGCTTTCACACATCTTCATCGTGCAAGTTTCCCATGTGTAGATGAGATTTGTTCTGATGGGTGAGTCAAGAAACAGCCATATGCTGTTATTGAATTCCAGGCCTCTGAGGAGAGACGCCTAGAAACCAAATCAATGGATCTGATAGGTGCCTAGGGTCCCGTTCGTACCTTTTTACCTCTGGGGACATCAGTCTAAGGGTCTGAGTGCAGGTGGGTGCTCAGATTGGCACAGATTGCTCCTTTGTGTACTGGGAAGCCACAAATATTGGGATGGCCTCAGGGATTTGGAGGTTTATCGTCTTAGTAGGGTAGTGGCCATTGGAATGGGCACATACAATTCCCTTGGAGAGGTCAAGCACTGTCGTCAGGTTTGGCTCCAGGGGCCTGAGCCTGTAGGGTGTGTAGGCCAGGGCTGTTTGGACAGTTGTCTGAAAACACAAATTCGGCTTATGTTTCAGGTCATAGGTATGGCAGGACTGCTCTACAGAACATGAGGAGAACTCTTTGGGATATGAAAAAAGGGCGAGTGTGAGTCTCTTGCTCAAGTTTTTGTCTCTGGATATCGTGTCACTCATGGTCGTGAAATTTCCGGGTGTTTCATGGGAAATGGACGAGTCTTTCTCTCTAGAGGTTTGGCCCCGTCCAAAGAGTTTGGGGTCATTCTGTGGGATGGAAGAAGTCCGTTGTTCTGTTGTTGTTCATTTGTTTTGTTTTGTTTTTCAACCTCAGGTCTCCCACCAAATGAGGGATTCCAGAGTAGAGCCCTGGGGAGGGGCGATTGGAAAATCAGATATCTGGTTAAAAATTGGGGCCTAGGAACAATTCAAGCCCATCATGACATCTAATGGTCCAGCCACTGAGAGGACTTACTAGAGGACAGGACTCACGCTGAGGGTCACAATGCGTGTTTATGCCCTCGTCTCACTCAAGAATGGGCGGGGCCTCAGGGTTAATGCTGGTTTCTCCTACACTGAACGTTGGACAACATGCCAACCAGAAGGTTTCTTGCCATGGGTAAGGAAGAGTTCTGATTTCTGCATCACAATCCCCCCTGGGCAGTGATTGGAGATAAAGTATAGGTTCTGAAGCCTGAAAACTGAGGAAGGGATGAGATGATGAACTAAGGTCATGGCGGGTCTGATGTGCTCAGTGTGCGGTCAGCTGTCTGGGTGTTGGTCACGAGGTGGGTTCAGGTTGTCAGACAGTGCACTAGTGCCCAGGTTAGACTACATATTTTGGGTGCATTCGAGTGCCGTGTAAGTTCTTATCTGAAGAACTCCAGGATATGAAGAATGATCGAGTCTGAGGCGCGTGCTCAGGCTTTTGTCTCTGGATATTTTATCAGCGATGGCCGTGGAATGTTGGGGAGGCCTCATGGGCCATGGACGAATCTTGCTCTCTGTGGATTTGGCCCGATCCCAATTGTTTTTCGTCAATCTGTGGGATGGTAGGACTCCTTTCAGGTTTGTTACCTCAGGTGTCCCACCAAAAGAGGAATTCCAAAGCTGAGCCCTGGGGAAGAGTGAAGGGACAACCCGAACTAGGGTTAAAAATTGGGCCCTAGGGGAATGGCAAGCTCAATATGCTGTCTCTCCATCCAGCCACTGAGAGGCCTTACCAGAGGACTGGGCTCAGGCTGAGGGTTACAATGTGTGTTTGTGAACAATGTGGCCACCAAGCAAGGGCGGGGCCTCATGGGCCACACTGGTTTCAACTACACTGAACCTTGGACAAAATGCCAACCACAAGGTTCCTTGCCATGGAAGAAGAGTTCTGATTTCTGCATCATTTAGAAACACGGGCAGTGATTGGAGATAAGGTCTAGGTTCTGAAGCCTGAAAACCGAGGTTAAGAAGAGATGATGACCTAAGGCCATGGCGGGTCTGATGTGCTCAGTTTGCGGCCAGCTGTCTGGGTGGGGCCTGGAGGTCCAGGCTCAGGCAGTGTCAGAAAGGGCATTAGTGCCCAGGTCAGCCTATATATTTGGGGTACAGCCGAATGCCGTGCAGGTTGATCCTCATTTGGGGTTTCTGATTAGCCCCAGAGGGCACTGTTTTTCTTCTGGAGGGCAGGCAGGGTGGGGCATTGTAGTCTGGATTGCCAAACTGGAGGGCTTATGGGTCAGTAGTCTGAGGACGGAAATCTGAGAACCCAAGCTAGGCATAGTTTCTGGGTGAGGATATGGCAGGCACAATCTACAGACCTGAATCTGAAGTCAGGGCGAGGATCCGACGATCGCTCAGGTTGGACATTCTGTCCCCGATGGCCCCTTCTAGAAGGGGGGGTGGATCACGAGGCCATGGGGGTTTTCCCACGATGGGAGTTGTGAGAAGCTCCCAACTGCAAAGATTCTTCTGCAGGACAATTGAGAACTGTTGGTTGGCTCCATTACAACGATTCTGATCAGGGTTCTAAGGATGGATGGCTGGGTAGCCCACCTCGCATTCCAATTGTCTCCAAGCAACAAGACAGGTTAGATCTGCTGGATCTGGGGGAGCAACCGAGGAGGCTGAGTTGAAATGTACCCTCCCGTGGATGTGTCCTAATATGATTTTGTGTCTATGGAGACCTTGGAATGAAGCGGTGGCACTGGGGGCCTGAAGGGTTCTCCTAAAGAGAGGCTTTCACACATCTTCATCGTGCAACTTTCCCATGTGTAGATGAGATTTGTTCTGATGGGTGAGTCAAGAAACAGCCATATGCTGTTATTGAAATCAAGGCCTCTGAGGAGAGACGCCTAGAAACCAAATCAATGGATCTGATAGGTGCCTAGGGTCCCGTTCGTAACTTTTTACCTCTGGAGACATCAGTCTAAGGGTCTGAGTGCAGGTAGGTGCTCAGATTGGCACAGATTGCCCCTGTTTGTCCTGGGAAGCCACAAATATTGGGATGGCCTCAGGGATTTGGAGGTTTATCGTCTTAGTAGGGTAGTGGCCATTGGAATGGCACATACAATTTCCTTGGAGAGGGGAAGCACTGTCATCAGGTTTGGCTCCAGAGGCCTGAGCCTATAGGGTGTGTAGGCCAGGGCTGTGTGGACAGTTGTCTGAAAACACAAATTCGGCTTAGTTTCAGGTCATAGGTATGGCAGGACTGATCTACAGACCATGAGGAGAACTCTTCGGGATATGAAAAAAGGGCGAGTGTGAGGCTCTTGCTCAAGTTTTTGTCTCTGGATATCGTGTCACTCATGGTCCTGAAATTTCCGGGTGACTTCATGGGAAATGGACGAGTCTTTCTCTCTGGGGGTTTGGCCCCGTCCAAAGAGTTTGGGGTCATTCTGTGGGATGGAAGAAGTCCGTTGTTCTGTTGTTGTTCATTTGTTTTGTTTTGTTTTTCAACCTCAGGTGTTCCACCCAATGAGGGAGTCCAGAGTAGAGCCCTGGGGAGGGGCGATTGGACAACCAGAAATCTGGTTAAAAATTGGGGCCTAGGAACAATTCAAGCCCATCATGACATCTAATGGTCCAGCCACTGAGAGGACTTACTAGAGGACAGGACCCACGCTGAGGGTCACAATGCGTGTTTATGCCCTCGTCGCACTCAAGAATGGGCGGGGCCTCAGGGTGAATGCTGGTTTCTCCTACACTGAACGTTGGACAACATGCCAACCACAAGGTTTCTTGCCATGGGTAAGGAAGAGTTCTGATTTCTGTATCACAATCACCCCTGGGGCAGTGATTGGAGATAAAGTATACGTTCTGAAGCCTGAAAACTGAGGAAGGGATGAGATGATGAACTAAGGTCATGGCGGGTCTGATGTGCTCAGGGTGCGGTCAGCTGTCTGGGTGTTGGTCACGAGGTCCGGGCTCCGGTTGTCAGACAGTGCACTAGAGCCCAGGTTAGACTATATATTTTGGGTGCATTCGAGAGCCGTGTAGGTTCTTATCTGAAGACCTCTTCAGGATATGAAGAATGATCGAGTCTGAGGCGCGTGCTCAGGCTTTTGTCTCTGGATGTTGTATCAGCGATGGCCGTGGAATGTTGGGGAGGCCTCATGGGCCATGGACGAATCTTGCTCTCTGTGGATTTGGCCCGATCCCAATTGTTTTTCGTCAATCTGTGGGATGGGAGGACTCCTTTCAGATTTGTTACCTCAGGTGTCCCACCAAAAGAGGAATTCCAAAGCAGAGCCCTGGGGAAGAGTGAAGGGACAACCCGAACTATGGTTAAAAATTGGGGCCTAGGGGCATGGCAAGCTCAATATGCTGTCTCTCCATCCAGCCACTGAGAGGCCTTACCTGAGGACTGGGCTCAGACTGAGGGTCAACATGTGTGTTTGTGACCAATGTGGTCTCCAAGCATGGTCGGAGCCTCATGGGCCACACTGGTTTCAACTACACTGAACCTTGGACAAAATGCCAACCACAAAGTTCCTTTCCATGGAAAAAGAGTTCTGATTTCTGCATCATTTTCAAACACGGGCAGTCATTGGAGATAAGGTCTAGGTTCTGAAGCCTGAAAACCGAGGTTAAGAAGAGATGATGACCTAAGGCCATGGAGGGTCTGATGTGCTCAGTGTGCGGCCAGCTGTCTGGGTGGGGCCTGGAGGTCCAGGCTCAGGCAGTGTCAGAAAGGGCATTAGTGCCCAGATCAGCCTATATATTTGGGGTACAGCCGAATGCCGTGCAGGTTGATCCTCATTTGGGGTTTCTGGGTAGCCCCATAGGGCAATGTTTTTCTTCTGGAGGGCAGGCAGAGTGCGGCATTGTAGTCTGGATTGCCAAACTGGAGGGCTTGTGGGTCAGTAGTCTGAGGACGGAAGTCTGAGACCCCAAGCTAGGTTAGTTTCTGGGTGAGGATATGGCAGGCACAATCTACAGACCTGAATCTGAAGTCAGGGCGAGGATCCGATGATCGCTCAGGTTGGACATTCTGTCCCTGATGGCCCCTTCTTGAAGGGGGGCGTGGATCACGAGGCCATGCGGGTTTTCCCACGATGGGAGTTGTGAGTAGCTCCCAACTGCAAAGATTCTTCTGCAGGACAATTGAGACTTGTTGGTTGGCTCCATTACAATGATTCCGATCAGGGTTCTAAGGATTGATGGCTGTGTAGCCCACCTCGCATTCCAATTGTGTCCAAGCAACAAGAAAGGTTAGATCTGCTGGATCTGGGGGAGCAACCGAGGAGGCTGAGTTGAAATGGACTCTCCCGTGGATGTGTCCTAATATGATTTTGTGTCTATGGAGACCTTGGAATGAAGCGGTGGCACTGGGGTCCTGAAGTGTTCTCCTAAAGAGAGGCTTTCACACATGTTCATCGTGCAAGTTTCCCATGTGTAGATGAGATTTGTTCTGATGGGTGAGTCAAGAAACAGCCATATGCTGTTATTGAAATCCAGGCCTCTGAGGAGAGATGCCTAGAAACCAAAGCAATGGATCCGATAGGTGCCTAGGGGCCTGTCGTTCCTTTTTACCTCTGGGGACATCAGTCTAAGGGTCTGAGTGCAGGTATGTGCTCAGATGGGCCCAGATTGCCCCTGTTGTCCTGGGAAGCCACAAATATTGGGATGGCCTCAGGGACTTGGGAGGTTTATCCTCTTAGTAGGGTTGTGGCCATTGGAATGGGCACATACAATTCCCATGGATAGGGCAAGCACAGTCGTCAGGTTTGGCCCTAGGGGCCTGAGCCTGTAGGGTGTGTAGGCCAGGGCTGTTTGGACAGTTGTCTGAAAACACAAACTCGGCTTATGTTTCGGGTCATAGGTATGGCAGAACTGATCTACAGACCATGAGGAGAACTCTTTGGGATATGAAAAAAGGGCGAGTGTGAGTCTCTTGCTCAAGTTTTTGTCTCTGGATATCGTGTCACTCATGGTCGTGAAATTTCCGGGTGACTTCATGGGAAATGCACGAGTCTTACACTCTGGGGGTTTGGCCCCGTCGAAAGAGTTTGGGGTCATTCTGTGGGATGGATGAAGTCCGTTGTTCTGTTGTTTTTGTTTTGTTTTGTTCTGTAATTCAACCTCAGTGTCCCACCAAATGAGGGATTCCAGAGAGTAGAGCCCTGGGTAGGGCGACTGGACAACCAGAAATCTGGTTAAAAATTGGGGCCTTGGGACATGTCAAGCCCATTATGACATCTAATGTTCCAGCCACTGAGAGGACGTACTAGAGGACAGGACTCACGCTGAGGGTCACAATGCGTGTTTATGCCCTCGTCGCACTCAAGAATGGGCGGTGCCTCAGGGTGAATGCTGGTTTCCCCTACACTGAACGTTGCACAACATGCCAACTATAAGGTTTCCTGCCATGGGTAAGGAAGAGTTCTGATTTCTGCATCACATTGACCCGTGGGCAGTGATTGGAGATAATGTCTAGGTTCAGAAGCCTGTAAACTGAGGTAGGGAAGAGATGATGACCTAAGGCCATGGCGGGTCTGATATGCTCAGTGTGCGGTCAGCTGTCGGGTGTTGTTCACGAGGTCCGGGCTCAGGTTGTCAGTCCCTGCATTAGTGACCAGGTTAGACTATATATTTTGGGTGCATTCGAGTGCCGTGTAGGTTCTTATCTGAAGAACTCTTCAGGATATGAAGAATGAGCGAGTGTGAGGCGCGTGCTCAGGCTTTTGTCTCTGTATTTTGTATCAGCGATGGCCGTGGAATGTGGGGGATGCCTCATGGGCCATGGACGAATCTTGCTCTCTGTGTATTTGACGCAATCGCAATTGCTTTACGTCAATCTGTGGGATGGGAGGACTCCTTTCAGGTTTGTTACCTCAGGTGTGCCACCAAAAGAGAAATTCCAAAGCAGAGCCCTGGGGAAGAGTGAAGGAACAACCCGAACTATGGTTAAAAATTGGGGCCTAGAGGCATGGTAAGCTCAATATGCTGTGTCTCCATCCAGCCACTGAGAGGCCTTACCTGAGGACTGGGCTCAGGCTGAGGGTCACAATGTGATTTTGTGACCAATGTGGCCCGCAAGCATGGGCGGGGCCTCATGGGCCACACTGGTTTCAATGACACTGAAACTTGGACAACATGCCAACCACAAGGTTTCTTGCCATGGGGAAAGAGTTCGGATTTCTGCATCATTTTCAAACACGGGCAGTGATTGCAGATAAGGTCTAGGTTCTGAAGCCTGAAAACCGAGGTTGAAAAGAGATGACGAACTAAAGCCATGGCGGGTCCAAAGTGCTCAGTGTGCGGCCAGCGGTCATGGTGGGGACTGGAGGTCCAGGCTCAGGCAGTGTCAGAAAGGGCATTAGAGCCCAGGTCAGCCTATATATTTGGGGTTTAGCCGAATGGTGTGCAGGTTGATCCTCAGTTGGGGTTTCTGGGTAGCCCCATAGGGCAATGTTTTTCTTCTGGAGGGTAGGCAGAGTGCTGCATTGTAGTTCTGGATTGCGAAACTGGAGGAATTGTCGGCCAGTAGTCTGAGGAAGGATGTCTGAGAAACCAAGCTAGACCTAGTTTCTGGGTGAGGATATGGCAGGCACAATCTACAGACCTGAATCTAGACCTCGTGCATCTGAAGTCAGGGCAAGGATCAGACGATCGCTCAGGTTGGAAAGTCTGTCTCTGATGGCCCCTTCTTGAGGGGGCGTGGATCACGAGGCCATCGGGGTTTTCCCACGATGGGAGTTGTGAGAAGCTCCCAACTGCAAAGATTCTTCTGCAGGACAATTGAGACCTGTTGGTTGGCTCAAGGACAACGATTCTGAGCAGGGTTCTAAGGATGGATGGCTGGGTAGCCCACCTCGCATTCCAATTGTCTCCAAGCAACAAGACAGGTTAGATCTGCTGGATCTGGGGGAGCAACCGTGGAGGCTGAGTTGAAATGGACTCTCCCGTGGATGTGTCCTAATATGATTTTGTGTCTATGGAGACCTTGGAATGAAGCGGTGGCACTGGGGACCTGAAGGGTTCTCCTAAAGAGAGGCTTTCACACAGCTCAATCGTGCAAGTATCCCATGTGTAGATGAGTTTTGTTCTGATGGGTGAGTCAAGTAACAGCCATATGCTGTTATTGAAATCCAGGCCTCTGAGGAGAGATGCCTGGAAACCAAAGCAATGCATCAGATAGGTGCCTAGGGGCCTGTTCGTTCCTTTTTACCTCTGGGGATATCAGTCTATGGGTCTGAGTGCAGGTAGGTGCTCAGATGGGCCCAGATTGCCCCCGTATGTGCTGAGAAGCCACAAATATTGGGATGGCCTCAGGGACTTTGGAGGTTTATCCTCTTATTAGGGTTTTGGCCATTGGAATGGGCACATACAATTCCCTTGGAGAGGGCAAGCACAGGCATCAGGTTTGGCTCCAGGGGCCTGAGCCTGTAGGGTGTGTAGGCCAGGGCTGTTTGGAGAGTGGTCTGAATACACAAACTCGGCTTATGTTTCGGGTCATAGGTATGGCAGGACTTATCTACAGACCATGAGGAGAACTCTTCGGGATATGAAAAAAGGGCGAGTGTGAGGCTCTTGCTCAAGTTTTTGTCTCTGGATATCGTGTCACTCATGGTCGTGAAATTTCCGGGTGACTTCATGGGAAATGGACGAGTCTTACTCTCTGGGGTTTGGCCACGTCCAAAGAGTTTGAGGTCATTCTGTGGGATGGAAGAAGTCCGTTGTTCTGTTGTTGTTGATTTGTTTTGTTTTGTTTTTCAAGCTCAGGTGTCCCACCAAATGAGGGATTCAAGAGTAGAGCCCTGAGTAGGGGCGACTGGACAACCAGAAATCTGGTTAAAAATTGGGGCCTAGGGACATATCAAGCCCATGATGACATCTAATGGTCCAGCCACTGAGAGGATGTACTAGAGGACAGGACTCACGCTGAGGGTCACAATGCGTGTTTATGTGCTCGTTGCACTCAAGAATGGGCGCGTACTCATGGTGAAAGCTGGTTTCTCCTACACTGAACTTTGGACAACATGCCAACCACAAGGTTTCTTGCCATGGGTAAGGAAGAGTACTGATTTCTTCATCACAGTCACCCCTGGGCAGTGATTAGAGATAACGTCTAGTTTCTGAAGCCTGAAAAATGAGGTAGGGACGAGATGATGACTTAAGGCCAGGGAGGGTCTGTTGTGCTCAGTGTGCGGTCAGCTGTCTGGGTGTTGGTTACGAGGTCCGGGCTCAGGTTGTCAGACAGTGCATTAGTGCCCAGGTTCGACTATATATTTTGGGTGCATTCGAGTGCCGTGTAGGGTCTTATCTGAAGAACTCTTAAGGATATGAAGAATGAGCGAGTGTGAGGCCCATGCTCAGGCTTTTGTCTCTGGATTTTGTATCAGCGACGGCAGTGGAATGTTGGGGATGCCTCATGGGCCATGGACGAATCTTGCTCTCTGTGGATATGGCCCGATCCCAATTGTTTTTCGTCAATCTGTGGGATGGGAGGACTCCTTTCAGGTTTGTTACCTCAGGTATCCCACCAAAAGAGGAATTCCAAAGCAGAGCCCTGGGATAAGAGTGAAGGGACAACCCGAACTATGGTTAAAAATTGGGGCCTAGGGGCATGGCAAGCCCAATATGCTGTCTCTCCATCTAGCCACTGAGAGGCCTTACCTGAGGACTGGGCTCAGGCTGAGGGTCACAATGTGTGTTTGTGACCAATGTGCCCGCAACCATGGGCGCGGCCTCATGAGCCACACTGGTTTCCACTACACTGAGCCTTGGGCAACATGACAACCACAAGGTTTCTCGCCATAGTGAAAGTGTTCTGATTTCTGCATCATTTTCAAACCCGGGCAGTGATTGGAGATAAGGTCTAGGTTCTGAAGCCTGAAAACCGAGGTTGAGAATAGATGACGACCTAAGGCCATGGCGGGACCGATGTGCTCAGTGTGCGGCCAGCTGTCTGGGTGGGGCCAGGACGTACAGGCTCAGGCTGTGTCAGAAAGGGCATTAGTGCCTAGGTCAGCCTATATATTTTGGGTACAGCCAATGCCCTGCAGGTTGATCCTCATTTGGGGTTCCTGAGTAGCCCCAGAGGACAATGTTTTTCTTCTGGCGGGCAGGCAGATTGCTGCATTGTAGTTCTGGATTGCCAAACTGGAGGGCTTGTGGGCCAGTAGTCTGAGGACGGAAGTCTGAGAACCCAAGCTAGACCTAGGTTTCTGGGTGAGGATATGGCAGGCACAATCTACAGAACTGAATCGAGATCTCGTGCATCTGTAGTCAGGGCGAGGAACAGACGATCGCTCAGGTTGGACATCTGTCCCTGATGGCCCCTTCTTGAAGGGGGGGTGGATCACGAGGCCATGGGGGTTTTCCCACGATGGGAGTTGTGAGAAGCTCCCAACTGCAAAGATTCTTCTGCAGGACAAAGGAGACCTGTTGGTTGGCTCCAGGACAACGATTCCGAGCAGGGTTCTAAGGATGGATGGCTGGGTTACCCACCTCGCATTCCAATTGTCTCCACGCAACAAGACAGGTTAGATCTGCTGGATCTGGGGGAGCAACCGAGGAGGCTGAGTTGAAATGGACTCTCCCGTGGATGTGTCCTAATATGATTTTGTGTCTATGGAGACCTGGAATGAAGCAGAGGCACTGGGGCCCTGAAGAGTTCTTCTAAAGAGAGGCTTTCCACAGCTCCATCGTGCAAGTTTCCCATGTGCAGATGAGATTTGTTCTGATGGGTGAGTCAAGAAACAGCCATATGCTGTTATTGAAATCCAGGCCTCTGAGGAGAGATGCCTGGAAGCCAAACCAATGGATCTGATAGCTGCCTACGTGCCTATTCGTTCCTTTTTACCTCTGGGGACATCAGTCTACGGGTCTGAGTGCTGGTAGGTGCTCAGGTGGTCCCAGATTACCCCTGTTTGTCCTGGGAAGCCCCAAATATTGGGATGGCCTCAGGGACTTTGAGGTTTATCCTCTTAGTCGGGTTGTGGCCATTTGAATGGGCACATACAATTCCCTTGGAGAAGGCAAGCACAGTCGTCAGGTTTAGTTCCAGGGGCCTGAGCATGTAGGGTGCGTATGACAGGGCAGTTTGGACATTTGTCTGAAAACACAAACTCGGCTTATGTTTCGGGTCATAGGTATGCCAGGACGGATCTACAGACCATGAGGAGACCTCTTCGGGATATGAAAAAAGGGCGAGTGTGAGGCTCTTGCTCAAGTTTTTGTCTCTGGATATCGTGTCACTCATGGTCGTGAAATTTCCGGTTCACTTCATGGGAAATGGACGAGTGTTACTCTCTGGGGGTTTTGCCCCGTCCAAAGAGTTTGGGGTCATTCTGTTGGATGGAAGAAGTCCGTTGTTCTGTTGTTGTTGATTTGTTTTGTTTTGTTTTTCAACCTCAGGTGTCCCACCAAATGAGGGATTCCAGAGTAGAGCCCTGGGGAGGGGCGACTGGACAACCAGAAATCTGTTAAAAATTCGGCCTAGGGACATGTCAAGCCCATTATGACTTCTAATGGTTCAGCCACTGAGAGGACGAACTAGAAGACAGGACTCAGGCTGAGGGTCACAATGAGTGTTTATGCCCTCGTCGCACTCAAGAATGGTCGGGGCCTCAGGCTGAATGCTGGTTTCTCCTACACTGAACGTTGGACAACATGCCAACCACAAGGGTTCTTGCCATGGGTAAGGAAGAGTTCTGATTTCTGCATCACAGTCACCCCTGGGCAGTGATTGTAGATAAGGTCTAAGTTCTAAAGCCTGAAAATTGAGGTAGGGAACAGATGATGACCTAAGGCCATGGCGGGTCGGATATGCTCAGTGTGCGGTCAGCTGTCGGGTGTTGTTCACGAGGTCCGGGCTCAGGTTGTCAGAAAGTGCATTAGTGCCCAGGTTAGACTATATATTTTGGGTGCATTTGAGTGCAGAGTAAGTTCTTATCTGAAGAACTCTTCAGGATATGAAGAATGAGTGAGTCTGAGGCGCGTGCTCAGGCATTTGTCTCTGTATTTTGTATCAGCGATGGCCGTGGAATGTGTGGGAGGCCTCATGGGCCATGGACGAATCTTGCTCTCTGTGTATTTGACGCAATCGCAATTGTTTTTAGTCAATCTGTGGGATGGGAGGACTCCTTTCAGGTTTGTTACCTCAGGTGTGCCTCCAAAAGAGAAATTCCAAAGCAGAGCCCTGGGGAAGAGTGAAGGGACAACCCGAACTATGGTTAAAAATTGGGGCCACGGGCATGGCAAGCTCAATATGCTGTCTCTCCATCCAGCCACTAAGAGGCCTTACCTGAGGACTGGGCTCAGGCTGAGGGTCACAATGTGAGTTTGTGACCAATGTGGCCGGCAAGCATGGGCGGGGACTCCTGGGCCACACTGGTTTCAACGACACTGAACCTTGGACAAAATGCCAACCACAAGGTTTCTTGCCATGGGGAAAGATTTCGGATTTCTGCATCATTTTCAAACACGGGCAGTGATTGCAGATAACGTCTAGGTTCTGAAGCCTGAAAACCGAGGTTGAAAAGAGATGACGAACTAAAGCCATGGCGGGTCCAAAGTGCTCAGTGTGCGCCCAGCGGTCATGGTGGGGTCTGGAGGTCCAGGCTCAGTCAGTGTCAGAAAGGGCATTAGTGCCCAGGTCAGCCTATATATTTGGGGTATAGCCGAATGGTGTGCAGGTTGATCCTCAGTTGGGGTTTCTGGGTAGCCCCAGAGGGCAATGTTTTTCTTCTGGAGGGCAGGCAGAGTGCTGCATTGTAGTTCTGGATTGCCAAACTGGAGGAATTGTGGGCCAGTAGTCTGAGGAAGGATGTCTGAGAACCCAAGCCAGGCCTAGTTTCTGGGTGAGGATATGGTAGGCACAATCTACAGACCTGAATCGAGATCTCGTGCATCTGAAGTCAGGGCGAGGATCAGACGATCGCTCAGGTTGGACATTCTGTCCCTGAAGGCCCCTTCTAGAAGGGGTGGTGGATCACGAGGCCAAGGGGGTTTTCCCACGATGGGAGTTGTGAGAAGCCCCCAACTGCAAAGATTCTTCTGCAGGACAATTGAGACCTGTTGGTTGGCTCCAGGACAACGATTCCGAGCAGGGTTCTAAGGATGGATGGCTGGGTAGCCCATCTCACATTCCAATTGTCTCCCAGCAACAAGACAGGTTAGATCTGTTGGATCTGGGGGAGCAACCGAGGAGGCTCAGTTGAAATCGACTCTCTCGTGGATGTGTCCTAATATGATTTTGCGTCTATGGAGGCCTTGGAATGAAGCGGTGGCACTGGGGACCTGAAGGGTTCTCCTAAAGAGAGGCTTTCACACAGCTCCATCGTGCAAGTTTCCCATGTGTAGATGAGTTTTGTTCTGATGGGTGAGTCAAGAAACAGCCATATGCTGTTATTGAAATCCAGGCCTCTGAGGAGAGATGCCTGGAAGCCAAAGCAATGGATCCGATAGTTGCCTAGGGGCCTGTTCGTTCCTTTTTCCCTCTGGGGACATCAGTCTACGGGTCTGAGTGCCGGTAGGTGCTCAGATGGGCCCAGATTGCCCCTCTTTGTCCTGGAAGCCACAAATATTGGGATGGCCTCAGGGACGTTGCAGGTTTATCCTCTTAGTAGGGTTGTGGCCATTGGAATGGGCACATACAATTCCCTTGGAGAGGGCAAGCACATGCGTCAGGTTTGGCTCCAGCAGCCTGAGCCTGTAGGGTGTGTAGGCCTGGGCTGTTTGGACAGTTGTCTGAAAACAGAAACTTGGCTTATGTTTCGGGTCATATGTTTGGCAGGACTGATCTACAGACCATGAGTAGAACTCTTCGGGATATGAAAAAAGGGCGAGTGTGAGGCTCTTGCTCAAGTATTTATCTCTGGATCTCATGCCATTCATGGTCATGAAATTTACGGGTGACTTCATGGGAAATGGACGAGTCTTACTCCTGGGGGTTTGGCCCAATCAAAAGATTTTGGGGTCATTCTTGGGACGGAAGATGTCCGTTTTTTGTTGTTGTTGATTTGTTTTGTTTTGTTTTTCAAACTCAGGCGTCCCACCAAATGAGGGATTCCAGAGTAGAGCCCTGGGGAGGGGCGATTTGACAACCAGAAATCTGGTTAAAATTGGGTCCTAGGGACAGCTAGACTTGGATTTCAGGGCGAGGGCACGGCATGTACCCCCTGAAGATCTGAAGCAATATCTCATGCATCTGAAGTCAGAGCGAGGATCAGTTGTTGGCTCAGCTTGGATTTTCTGTTCATGACGGCCCCTTCATAAAGGGAGCCGAATCTCGAGGCCGTGGAGGTTTTCCCACGTTGGGAGTGGTGGGATGCTCCCTCCAAGGATTCCTTCTGCGGGACAATTGAGACCTGTTGGACAGCTCCAGGACATCCCACATGGATGAGTCCAGACCAACGTTCAAGGATGGATGCCTGGGAAGCCCGCTTCGCCTTCCAATGATCTCCTAGCGACAAGACAGTGTAGATCTGATGGCTCTGCGGGAGCAACCGGGGTGGCTGAGTTGAAATGGACTTTCCTGAGGATGGTTCTAATGTGTGTTTGTGTCCATGAGGGCCTTGGAATGGGGCGGTGGCACCGGGACCCTGAAGTATTCTCCTAAGCTTTTGACATAGCTCCCATGCACAAGTTTCCTTGTGGAGATGAGGTTTGTCCTGATGGGTGCCTCAGGAAAACCCCAATGCTTGTATTGGAATCCAGGGTTTTGAGGAGACATGCCTGTAAACCAAAGCAATGGATCCGATTTTGGCCTAGGGTCTTGTCTGGTTCAATCTTCTTCTCTGGGGACATCCTTCTAGGGTATGAGTGGAGTTAGATGCTCAGCTGGTGTCAGACTGACCTTTTTTGTCCCAGGCGACCTATACTATTGGGATGGCCTCAGGGACTTTGGAGGGTTCTCCTAATTTGTACGATTTTGGACAATGGAATGGACAGAATTCCTATGGATTGGGTAGGCACAGTCCAATGTGTGGGTCAAGGGTTCCCAGCCTGGAGGGTATGTGGCACAGGACTCTGAGGACAGAAGTCTGAAAACACAAACTCAGCTTATGTTTGAAGGACGTAGGTATGGCAGGCCCGATCTACAAACCATGAGAAGACATCTTCAGGATATGAAGATATTGCAAGACTGAGGCGCTTGCTTGGGCTTTTGTCTCTGGATTTTGTATCAGCGATGGCCGTGGAATGTCGAGGAGGCCTCATGGGCCATGGTCGAATCTTGCTCTCTGTGGATTTGGCCCGATCCCAATTGGTTTTCGTCAATCGGTTGGATGGAGGACTCCTTTCAGGGTTGTTACATCAGGTGTCACACCAAAAGAGGAATTCCAAAGCAGAGCCCTGGGGAAGTGTGAAGGGACAACACAAACTATGGTTAAAAATTGGGGCCTAGGGGCATGGCAAGCCCAATATGCTGTCTCTTCATCCAGCCACTGAGAGGCCTTACCTGAGGACTGGGCTAAGGCTGAGGGTCACAATGTGTGTTTGCTACCTATCTGGACCGTGAGCAATGGCGGGGCCTCAAGGGACACACTGGTTTCCACTACACTGAACGTTGGACAACAAGCCAACCACAAGTTTTCCTGCCATCGGGAAGGAGTTCTGATTTCTGCATCATTTTCAAACCTGGGCAGTGATTGGAGATAAGGTCTAGGTTCTGAAGCCTGAAAACTGAGGTTGGGAAGGGATAACGACCTAAGGTCTTGGCGGGTCTGAAGTTCTCAGTTTGTAGCCAGCTATCTGGGTGGGCCTAGGAGGTCCAGGCTCAGGGTTTGTCAGAAAGGGCATTATTGCCCAGGTCATCCTATATATTTTGGGTATAGCCAAGTGTCGTGCAGGTTGATATTCATTTGGGGTTTCTAGGTAGCCCCAGAGGGCAATGTATTTCTTCTGCAGGGCAGGTAGAGTGCTGCATTGTAGTTCTGGATTGCCAAACTGGAGGGCTTGTGAGCCAGTAGTCTGTGGACAGAAGTCTGAGGACACAAGCAAGGTTTAGGTTTCTGGGTGAGGACATGGCAGGCACAATCTCCAGACCTGAATCGAGATCTCGTGCATCTGAAGTCAGGGTGAGGATCAGACGATCGCTCAGGTTGGACCTTATGTCCCTGATGGCCCCTTTATGAAGGGGGGGGTCATGTGGCCATGGGGGTTCTCTCACGATGGGAGTTCTGAGAAGCTCCCAACTGCAAAGATTCTTCTGCAGGACAATTGAGACCTGTTGGTTGGCTCCAGGCCAACGATTCCGAGCAGGGTTTTAAGGATGGATGGCGGGGTAGGCCACCTCACATTCCAATTGTCTCCTAGCAACAAGACAAGTTAGATCTGCTGGATCTCGTGGAGCAACTGAATACGCTCAGTTGACATGGACTCTCCTGTGGATGGGTCCTAATGAGTTTTTGTGTCTATGGAGACCTTGTAATGGGGCAGTGGCACACAAGCCCTGAAGGATTCTCCTAACTGGAGGATTTGATATATCTTCAATGGATAATTTTCCCATGTGGAGAAGAGATTTGTTCTGATTGCTGCCTCATGAAATCCCCATATGCTAATATTGGAAACCAGGCCTCTGAGGAGAGATACCTGTAACCGAAAGCAAGGAATCTGATTCAGGCCTAGAGACCTGTCTGATTCAATCTTCTTCTCTGGGGACACCCATCTACGCTGAGTAGAGGTAGATCGTCAGCTGGTTTCAGATGACCCTTGTTTGTCCTGGGCGGCTTACATTATTGGGATGTCCTTGGGGACTCTGGAGGTTTTTCCTAATGTGTTCGATTGTGGACAATGGAATGGGCAGAATTCCCGTGGTATGGACAGGCACAGTCCTGATGTGTGGCTCCAGGCGCCCCAGCCTGAAGGGTCTGTGGGCCAGGAATGTGGGGACAGAAGTCTGAAAACACAAACTCGGCTTAGGTTTGGGAAGTTGGTATGGCAGGCCCGATCTACAGGCCGTGAGGAGAACTCTTTGGGATACGACAAAAGAGCGAGTGTGAGGCGCTTGCTCAGACTTTTGTCTCTGGATTTGTTGTCAACGATGGCTCTGGAATCTCGGGGAGGCCTCATGGGCCATGGACGAGACTTCCTCTCTGTGAATTTGGTCCAATCCCAATTGTTTTGGGTCAATCTGAAGGATGGGAGGAGTCCTTTTAGTATTGTTACCTCAGGGGTCCACCAAAAGAGGGATTCCAAAGCAGAGCTCTGGGGAGGGATGAATGGACAAGCCGAACAATCCAACTGGGGTGAGGTCGAGAACCAAGCAGGTTGATCCTCATTTGCGATTTATGGAGATCCCCATAGAGCAACGTTTTTCTTCTGGAGGGCCAGCATAGGGCTGCATTTTGGTACCAGAATTCCAAGTCTTGAGGACATATTTGCCAGGAGTGTGAGGGAGGAAGTCTGAAAACACAAGGTAGCACGAGTTTTGGGCCCACTGTGCAGATGCTGAATCGAGATCTCCTGCATCTGAGGTCAGGGCGAGTTCAGATGTTGCCTCAAGCTGGAGTTTGTGTCTATGACGGCCCCTTCCTGAAGGGGGTGGGGTCGTCATGAGGCCAGGGAGGTTTCCCTACGCTGGGAGTTGTGAGCTGCTCCAAACTTCAAAGTTTCCTTCTTCAGGACAGTCGAGTACTATTGGATGATTCCAGAATGCCCCATACAGAAACACTCGAGAGCAGGGGCCTAAGCATGGATGCCGAGAAACGCCAAATCACCTTCCCATTGCCTGGTCGAGACAAGCCACGCTCAGTCTGCGGGCTCTTGGGTTAGCTACCCAGAAGGCTGAGTTTAAATGGACTTTCCTGAGGATGAGTCATAATGTGGGTTGTTGGCCATGGAGACATTGGTATGTGGCAGTAGCTAAGGGACTCTGCAGGATTCTCCAACCCGAAGGGTTTGACACAACTCCAACAAGGAAGCTTTCCATGTGGAGATGAGAGGTGTTCTGTCTGGTGCCTCAGGATAGCCCCATATGCTGGTCTTCAAACCCAGGCCTCTGAGGAGTGATACCTGGACACCAAAGCAAGAGTTCATAATAGGGCCTAGGGGCCTGTCTGGTTCAATCTTCTGTCTCTGCGGATATCAGTCTGTGTGTCTGCATGGAGGTAGTAGTTGCTCAGCTGGTGTCATAATGCCCCTGTTTGTCCAGGGCGGCTTGCGGTAGTGGGATGTCCTTGGGGACCTTGAGGTTTCTACTATTTTGTAGAGTTGTGGCCAATGGAACGGGCAGTTTCTTAGGAGAGAGCAGGCACAGTTCTGTGGTGTGGCTCCAGAGACCCCAGCCTGGAGGCGGTGTGGGCCACGGCTGTGCAGACAGACATCCAAAAACCCAAACTCAGCTCAGGTTTGGGGCCGAGGTTATGGCAGGCCTGATCTACAGTCCGTGAGGTGAGCTCCTCTGGATATGAAAGAAGGGTGAGAGGGAGGCAGTCGCTCAGTCTTTTGTCTCTGGATATTTTTTTGTCCACAATGGCTGTTTAATGTAGGAGTTGCCTCATGGGTCGTAGAAGTCTCCCTCTTGGGTAGGTTGTCCAGCCCCCAAGAGATTGGGGTCATTCTGTCATAAGGAAAGAGTCCTGTTTTCTGCTTCATGTGTCCCTCCAGTAGAGGGATTCTGGAGCATAGCAGTGGGTACTGACAACTGGAATACTCCCTCTCTGGTTAAGCCTGGGGGCCTACGGATATGACAAGCCCCAAATGCAGGATCTTGGTCCTGCCACTGAGAGGCGTTACTTTAATACGGGACTCACGCTACAGGTCACAATGCATGTCTGTGCCCTAGGCGGCCCTCAAGCACTGGCGTGGCCTTTCCGACAATGCAGGTTTTCCCACATTGAACGTTGGACAACATGCCAACCACAAGGTTTCTGGCCATGGGGAAGGAGGAATTCTAATTTCTGCATCACGTTCACCCCTGGGCAGTGATTGGAGATAAGGTCTAGGTTCTGAAGCCTGAAAACCGAGGTTGGGAAGAGATGAGGAACTACAGCCATAGCTGGTCCCTTGTGTCCAGGTTGGCGCCAGCTGTCTAGGTTTCGTTTGGGATGTCTTGTCTCAGGCTGTGCCAGAAAGGGCATTAGTATTCAGGGTAGGCTGTATAATGCTTTACAGTCGAGTGGCATGCATTAGATAATCATTTGGGGTTTCTTATTAGCAGCATAGGGCAAAGTTTTTCTTCTGGAGGGCAGGCAGAGTGCTGCATTGTGGCTTCGGAATTCCCAAACTGGAGGGCTTGTGGGCCAGGAGAGTGAGGACGGAAGTCTGAGAACACAAGGTAGGCTTAGGGTTCGGGGAATGGACATGGCAGGCACGCTCTGCAGAGCTGAATTGAGATCTCATGATTCTGAAGTCAGGTCGAGGATCAGACTTTGGCTCAGGTTGGAATTTCTGTACATGTTGGCCCCTTCATGAAGGGGGGGGGCATTATGGGGCCATGGGGTTTTTCCCACTATTAGAGTTGTGAGATGCTCCAAACCGCAAGGATTCCTTCTGTGGGACAATTAAGATTTGTTGGATGGCTCCAGGACATCTCATAAGGTATTTTTCCAGAACAGGGTTCTAAGTATGGATGCCTGTGCAGACAGCCTCAATTCCAATTGTCTCCTAGCAACAAGAAACGTTTGATCTGCTGGCTTGGGGTAGCATCAGAGTGGGCTGAGTTGGAATGGACTTTCCTGAGGATGGTCTTAAATGAGTTGAAATGGACTTTCCTGAGGATGGTCTTAATGTTGGTTTGAGTCCATTGAGACCTTGGTATGGGGCAGTGGCACCAGGGCCCTGAAGGATTCTCCTAACCAGAGGTGATAACAAAGCTCCAATGAGCAAGTTTTCCATGGGGAGACGAGATTTGTTCTTAATGGTGCCTCAGGAAACCACCATTTGCTGGTATTGGAAATGAGGCCTCTGAGGAGAGATGCCTGGAAACCAAAGCAATGGATCTGATTAGGGCCTAGGGGCCTGTCCGGTTCAATATTCTTCTCTGGGGACATCTTTTGTCTGAGTGGAGGTAGTTGCTCAGCTGGTTTGAGATCACACCTCTTTGTCCTGGGCGGCCTACACTATTGGGATGGCCTCGGTAACTTTGGAGCTTTTTTTTAATTTGCAAGGTTGTGGCCAATGGAATGGGAAGAATTCTCTTGAAAGGGAAGCACAGTCCTGAGGTGTGGCTCCAGGGACCAAAGTGTGGAGCGTGTGTGGTCCAGGGCGATTTGGACAAAAGTCTGAAAACACAAACTCCAATTAGGATTGGGTCTGTAGGTATGGCCGGCCCGATATATAGACCGTGAGGAGATCTCTTCGGGATTTGAACAAAGGGCGAAAGTGAGGTGCTTGCTCATGCTTATTTTTTTCTGGATATGTGTTACCGATTGCCATGGAATGTCCGGGTGTCCTCATGGGCCATCGAAGAGGCTCCCTTTCTGGGGATTTGAACCAATCCCAAGAGTTTGGGGTCATTCTGTGGGAAGGGAGGAGGTCTTTCTGTTTGTTTGTTTTTTTTTTTTACCTCAGGTGGACCTCCAAAAGAGGGATTCCACAGCAGAGTCCTGGGGAGGGGCGACTGGACAACCAGACCTCTGGTTATCATTGGGACCTATGAACATGGCAAGCCCCATATGTGGGCTCTTGGTCCAGACACTGAGAGGCCTTCCTTGAGCATAGGGCTCACATTGAGATTCACAATGTGTTTTTGTGCCCAAGGAGCCCCTCAAGTCAGGGCGTGGCCTAATGTACCATGCTGGTTTCTCCTACACGGAACGTTGCACAATATGGCAACCACAAGTTTTCTGGCCATGGGGAAGAAGGAGTTTTAATTTCTGCAACACTTTCACTCCTGGACTGTGATTGGATTTAAGGTCTAGGTTCTGAAGCCTGAAAACTGAGGTTGGGAAGAGATGAAGACCTAAGGCCATGGTGTGTCTGATGTGCTCAGTGTTCGGCCAGCTGTTGAGTGTGGGTTGGGAGGTGCAGGCTCAGGCTGTGGCACACAGGGAATTAGTGCCCAGGCTAGACTCTATCATTGGGGTGCAGTCGAGTTTCGTGCAGGTTGGTACTCATTTGTGGTTACTGGGTAGCCCCTGAGGGCAACGTTTTTCTTCTGGAAGGAAGACACAGTGCCACATAGTGGCTCCAGAATTGCCAAACTGGAAGGCTTGTGGGCCAGGAGTGTGAGGAAAAATTCTGAGAACACAAGCCAGACTTAGATTTCGGGGTGAGGCGACAGCAACAACCCTCTGCAGAGATGATTCGAGATCCCGTGTACCTGAAGACAGAGCTAGGATCAGACGTTGGCTCAGGTTGGAGTTTCTGTCCATGACGGCCCCTTCATGAAGGGGAGGGTGTCACGAGGCCATGGAGGTTTTCCCACGATGGGAATTGTGAGATGCTCCAAACCGCAATGATTCCTTCTGTGGGACAGTCGAGACCTGCTGAATGGCTCCAGGACATCCCATAAGGAAGTTATCCAGAGCAGGGTTCTAAGGATGGATGCCTGGGCAGCCTGCCTCCCATTCCAGGTGTCTCATAGCGCCAAGGCAAGTTCAATCTGCTGGATCTCGGGGAGTAACCGAGGCGGGTGTATTGAAATCGGAGAGTTGAGGATGGGTCATAATGTGCATTTGTGTCCATGGAGACCTTGAAATGGGGTGTTGATCCGGGGCCTTGAGGGATGTTCATAACCGGAGGTTTTGATGGAGCTCTAAAGAGTACGTTTCCTATGTAGAGAAGAGAATTGTTTTGATGAGTGCCTAAGGAATCTCCCATATGCTGCTATTGGAAACCAGGCCTCTGAGGAGAGATGCCTGGAAACAAAAGCAATGGATATGATTAGGGCCTAGGTGCCTGTCCGGTTCAATCTCTTTCCTGGGGATACGTGTCTATGGATCTGAGGGGAGGTAGTTGCTCGGCTTGTGTCAGATAGACTCTGTTTGTCCTAGGCAACCTATAATATTGGGAATGGCCTCGGGACGTTGGAGTTTCTCCTAATCTATAGGGATGCGGCCAATGGAATGGGCAGAAATCCCATGGAGAGGGCAGGCACAGTTCTGAGTTTGGCTCTAGGGGCCCAGCCTTGAGGGTGTGTGGGCCAGGCCTGTGGGGACAGAAGTCTGAAAACACAAACTCCGCTTAGGATTGGGGACATAGGTATGGCACGCCCAATCTACAGACCGTGATAACACTTCGGGATATGAAAAAGGGTGAGTTTGAGGTGCTTGCTCAGGTTTTGTCTCTGGATTTGTGTCAACAATGTGGGTCGAATGCTGGCGTGGCCTCATGGGTTGTGGACGGCTTTCCTTCTCTGAGGATTTGACCCAATCCCAAGAGTTTAGGTACATTCTGTGGGATGGGAGGAGTCCTTTCTGTTTTTTATTTTATTTTATGTACCTCATGTGTGCCAATAAAAGAGGGATTCCAGAGCAGAGTCCTTGGGAGGGACAACTGCATAACCACACCTCTGTTTAAGTTTGGGGGCCTAGGGGCATGGCAAGTCCAATATGTGGGCTCTTGATTCAGACACTGAGAGGTCTTCCTTGAGGACAGGGCTCATGCTGAGGGTCACAATGCCTATGTGTGCCCAACAAGGCCCTCAAGCATGGGAAGGGCCTCATGGGCCTCGCTGGATTCTCCTACACTGAACGTTGGAGAATATGCCAACCACAAGGTTTCCGGCCATGGCGAAGGAAGAGTTGTGATTTCTGCATCACGTTCACTCCTGGACAGTGATTGGAGTTTAGGTCTAGGTTCTGAAACCCGAAACCCGAGGTTGAGAAGAGATGAAGACCTAAGGACCTGATGGGTACAATGAGCTCAGTGTGTGGCTAGCTGTTGAGCGTAGGTCTGGAGGTGTGTGCTCATGCTGTGTCAGACAGGGCATTAGACAGGGTAGACTGTATATTTGGGGTGCAGTCGAGTGGCGTTCAGTTGATCCTCATTCGGGTTTCTAGGTAGCTCCATAAGGCAACGTTTTTCTTCTGGAGGGCAGGTAGAGTGCTGTATTGTGGCCCCAGTCTTGTCAAACTGTAGGGCTTTTGGGCCAGGGGTGTGAGGACGGTAGTCTGAGAACACAAGCTAGGCTTAGTTTTTGGGGTGAGGGCACAGAAGGCACACTCTGCAGAGCTGAATCAAGATCTCATGCAGCTGAAGCCAGGGCGAATATCAGACGTTTGCACAGGTTGGAGTTTCTGTCCATGATGGCCCCTTTATAAAGTGGAGCGTCTCAAGAGGCCATGAAGATTTTCCCACAATGGGAGATGTGAGATGCACCAGACTGCAAAGGTTTGGGGCATCATGAGGAAATGGAGGTTTTCTCACATTGGGATTGTGTGATGCTTCAAACCACAAGGATTCATTCTGCGAGACAGTCAAGACAGGTTGTTTGGATTCAAGACGTCCCATAAAGAAATTCTCCAGAGCAGGGTTCTAAGGATGGATGCCTGGGCAGCCCACCTCGCATTCCAACTGTCTCCTAGTGACAAGGCAGATTTGATCTGCTGGCTCTGGGTGAGCAGCCGAAGGGGCTGATTTGAAATGGACTCTCCTGAGGATGGATCATAATGGAAGTTTGTGTCCTTGGAGACCTTGGAATTGGGCCATGGTGCCAGCGCCCTGAAGGATCCTCCTAACCTGAGGTATTGACACAGCTCCAAACAGCAAGCTTCTCATGTGGAGATGAGATCTGTTCTGATTGTTTCCTTTGGAAACCCCCATATTCTGATATTGGAAACCAGGCCTCTGAGGAGAGATACATAGAAACCAAAGCAATGGATCAGAAGTTGGCTCAGGTTGGAGTTTCTGTCCATGATGGCCCCTTTATAAAGGGGAGCATCTCATGAGGCCATGTAGGTTTTCCCACGATAGGAGTTGTGAGGTGCTCCAATCTGCAAGGATTCCTTCTGCAGGATAGTCATGACGTGTCGGAAGGCTCCCAGGACATCCGATATGGAACTGCGCCAGAGCAGGATTCGAACGATGGATGCCTAGAGAGTCTGCTTTGCATTCAAGTTATGTCCTAGCGACAAGGCAGGTTTGATATTCTGTCTCTGGGGGAGTAATCAACGGGGCTGAGTTGAAATGTACTCTCCTGCCGAATGGTCATAATGTGGGTTTGTGTCCATGGAGACCTTGGAATAGGGTGGTGGCTCAGGTTACCTGAAGCTTTCTCCTAACTGGAGGTTTTTACAGAGCTCCAAAGTATAAGTTTCCCATGTGAAGACAAGATTTGTTCTGATTGGTATCTCTGGAATCCCCCATATGCTGGTATTGGAAAACAGGTCTCTGAGGAGAGATGCTTAGAAACAAAAGCAATGGAACCAATTACATTCTAGGGGCCTGTCCTTTTTAATACCTTTCTCTTGGGATATCTGTCTACGGGTGAGTTGAGGTTGTTGCTCAGCTTGTGACAGATCACCCCTCTTTGTACTGGGCGGCCTACACTATTGGAATGGCCTCTGGGACTTTGGAGGTTTCTCCTAATCTGTAGGGTTGTGGCCAATGGAATGGGAAGAATTTCCTTGGAGAGGGCAGGCTCAGTCCTGAGGTGTGGCTCCAGGGGCCTCAGACTGAAGGGTGTGTGGGACAGGGATGTCAGGATAGAAGTCTGAAAACACGGTTTGGGGACGTAGGTATGGCAGGCCCGATCTACAGACTATGAGGAGAATTTTTTGGGCTATGACCTAAGGGTGAGGCTTATGTCTCTGGATTTTGTGTCAATAGTGGCCGTGGAATGTCGGGCTGGCCTCATGGGCCATGGACGAGTCTTTCTCTCTGGGGATGGCCTGATCCCAAGTGATTGGGGTCATTCTGTGGGTGGGAGGAATCTTTCTGTGTTTACGTACCTCAAATGTCCCACCAAAGAGGGATTCCAGAGCAGAGCCCTGATTAGGGGTGACTAGATGTCTCTACCTCTGGTTAAGATTGGGTGACTTGTGGCATGGCAGGCCCCATATGCAGGCTCATGGTCCAGCCACTGAGAGGCTTTACTTGAGGACAGGGCTCAAACTGAGGGTCCCAATGTGTGTTTGTGCCCACCGCAGCTCTTAAGCATGGGCAGGGCCTCAGGGACCCTACACTACCCCCAGGGGCCCTACTACTACTCATGTAGGCCCTACAGGGGTCCTACACTGAACTTTGGATAAGATGCCAACCACAAGATTCTGGCGAGAGGGAAGGAGGAGTTATGATTTCTGCATCACGTTCACCCATGGGAAATGAGTAGAGATAAGGTCTAGGTTTCTGTAGCCGGAAAACCACGTTGGAAAGAAATGGCAACTTAAGGCCATGGCGGTTCAGATGTTCTCAGTGTACGGCAAGCTGTCTGGGTGTTGGTTGGGAATTCATGCCTCAGGTTGTGTCAGACAGGGCATTAGTGAACAGGCTAGACGATATAATTGGTGTACAGTTGAGTGGCATGCCGGTTTATCCTCATTTGAGGTTTCTGGGTAGACCCATAGGGCAACGTTTTTCTTCTAGAGGGCAGGCAGAGTGCAGCACTGTGTCATCGGAAATCCCAAAATGGGGGGCGTGTGGTCCAGGAGAGTGAGGACGGAAGTCTGAGAACACTAGCTATGCTTAGGGTTTGGGGTGAGGGCACAGCAGGTGCACTCTGAAGAGCTTAATCAAGATCTCGTGCATCTGAATTCAAGCCAAAGATCAGCCCTTGGCTCAGGTTGAAGTTTCTTTCCATGATCCGACTTCATGAAGATTGGGGGCATCATGTGACCTTGGAAGCTTTCCATGCTATGAGTTGTGAGGTGGTCCATGAACAAGGACTCCTGTGGGACAGTCGAGACCTGTTGGATGGCTCAAGGATGTCCCATAAGGAACGACGCAAGAGCAGGGTTCTAAGGGTTCTAAGGGTTCTAAGGACCTCTAAGGAAACATGTCTGGAAACCAAAGCAATAGATCCGAAAGGTGCCTATGGGCCCCCTCGTTCCTTTTTACAACAGGGGACATCAGTCTACGGGTATGAGTGAATGTAGGTGCTCAGATGGTCCCAGATTGCCCCTGATTGTCCTGGGAAACCACAAATATTGGGATGGCCTCAGGGACTTTGGAGGTTTATCCTTTTAGTTGGGTTGTGGCCATTGGAATGGGCACATACAATTCCCTTGGAGAGGGCAAGCACAGTATTCACTTTAGCTCCAGCGGCCCTAGCCTGTAGGGTGTGTAGGCCAGGGCTGTTTGGACAGTTGTCTGAAAACACAAACTCGGCTTATGTTTCGGGTCATAGGTATGGCAGGACTGATCTACAGACCATGAGGAGAACTCTTCGGGATATGAAAAAAGGGCGAGTGTGAGGCTCTTGCTCAAGTTTTTGTCTCTGGATATCGTGTCACTCATGGTCGTGAAATTTCCGGGTGACCTCATGGGAAATGGACGAGTCTTACTCTCTGGGGTTTGGCCCGGTCCAAAGTGTTTGGGGTCATTCTGTGGGATGGAAGAAGTCCGTTATTCTGTTGTAGATTTGTTTTGTTTTGTTTATCAACATCAGGTGTCCCACAAATTCAGGGATTCCAGAGTAGAGCCCTGGGGAGGGGCGACTGGACAACCAGAAATCTGGTTAAAAATTGGGGCCTAGGGACATGTCAAGCCCATTATGACATCTAATTGTCCAGCCACTGAGAGGACAGGACTCACGCTGAGGGTCACAATACCTGTTTATGCCCTCGACGCACTCAAGAATGGGCGTGGCCTCAGGGTGAATGCTGGTTTCCCCTACACTGAAAGTTGGACAACATGCCACCCAGATGGTTTCTTGTCATGGGAAAGGAAGAGTTCTGATTTCTGCATCACAGTCACCCCTGGGCAGTGATTGGAGAAACGGTCTAGGTTCTGAAGCCTGAAAACTGAGGTAGGGAAGAGAATATGACCTAAGGCTATGGCGGGTCTGATGAGCTCAGTGTGCGGTCAGCTGCCTGGGTGTTGGTCACGAGGTCCGGGCTCAGGTTGTCAGACAGTGCATTAGTGCCCAGGTTAGACTATATATTTTGGGTGCATTCGAGTGCCGTGTAGGGTCTTATCTAAAGAACTTTCAGGATATGAAGAATGAGCGAGTGTGAGGCGCGTGCTCAGGCTTTTGTCTCTGGATTTTGTATCAGCGATGGCCGTGGAATGTTGGGGAGGCCTCAGGGGCCATGGACGCATCTTGCTCTTTGTAGATTTGGCCCGATCCCAATTCCCTTTTGTCCATCTGTGGTATGGGAGGACTACTTTCAGGTTTGTTACCTCAAGGGTACCACCAAAAGAGGAAATCCAAAGGAGAGCCCTGGGGAAGAGTCAAGGGACAACCCGAACTATGGTAAAAAATTGGGGCCTAGGGGCATGGAAAGCCCAGTATGCTGTCTCTCCATCCAGCCACTGAGAGGCCTTACCTGAGGACTGGGCTCAGGCTGAGGGTCACAATGTGTGTTTGTGACCAATGTGGCCCGCAAGCATGGGCGGGGCCTCTTGGGCCACACTGGTTTCAACTACACTGAACCTTGGACAACATGCTAAGCACAAGGTTTCTTGCCATGGGGAAAGAGTTCTGATTTCTGCATCATTTTCAAACCCGGGCCGTGATTGGAGATAAGGTCTAGGTTCTGAAGCCTGAAAACCGAGGTTGACAAGAGATGACTACCTAAGGCCATGGCAGGTCCGATGTGCTCAGTGTGAGGCCAGCTGTCTAGGTGGGGCCAGGAGGTCCAGGCTCAGGCTGTGTCAGAAAGGGCATTAGTGCCCCGGTCAGCCTATATATTTGGGGTACACCCGAATGGCGTGCAGGTTGATCCTCATTTGAGGTTTCTGGGTAGCCCCAGAGGGCAATGTTTTTCTTCTGGAGGGCAGGCAGAGTGCTGCATTGTAGTTTTGGATTGCCAAACTGGAGAGCTTGTGGCCAGTAATATGAGCACGGAAATCTGAGAACACAAGCTAGGCCTAGGTTTCTGGGTGAGGATATGGCAGGCACAATCTACAGACCTGAATCGAGATCTCGTGCATCTGAAGTCAGGGTGAGGATCACACGATCGCTCAGGTTGGACATTCTGTCCCTGATGGCCTCTTCTTGAAGGGGGGGGTGGATCCCGAGGCCATGGGGGTTTTCCCAAAATGGGAGTTCTGAGAAGCTCCCAACTGGAAAGATGTTTCTGCAGGACAATTGAGACTTGTTGGATGGCTCCAGGAAAATCATTCCGAGCAGGTTTCTAAGGATGGATCGCTGGGTAGGCCACCTCGCATTCAAATAGTCTCCACGCAACAAGACAGTTTAGATCTGCTGGATCTTGGAGAGCAACCGAGGAGGCCTAGTTGAAATGGACTCTCCCGTGGATGTGTCCTAATATGATTTTGTGTCTATGGAGACCTTGGAATGAAGCGGTGGCACAGGGGCCCTGAAGTGTTCTCCTAAAGAGAGGCTTTCACACAGCTCCATCGTGCATGTTTCCCATGTGTGGATGAGATTTTCCTGATGGATGAGTCAAGAAACAGCCATATGCTGTTATTGAAATCCAGGGCTCTGAGGAGAGATGCCTGGAAACCAAAGCAATGGATCCGATAGGTGTCTAGTGGCCTGTTCATTCCTTTTTACCTCTGGGGTCATCAGTCTACGGGTCTGAGTGCAGGTAGGTGCTCAGATGGGCCCATATTGCCCCTGTTTGTCCTGGGAAGCCACAAATATTGGGATGTCCTCAGGGATTGGAGGATTATCCTATTAGTAGGGTTTTGGCCATTGGAATGGGCACATACAATTCCCTTGGAGAGGGCAAGCACAGTCGTCATATTTGGCTCCAGGGGCCTGAGACGGTAGGGTGTGAGGCCAGGGCTGTTTGGACAGTTGTCTGAAAACACAAACTCTTCTTATGTTTCGGGTCATAGGTATGGCAGGACTGATCTACAGACCATGAGGAGAAGTCTTCGGTATATGAAAAAAGGGCGACTGTGAGGCTCCTGCTCAAGTTTTTGTCTCTGGATATCGTGTCACTCATGGTCGTGAAATTTCCGGGTGACTTCATGGGAAATGGAAGAGTCCTACTCTCTGGGGGTTTGGCCCCGTCCAAAGAGTTCGGGGTCATTCTGTGGGATGGAAGAAGTCCGATGTTCTGTTCTGGTTGATTTGTTTTGTTTTGTTTTTCAACCTCAGTTGTCCCACCAAATGAGGAATTCCAGAGTAGAGCCCTGGGGAGGGGCGACTGGACAACCAGAAATCCGGTTAAAAATGGGGGCCTAGGAACATGGTCCATCCACTGAGAGGACGTACTAGAGGACAGGACTCACGCTGAGGGTCACAATGCGTGTTTATGCCATCGTCGCACTCAAGAATGGGCGGGGTCTCAGGGTGAATGCTGGTTTCTTGTACACTAAACGTTGGACAAAATGCCAACCACAAGGTTTCTTGCCATGGGTAAGGAAGAGTTCTGATTTCTGCATCACAGTCACCCCTGGGCAGTGATTGGAGATAAGGTCTAGGTTCTGAAGCCTGAAAACTGAGGTAGGTAAGAGATGATGAACTAAGGCCATGGCGGGTCTGATGTGCTCAGTGTGCGGTCAGCTATCTGGGTTTTGGTCACGAGGTCCGAGCTCAGTTTGTCAGAGAGTGCATTAGTGCCCAGGTAGACTATATATTTAGGGTGCCTTCGAGTGCCGTGTAGGTTCTTATATGAAGAACTCTTCAGGATATGAAGAATGAGCGAGTCTGAGGCGTGTGCTCAGGCTTTTGTCTCTGGATTTTGTATCAGCGTTGGCGGTGGAATGTTGGGGAGGCCTCATGGGCCATGGACGATTCTTGCTCTCTGTGGATTTAGTCCGATCTCAATTGATTTTCGTCAATCTGTGGGATGGGAGGACTCTTTTCAGGTTTGTTACCTCAGGTGTCCCACCAAAAGAGGAATTCCAAAGCAGAGCCCTGGGGAAGAGTGAAGGGACAAACCGAACTAAGGTTAAAAATTGGGGCCTAGGGGCATGGCAAGCCCAATATGCTGTGTCTCCATCCAGCCACTGAAAGGCCTTACCTGAGGACTGGTCTCAGGCTGAGGGTCACAATGTGTGTGTGTTTGTGACCAATGTGGCCAACAAGAATGGGCGTGGCCTCATGGGCCACACTGGTTTCAACTACACTGAACCTTGGACAACATGCCAACCACAAGGTTTCTTGCCATGGGGAATGAGTTCTGATTTCTGCATCATTGTCAAACCCGGGCCGTGATTGGAGATAAGGTCTAGGTTCTGAAGCCTGAAAACCGAGGTTGACAAGAGATGTCTACCTAAGGCCATGGCGGGTCCGATGTGCTCAGTGTGCGGCCAGCTGTCTGGGTGGGTCCAGGAGGTCCAGGCTCAGGCTGTGCCAGAAAGGGCATTAGTGCCCAGGTCAGCCTATATATTTGGGGTACAGCTGAATGGCGTGCAGGTTGATCCTCATTTGGGGTTTCTGGGTAGCCCCGGAGGGCAATGTTTTTCTTCTGGAGGGCAAGCAGAGTGCTGCATTGTAGTTCTGGATTGCCAAACTGGAGGGCTTGTGGGCCAGTCGTCTGAGAACAGAAGTCTGAGAACCCAAGCTAGGCCTAGGTTTCTGGGTGAGGATATGGCAGGCACAATCTACAGACCTGAATTGAGTTCTCGTGTATCTGAAGTCAGGGCGTGGATCAGACGATCGCTCAGGTTGTGCATTCTGTCCCTGATGGCCCGTTCTTGAAGGGGAGGTGGATCACCAGGCCATGGGGGTTTTCCCACGAAGATGTTGTGAGAACCTCCCCACTGCAAAGATTCTTCTGCAGGATAATTGAGACCTGTTGGTTGGCTCCAGGACAACATTTCCGAGCAGGGTTCTAAGGATGGATGGCTGGGTAGCCAACCTCGCATTCCAATTGTCTCCAAGCAACAAGACAGGTTAGATCTGCTGGATCTGGGGGAGCAACCGAGGAAGCTGAGTTGAAATGGACTCTCCCATGGATGTGTCCTAATATGATTTTGTGTCTATGGAGACCTTGGAATGAAGCGGTGGCACTAGGGTCCTGAAGGGTTCTCCTAAAGGGAGGCTTTCACACAGCTCCTTCGTGCAAGTTTCCCATGTGTAGATGAGATTTGTTCTGATGGGTGAGTCAAGAAACAGCCATATGCTGTTATTGAAATCCAGGCCTCTGAGGAGAGATGCCTGGAAGCCAAATCAATGGATCCGATAGGGGCCTAGGGGACTGATCGATTCTTTTTTACCTCTTGGGACATCAGTCTTCGGGTCTGAGTGCAGGTAGGTTCTCAGATGGGCCCAGATTGCCCCTGTTTGTCCTGGGAAGCCACAAATATTGGGATGACCTCAGGGACTTTGGAGGTTTATCCTATTAGTAGGGTTGTGTCCATTGGAATGGGCACATACAATTCCCTTGGAGAGGGCAAGCATAGTCGTCAGGTTTGGCTCGAGGGACTGAGCCTGTAGGGTGTGTATGCCAGGGATGTTTGGCTAGTTGTCTCAAAACACAAACTCGGCTTATGTTTCGGGTCATAGGTATGGCAGGACTGATATACACACCATGAGGATAACTCTTCGGGATATGAAAAAAGGGCGAGTTTGAGGCTCTTGCTCAAGCGTTTGTCTCTGGATATCGTGTCACACATGGTCGTGAAATTTCCGGGTGACTTCATGGGAAATTGACGAGTCTTACTCTCTGGGGGTTTGGCCTCGTCCAAAGAGTTTGGGGTCATTCTGTGGGATGGAAGAAGTCCGTGTTCTGTTGTTGTTGATTTGTTTTGTTTTGTTTTTCAACCTCAGGTGTTCCAGCAAATGAGGGATTCCAGAGTAGAGCCCTGGGGAGGGGCGACTGGACAACCAGAAATCTGGTTAAAAATTGGGGCCTAGGGACTTGTCAAGCCTATTATGACATCTAATGGTCCAGCCACTGAGAGGACGAACTAGAGGACAGGACTCACGCTGAGGGTCACAATGCGTGTTTATGTCCTCGTTGCATCAAGAATGGGCGGGGCCTCAGGGTGAATGCTGGTTTCTTCTACACTAAACGTTGGACAAAATGCCAACCACGAGGTTTCTTGCTATGGGTAAGGAAGAGTTCTGATTTCTGCATCACAGTCACCCCTGGGCAGTGATTGGAGATAAGGTCTCCGTTCTGAAGCCTGAAATCTGAGGTAGGGAAGAGATGATGACCTAAGGCTATGGCGGGTCTGATGTGCTCAGTGTGCGGTCAGCTGTCTGGGTGTTGGTCACGAGGTCCCGGCTCAGGTTCTCAGAGAGTACATTAGTGCCCAGTTTAGACTAAATATTTTGGGTGCATTCGAGTGCCGTGTCGATTCTTATCTGAAAAATTCTTCAGGATATGAAGAATGAGCGAATCTGAGGCGCGTGCTCAGGCTTTTGTCTCTGGATTTTGTATCAGCGATGGCCGTGGATTTTGGGGAGGCCTCATGGGCCATGGATGAATCTTGCTCTCTGTGGATTTGGCCCGATCCCAATTATTTTTCGTTAATCTGTGGGATGGGAGGACTCCTTTCTGGTTTGTTACCTCAGGTGTCCCACCAAAAGAGGAATTCCAAAGGAGAGCCCTGGGGAACTGTGAAGATACAACCCAAACAGTGTTTAAAAATTGGGCCCTAGGGGCATGCAAGCCCAATATGCTGTCTCTCTATCCAGCCACTGAGAGGCCTTACCTGAGGACTGGGCTCAGGATAGGGTCACAATGTGTGTTTGTGACCAATGTGGCCTGCAAGCATGGGCGGGGCCGCATGACTAATGTGGCTGGTGGCATGGGCGGCGCCTCAAGAGCCACACTGCTTTCAACTACACTGAACCTTGGACAACATGCCAACCACAAGGTTTCTTGCCATGGGGAAAGAGTTGTGATTTCTGCCTCATTATAAATCCCGGGCCGTGATTGGAGATAAGGTCTAGGTTCTGAAGTCTGAAACCGAGGTTGAGAAGAGATGATGACCTAAGGCCAAGGCAGGTCTGACGTGCTCAGTGTGAAGCCAGCTGTATGCTTGGGGCCAGGAAGTCCAGGCTCAGGCTGTGTCAGAAAGGGCATTAGTGCCCTGGTCAGCCTATATATTTGGAGTACAGCCGAATGGCATGCAGGTTGATCCTCATTTGAGGGTTCTGGGTAGCCCCAGAGGGCAATGTTTATTTTGGAGGGCAGGCAGAGTGCTGCATTGTAGTTCTGGATTGCCAAACTGGAGGCCTGTAGGCCAGTAGTCTGAGGACGGAAGTCTGAGAACCAAAGCTAGGTCCAGGTTACTGGGTGAGGATATGACAGGCACAATCTACAGACCGACCTGAATCGATCTCGTGCATCTGAAGTCAGGGCGAGGATCAGTGGATCGCTCAGGTTGGACAATCTGTCCCTTATGGCCCCTTCTTGAAGGAGGGGTTGATCACGAGGCCACTGGGTTTTTCCCACGATGGGAAATGTGAGAAGCTCCCAACTGCAAAGATTCTTCTGCAGAACAATTGAGACCTGTTGGTTGGCTCCAGGACAACGATTCCGAGCAGGGTTCTAAGGATGGATGGCTGGGTAGCCCACCTCGCATTCCAATTGTCTGCAAGCAGCAAGACAGGTTAGATCTGCTGGATCTGGGGGAGCAACCGAGGAGGCTGAGTTGAAATGGACTCTCCCGTGGATGTGTCCTAATATGATTTTGCGTCTATGGAGACCTTGGAATGAAGCGGTGGCACTGGGGCCCTGAAGGATTCTCCTAAAGAGAGGATTTCACACAGCTCCATCGTGCAAGTTTCCCATGTGTAGATGAGATATGTTCTGATGGGTGAGTCAAGAAACAGCCATATGCTGTTATTGAAATACAGGCCTCTGAGGCGAGATGCCTGGAAACCAAAGCAATGGATCGGATATGTGCCTAGGGGCCTGTTCTTTCCTTTTTACCTCTGGGGACATCAGTCTAGGGGTCTGAGTGCCGGTAGGTGCTCAGTTGGGCCCAGATTGCCCCTGATTGTCCTGGGAAGCCACAAATATGGGATGGCCTCAGGGACTTTGGAGGTTTATCCTCTTAAAAGTGTTGTGGCCATTGGAATGGGCACATACAATTCCCTTGAGGATGGCAAGCACAGTCGTCAGGTTTGGCTCCAGGGGCATGACCCCGTAGGGTGTGTAGGTCAGGGCTGTTTGGACAGTTGTCTGAAAACACAAACTCGGCTTATGTTTCGGGTCATAGGTATGGCAGGTCTGATCTACAGACCATGAGGAGAACACTTCAGGATATGAAAAAAGGGCGAGTGTGAGGCTCTTGCTCAAGTTTTTGTCTCTGGATATCGTGTCACTCATGGTCGTGAAATTTCCTGGTGACTTCATGGGAAATGGACGAATCTTACTCTCTGGGGGTTTGGTCCCGTCCAAAGAGTTTGGGGTCATTCTGTGGGATGGAAGAAGTCCGTTGTTCTGTTGTTGTTGATTTGTTTTGTTTTGTTTTTCAACCTCTGGTGCCCCACCAAATGAGGGATCCAGAGTAGAGCCATGGGGAATGGCAACAGGACAACCAGAAATCTGGTTAAAAATTGGGGCCTAGGGACATGTCAAGCCCAATATGATATCTAATGATCCAGCCACTGAGAGGACGTACTAGAGGACAGGACTCACGCTGAGAGTCACAATGCGTGTTTATGCCCTTGTTTCACTCAAGAATGGGCGGAGCCTCAGGGTGAATGCTTGTTTCTCCTACACTGATCATTGGACAACATGCCAACCACAAGGTTTCTTGCCATGAGTAAGGAAGAGTTCTGATTTCTGCATCACAGTCAGCCCTGGGTAGTAATTAGAGATACGGTCTAGGTTCTGAAGCCTGAAAACTGAGGTAGGGAAGAGATGATGACCTAAGGCTATGGCGGGTCTGATGTGCGCAGTGTGCGGTCAGTTGTCTGGGTGTTGGTCACGAGTTCCGGGCTCAGGTTCTCAGAGAGTGCATTAGTGCCCAGGTTAGACAATATATTTTGGGTGCATTCGAGTGCCGTGTAGGGTCTTATCTAAAGAACTTTCAGGATATGAAGAATGAGCGAGTGTGAGGCACATGCTCAGGCTTTTGTCTCTGGATTTTGTATCAGCGATGGCCATGGAATGTTGGGGAGGCCTCATGGGACATGGACGAAACTTGCTCTCTGTGGATTTGGCCCGATCCCAATTGATTTTCGTCAATCTGTGGGAAGGGAGGCCTCCTTTCAGGTTTGATACCTCAGGTGTCCCACCAAAGGAGGAATTCCAAAGCAGAGCCCTGGGGAAGAGTTAAGGTACAACCTGAACTGACAACTGGAATACTCGCTCTCTGGTTAAGCCTGGGGGCCTATGGATATGACAAGCCCCATATGCAGGATCTTGGTCCAGCCACTGAGAGGCGTTACTTTAATACGGGACTCACGCTACAGGTCACAATGCATGTCTGTGCCCTAGGCGGCCCTCAAGCACTGGCGTGGCCTTTCCGACAATGCAGGTTTTCCCACATTGAACGTTTCACAACATGCTAACCACAAGGTTTCTGGTCATGGGGAAGGAGGAATTCTAATTTCTGCATCACGTTCACCCATGGGCAGTGATTGGATATTAGGTCTAGGTTCTGAAGCCTGAAAACCGAAGTTGGGAAGAGATGACGAACTACAGCCATAGCGGGTCCCTTGTGTCCAGGTTGGAGCCAGCTTTCTAGGTGTCGTTTGGGATGTCTTGTCTCAGGCTGTGCCAGACAGGGCATTAGTATTCAGGGTAGGCTGTATAATTGCTTTACAGTCGAGTGGCATGCATTCGATAATCATTTGGGGTTTCCTATTAGCAGCATAGGGCAAAGTTTCTTTTCTGGAGGGCAGGCAGAGTGCTGCATTGTGGCTTCGGAATTCCCAAACTGGAGGGCTTGTGGGCCAGGAGAGTGAGGACGGAAGTCTGAGAACACAAGCTAGACTTATGTTTCGGGGAATGGACATGGCAGTCACACTCTGCAGAGCTGAATTGAGATCTCATGAGTCTGAAGTGAGGTCGAGGATCAGACTTTGGCTCAGGTTGTAGTTTCTGTCCATGTTGGCCCCTTCATGAAGGTGGGGTGCATTATGAGGCCATGGGGGTTTTCCCACTATTAGAGTTGTGAGATGCTCCAAACCGCAAGGATTCCTTCTGTGGGACAATTAAGATTTGATGGATGGCTCCAGGACGTCTCATAAGGTATTTTTCCAGAACAGGGTTCTAAGTATAGATGCCTGGGCAGACAGCCTCAATTCCAATTGTCTCCTAACAACAAGAAATGTTTGATCTGCTGGCTTGGGGTAGCATCAGAGGTGGCTGAGTTGAAATGGACTTTCCTGAGGATGGTCTTAAATGAGTTGAAATGGACTTTCCTGAGGATGGTCTTAATGTTGGTTTGAGTCCATTGAGACCTTGGTATGGGGCAGTGGCACCAGGTCCCTGAAGGATTCTCCTAACCAGAGGTTATAACAAAGCTCCAGTGAGCAAGTTTTCCATGGAGAGACGCGATTTGTTCTCGTCTGGTATTGGAAATGAGGCCTCTGAGGAGAGATGCCTGGAAACCAAAGCAATGGATCTGATTAGGGCCTAGGGGCCTGTCCGGTTCAATATTCTTCTCTGAGGACATTTTTTGTCTGAGTGGAGGTAGTTGCTTAGCTGGTTTGAGATCACACCTGTTTGTCTGGGCGGCCTACACTATTGGGATGGCCTCGGTAACTTTGGAGGTTTTTCCTAATTTGCAAGGTTGTGGCCAATGGAATGGGAAGAATTCTCTTGAAAGGGAAGCACAGTCCTGAGGTGTGGCTCCAGGGACCCAAGTGTGGAGCGTGTGTGGTCCAGGGCGATTTGGACAAAAGTCTGAAAACACAAACTCCACTTAGGTTTGGGTCTGTAGGTATGGCCGGCCCGATATATAGACCGTGAGGAGAACTCTTCAGGATATGAACAAAGGGCGAAAGTGAGGTGCTTGCTCATGCTTATTTTTTTCTGGATATGTGTCACCGATTGCCATGGAATGTCCGGGTGTCCTCATGGGCCATCGATGAGGCTCCCTTTCTGGGGATTTGACCCAATCCCAAGAGTTTGGGGTCATTCTGTGGGAAGGGAGGAGGCCTTTCTGTTTTTTTTTTTTTTTTTTTTTTTTTTTTTTTTACCTCAGGTGGACCACCAAAAGAGGGATTCCACAGCAGAGTCCTGGGGAGGGGCGACTGGACAACCAGACCTCTGGTTATCATTGGGACCTATGAACATGGCAAGCCCCATATGTGGGCTCTTGGTCCATACACTGAGAGGCCTTCCTTGAGCATAGGGCTCACATTGAGATTCACAATGTGTTTTTGTGCCCAAGGAGCCCCTCAAGTCAGGGCGTGGCCTAATGTACCATGCTGGTTTCTCCTACACTGAACGTTGCACAATATGGCAACCACAAGTTTTCTGGCCATGGGGAAGAAGGAGTTTTAATTTCTGCAACACTTTCACTCCTGGACTGTGATTGGATTTAAGGTCTAGGTTCTGAAGCCTGAAAACTGAGGTTGGGAAGAGATAAGACCTAAGGCCATGGTGTGTCTGATGTGCTCAGTGTTCGGCCAGCTGTTGAGTGTGGGTTGGGAGGTGCAGGCTCAGGCTGTGGCATACAGGGAATTAGTGCCCAGGCTAGACTGTATCATTGGGGTGCAGTCGAGTTTCGTGCAGGTTGGTACTCATTTGTGGTTACTGGGTAGCCCCAGAGGGCAACGTTTTTCTTCTGGAAGGAAGACACAGTTCCACATAGTGGCTCCAGAATTCCCAAACTGGAAGGCTTGTGGGCCAGGAGTGTGAGGAAAAAATTCTGAGAACACAAGCCAGACTTAGATTTCGGGGTGAGGGGACGGCAGGAACCCTCTGCAGAGATGATTCGAGATCCCGTGTACCTGAAGACAGAGCTAGGATCAGACGTTGGCTCAGGTTGGAGTTTCTGTCCATGACGGCCCCTTCATGAAGGGGAGGGTGTCACGAGGCCATGGAGGTTTTCCCACGATGGGAATTGTGAGATGCTCCAAACCGCAATGATTCCTTCCGTGGGACACTCAAGACCTGCTGGATGGCTCCAGGACATCCCATAAGGAAGTTATCCAGAGCAGGGTTCTAAGGAGGGATGCCTGGGCAGCCTGCCTCCCATTCCAGGTGTTCATAGCGCCAAGCAAGTTCGATCTGCTGGATCTAGGGGAGTAACCGAGGCGGGTGTGTTGAAATGGGTGAGTTGAGGATGGGTCATAATGTGCATTTGTGTCCATGGAGACCTTGGAATGGGGTGCTTGATCCGGGGCCTTGAGGGATGTTCATAACCAGAGGTTTTGATGGAGCTCTAAAGAGTACGTTTCCTATGTAGAGAAGAGAATTGTTTTGATGAGTGCCTAAGGAATCTCCCATATGCTGGTATTGGAAACGAGGCCTCTGAGGAGAGATGCCTGGAAACAAAAGCAATGGATATGATTAGGGCCAGGTGCCTGTCCGGTTCAATCTCTTTCCTGGGGATACGTGTCTATGGATCTGAGGGGAGGTAGTTGCTCGGCTTGTGTCAGATAGCCTCTGTTTGTCCTGGGCAGCCTATAATATTGGGAATGGCCTCGGGACTTTGGAGTTTCTCCTAATCTATAGGGTTCTGGCCAATAGAATGGGCAGAAATCCCCTGGAGAGGGCAGGCACAGTTCTGAGTTTGGCTCTAGGGGCCCAGCCTTGAGGGTGTGTGGGCCAGGCCTGTGGGGACAGAAGTCTGGAAACACAAATTCCGCTTAGGATTGGGGACATAGGTATGGCACGCCCAATCTACAGACCGTGATAACACTTCGGGATATGAAAAAGGGTGAGTTTGAGGTGCTTGCTCAGGTGTTGTCTCTGGATTTGTGTCAACAATGTGGGTCGAATGCTGGCGTGGCCTCATGGGTTGTGGACGGCTTTCCTTCTCTGAGGATTTGACCCAATCCCAAGAGTTTAGGTACATTCTGTGGGATGGGAGGAGTCCTTTCTGTTTTTTATTTTATTTTATGGACCTCATGTGTGCCAATAAAAGAGGGATTCCAGAGCAGAGTCCTTGGGAGGGACAACTGGATAACCCCAACTCTGTTTAAGTTTGGGGGCCTAGGGGAATGGCAAGTCCAATATGTGGGCTCTTGATTCAGACACTGAGAGGTCTTCCTTGAGGACAGGGCTCATGCTGAGGGTCACAGTGCCTATTTGTGCCCAACAAGGCCCTCAAGCATGGGAAGGGCCTCGTGGGCCACGCTGGATTCTCCTACACTGAACGTTGGAGAATATGCAAACCACAAGGTTGCCGGCCATGGTGAAGGAAGCGTTGTGAATTCTGCATCACGTTCACACCTGGACAGTGATTGGAGTTTAGGTCCAGGTTCTGAAACCCGAAAACCGAGGTTGGGAAGACATGAAGACCTAAGGACCTGATGGGTACAATGAGCTCAGTGTGTGGCTAGCTGTTGAGCGTAGGTCTGGAGGTGTGGGCTCATGCTGTGTCAGACAGGGCATTAGACAGGGTAGACTGTATGTTTGGGGTGCTGTCGAGTGGCGTTCAGTTGATCCTCATTCGGGTTTCTAGGTAGCTCCATAAGGCACCGTTTTTCTTCTGGAGGGCAGGCAGAGTGCTGCATTGTGGCCCCAGTATTGCCAAACTGTAGGGGTTTTGGGCCAGGGGTGTGAGGACGGTAGTCTGAGAACACAAGCTAGGCTTAGTTTTTGGGGTGAGGGCACAGAAGGCACACTCTGCAGAGCTGAATCAAGATCTCATGCACCTGAAGCCAGGGCGAATATCAGAGGTTTGCTCAGGTTGGAGTTTCTGTCCATGATGGCCCCTTTATAAAGTGGAGCGTCTCAAGAGGCCATGAAGATTTTCCCACAATGGGAGTTGTGATATGCACCAGACTGCAATGATTCCTTCTGTGGGATACTTGAGACCTGTTGGATGGCTCTAGGATGTCCCATATGACACGACTCCAGAGTAGGGTTCTAAGGATGGATGCCTGGGCAGCCCGCCTCCCATTCTAGTTGTCTCCTAGCAACAAGGCAGGTTTGATCTGCAGGCCCTGGGGGAGAAACCAAGGGGGATGAGTTGACATGGACTCTACCGACGATAGATCATAATGTGGGTTTAAGTCCATGGAGACCTTGGAATGGGGCGCTTGATCCGGGGCCCTGAAAGATTCTCCTAAACAGAGGTTTTTATAGAGCTCCAAAGAGTACATTCCCTATGTGGAGACGAGATTTTTCTATGAGTGCCTCAGTAACCCCCCATATGCTGGTATTGTTAACCAGGCCTCTGAGGAGAGATGCCTGGAAACAAAAGCAATGGATCTGATTAGGTCCTAAGTGCCTGTCCAGTTCAATCTTATTCTATGAGGATATCTGTCTCTGGGTCTGAGTGGAGGTAGTTTCCTAACTTGTGAGAGATCATCCCTGTTTGTCCTGGGCAGCCAACACTATTGGGATGGCCTCGGGGAGTTTGGAGGTTTCTCCTAATCTATAGGGTTGTGGCCAATGGAAATGGCAGAATTCCCCTGGAGAGGGAAGCCACAGTCCTCAGGTGTGGCTCCAGGGGCCCCAGCTTGGATGGTGTGTGGGCCAGGACTGTGGGGACAGAAGTCTGAAAACACAAACTCAGCTTAGGTTTGGGGATGTATGTATGAAGGCTCGATATACAGACCGTGAGAATTTTCCGGGCTATGAACAAAGTGCGAGTATGTGGCGTTTGCTCAGGCTTTTGTCTCTGGATTTTGTGCCTACGGTGGCCGTGGAATGTCGGGGTGTCCTCAAGGGCCATGGACAAGTCTTTCTCTGGTGATTTGTCCTGATCCCTAGTGGTTGGGTTCATTCTGTGTATGGGAAGAGTACTTTCTGTATTTTTTTTTTTTAACTCAGGTGTCCTACCAAAGAGGGATTCCAGAGCAGAGCCCTGAGTAGGGGTGACTAGACATCTCTAACTCTGGTTGAGATTGGGGGACTAGGGGCTTGGCAAGCCCCATATGTGGGCTGTTGTTCCAGTCACTAAGAGGCTTTACATGAGGATAGGGCTCACGCTGAGGGTCCCAATGTGTGTTTGTGCAAATTGTACCCCTCAGGGATAGGTGGGGCCTCATAGTCCATGCTGCTTTCTCCTACAATGAACGTTGGACCACATGCCAACCACAAGGTTTCTTGCCATGGCGAAGGAGAAGTTCTGATTCTTGTTTCACGTTCACTCCTGAGCAGTGAGTGGAGATAAGGTCTAGGTTCTGAAGGTGAAAACTGAGTTTGGGTAGAGATGATGGCCGAAAGCCATTGTGGGTTTGATATGCTCAGGGTACGGCCAGCTGTCTGGGTGTTGGACTGGAGGTCTGCCTTCAGGCTGTGTCAGACAGGGCTTTAGTGCACAGGCTAGATTGTATCATTGGGGTGTGGTCAAGTGGCATGCAGGTTGTTACTCATTTGGCGTTTCTGGTTAGCCCTATAGGGCAACATTTTTCTTCTGGAAGGCAGGCAGAGTGCTGCATTGTGTCTCCAGAATTGCCAAACTGGAGAGTTGTGGCCAGGATTGTGAAGACGGAAGTCTGAGAACACAAGTTAGGCTTAGGTTTCGGGGCGAGGGCACAGCAGGAACACTCTCAGGTGCTGAATCGAGATCTCGTGCTTCTGAATTAAGGGCGCGGATCAGACTTTGGCTTAGGATGGAGTTTCTGTCCATGATGGCCCATTTATGAAGGTGTGGGGCATCATGAGGAAATGGAGGTTTTCTCACATTGGGATTGTGTGATGCTTCAAACCACAAGGATTTATTCTGCGAGACAGTCAAGACAGGTTGGTTGGATTCAAGACGTCCCATAAAGAAATTCTCCAGAGCAGGGTTCTAAGGATGGATGCCTGGGCAGCCCACCTCGCATTCCAACTGTCTCCTAGTGACAAGGCAGGTTTAATCTGCTGGCTCTGGGTGAGCAGCCGAGGGGGCTGATTTGAAATGGACTCTGCAGAGGATGGATCATAATGTAAGTTTGTGTTCTTGGAGACCTTGGAATTGGGCCATGGTGCCAGCGCCCTGAAGGTTCCTCCTAACCTGAGGTATTGACACAGCTCCAAAGAGCAAGTTTCTCATGTGGAGATGAGATCTGTTCTGATTGTTTCCTTAGGAAACCCCCATATTCTGATATTGGAAACCAGGCCTCTGAGGAGAGATACATAGAAACCAAAGCAATGGATCAGAAGTTGGCTCAGGTTGGAGTTTATGTCCATGATGGCCCCTTTATAAAGGGGAGCATCTCATGAGGCCATGTAGGTTTTCCCACGATTGGAGTTGTGAGATGCTCCAATCTGCAAGGATTCCTTCTGCAGGACAGTCAAGACCTGTTGGAAGGCTCACAGGACATCCCATATGGAACGGCGCCAGAGCAGGATTCCAACGATGGAAGCCTAGAGAGTCTGCTTTGCATTCAAGTTGTCTCCTAGCAACAAGGCAGGTTTGATATTCTGGCTCTGGGGGAGTAATCAACGGGGCTGAGTTGAAATGTACTCTCCTGCCGAATGGTCATAATGCGGGTTTGTGTCCATGGAGACCTTGGAATAGGGCGGTGGCTCTGGTTACCTGAAGGTTTCTCCTAACTGGAGGTTTTTACAGAGCTCCAAAGGATAAGTTTCCCATGTGGAGACTAGAATTGTTCTGCTTGGTATCTCTGATATCCCCCATATGCTGGTATTGGAAAACAGGCCTCTGAGGAGAGATGCTTAGAAACAAATAATGGAACCAATTACGTTCTAGGGGCCTGTCCAGTTTAATACCTTTCTCTTGGGATATCTGTCTACGGGTGAGTTGAGGTCGTTGCTGAGCTTGTGACAGATCACCCCTCTTTGTACTGGGCGGCCTACTCTATTGGAATGGCCTCTGGGACTTTGGAGGTTTCTCCTAATCTGTAGGGTTGTGGCCAATGGAATGGGAAGAATTTCCTTGGAGAGGGCAGGCACAGTTGAGGTGTGGCTCCAGGGGCCTCAGCCTGGAGGTTGTGTGGGACAGGGATGTCAGGATAGAAATCTGAAAACACGGTTTGGGGACGTAGGTATGGCAGGCCCGATCTACAGACTATGAGGAGAATTTTTTGGGCTATGACCTAAGGGTGAGGCTTATGTCTCTGGATTTTGTGTCAATAGTGGACGTGGAATGTCGGGCTGGCCTCATGGGCCATGGACGAGTCTTTCTCTCTGGGGATGGCCTGATCCCAAGTGATTGGGGTCATTCTGTGGGTGGGAGGAATACTTTCTGTGTTTACTTACCTCAAATGTCCCACCAAAGAGGGATTCCAGAGCAGAGCCCTGAGTAGGGGTGACTAGATGTTTCTACCTCTGGTTAAGATTGGGTGACTTGGGGCATGGCAGGCCCCATATGCAGGCTCATGGTCCAGCCCCTGAGAGGCTTTACTTGAGGACAGGGCTCAAACTGAGGGTCCCAATGTGTGTTTGTGCCCACCGCAGCTCTTAAGCATGGGCAGGGCCTCAGGGACCCTACACTACCCTCAGGGGCCCTACTCCTACTCCTGAAGGCCCCACAGGGGTCCTACACTGAACTTTGGATAAGATGCCAACCACAAGATTCTGGCGAGAGGGAAGGAGGAGTTATGCTTTCTGCATCACGTTTACCCATGGGAAATGAGTAGAGATAAGGTCTAGGTTTCTGTAGCCTGAAAACCAGGTTGGAAAGAGATGGCAACCTAAGGCCATGGCGGTTCAGATGTTCTCAGTGTACGGCAAGCTGTCTGGGTGTCGGTTGGGAATTCAGGCCTCAGGTTGTGTCAGACAGGGCATTAGTGCACAGGCTAGACTATATAATTGGTGTACAGTTGAGTGGCATGCCGGTTTATCCTCATTTGAGGTTTCTGGGTAGACCCATAGAGAAACGTTTTTATTCTAGAGGGCAGGCAGAGTGCAGCACTGTGTCATCGGAAATCCCAAAATGGGGGGCGTGTGGTCCAGGAGAGTGAGGACGGAAGTCTGAGAACACTAGCTATGCTTAGGTTTTGGGGTGAGGGCACAGCAGGTGCACTCTGAAGAGATTAATCAAGATCTCGTGCATCTGAAGTCAAGGCGAAGATCAGCCGTTGGCTCAGGTTGAAGTTTCTTTCCATGATCCGACTTCATGAAGATTGGGGGCATCATGTGACATTGGAAGCTTTCCATGATATGAGTTGTGAGGTGGTCCATGAGCAAGGACTACTGTGGAAGAGTCGAGACCTGTTGGATGGCTCAAGGATGTCCCATAAGGAACGACACAAGAGCAGGGTTCTAAGGGTTCTAAAGGTTCTAAGGATCTCTAAGTAGAGATGCCTGGAAACCAAAGCAATAGATCCGAAAGGTGCCTATGGGCCTGTTCGTTCCTTTTTACAAGTGGGGACATCAGTCTACGGGTCTGAGTGCAGGTAGGTGCTCAGATGGGCCCAGATTGCCCCTGTTTGTCCTGGGAAACCACAAATATTGGGATGGACTCAGGGACTTTGGGGGTTCATCCTATTAGTAGGGTTGTGGCCATTGGAATGGGCACATACAATTCCCTTGGATAGGGCAAGCACAGTATTCAGGTTTGGCTCCAGCGGCCCTAGCCTGTAGGGTGTTTAGGCCAGGGCTGTTTGGACAGATGTCTGAAAACACAAACGCAGCTTATGTTTCGGGTCATAGTTATGGCAGGACTGATCTACAGACCATGAGGAGAACACTTCGGGATATGAAAAAAGGGCGAGTGTGAGGCTCTTGCTCAAGTTTTTGTCTCTGGATATCGTGACACTCGTGGTCGTGAAATTTCCGGGTGACTTCATGGGAAATGGACGAGTCTTACTCTCTGGGGGTTGGCTCGGTCCAAAGAGTTTGGGGTCATTCTGTGGGATGGAAGAAGTCCGTTGTTCTGTTGTTGTTAATTTGTTTTGTTTTGTTTTGTTTTTCAACCTCAGGTGTCCCACCAAATGAGGGATTCCAGAGTAGAGCCCTGGGGAGGGGCGACTGGACAACCAGAAATCTGGTTAAAAATTGGGGCATAGGGACATGTCAAGCCCATTATGGCATCTAATGGTCCAGCCACTGAGAGGACAGGACTCACGCTGAGGGTCACAATGTATGTTTATGCCCTCGTCAAACTCAAGAATGGGCGGGACCTCAGGGTGAGTGCTGGTTTCTCCTACACTGAACATTGGACAACATGCTAACCACAAGGTTTCTTGCCATGGGTAAGGAAGAGTTCTGATTTCTGCATCAGAGTCCCCCCTGGGCAGTGATTAGAGGTAAGGTCTAGGTTCTGAAGCCTGAAAACTGAGGTAGGGAAGAGATGATGACCTAAGGCCATGGCGGGTCTATGTGCTCAGTGTGCGGTCAGCTGTCTGGGTGTTGGTCACGAGGTCCGGGCTCAGGTTGTCAGACAGTGCATTAGTGCCCAGGTTAGACTATATATTTGGGGTGCATTCGAGTGCCGTGTAGGTTCTTATCTGATGAACTCTTCAGGATATGAAGAATGAGCGAGTCTTTGGCGCGTACTAAGGCTTTTGTCTCTGGATTTTGTATCAGCGATGGCCGTGGAATGTTGGGGAGGCCTCATGGCCATGGACGAATCTTGCTCTATGTGGACTTGGCCCGATCCCAATTATGTTTCGTCAATCTGTTGGATGGAGTACTCCTTTGAGGGTTGTTACCTCAGGTGTCCCACCAAAAGAGGAATTCCAAAGCAGAGCCCTGGGGAAGAGTGAAGACACAACCCGAACTACGGTTAAAAATTGGGGCCTAGGGGCATGGCAAGCCCAATATGCTGTCTCTCCATCCAGCCACTGAGAGGCCTTACCTGAGGACTGGGCTCAGGCTGAGGGTCACAATGTGTGTTTGTGACCAATGTGGCCTGCAAGCATGGGCGGGGCCTCATGGGCCACACTGGTTTCAACTACACTGAACCTTGGACAACATGACAACCACAAGGTTTCTTGCCATGGGGAAAGAGTTCGGATTTCTGCATCATTTTCAAACCCGGGCCGTGATTGGAGATAAGGTCTAGGTTCTCAAGCCTGAAAACCGAGTTTGAGAAGAGATGACGACCTAAGGCCATGGCGGGTCCGATGTGCTCAGTGTGCGGCCAGCTGTCTGGGTGGGGCCAGGAGGTCCAGGCTCAGGCTGTGTCAGAAAGGGCATTAGTGAACAGGTCAGCCTATATATTTGGTGTTCAGCCGAATGGCGTGCAGGTTGATCCTCATTTGGGGTTTCTGGGTAGCCCCAGAGGGCAATGTTTTTCTTCTGGAGGGCAGCCAGAGTGCTGCATTGTAGTCTGGATTGCCAAACTGGAGGCCTTGTGGGTAAGTAATCTGACGACGGAAGTCTGAGAACCCAAGCTAGGCCTAGGATTCTGGGTGAGACCGGAATCTAGGTCTCGTGCATCTGAAGTCAGGGCGAAGATCAGACGATCGCTCAGGTTGGACATTCTGTCTCTGATGGCCCCTTCTTGAAGGGGGGCGTGGATCACGAGGCCATGCGGGTTTTCCCACGATGGGAGTTGTGAGAAGCTCCCAACTGCAAAGATTCTTCTGCAGGACAATTGAGACCTGTTGGTTGGCTCCAGGACAACGATTCCGAGCATGGTTCTAAGGATGGATGGCTGAGTAGCCCATCTCACATTCCAATTTTCTGCAAGCAACAAGACAGGTTAGATCTGCTGGATCTGGGGGAGCAACCGAGGAGGCTGAGTTGAAATGGACTCTCCCGTGGACGTGTCCTAATATGATAATATGTCTATGGAGACCTAGGAATGAAGCGGTGGCACTGGGGCCCTGAAGGGTTCTCCTAAAGAGAGGCTTTCACACAGCTCCATCGTGCAAGTTTCCCATGTGTAGATGAGATTTGTTCTGATGAGTGAGTCAAGAAACAGCCATATGCTGTTATTGAAATCCATTCCTCTGAGGAGAGATGCCTGGAAACCAAAGCAATGGATCGGATATGTGCCTAGGGGCCTGTTCGTTCCTTTTACATCTGGGCACATCAGTCTAAGGGTCTGAGTGCAAGTAGGTGCTCAGATGGGCCCAGATTGCCCCACTTGTCCTGGGAATCCGCAATATTTGGATGGCCTCAGGGACTTTGGAGGTTTATCCTCTTAGTTGGGTTGTGGCCATTGGAATGGGCACACACAATTCCTTTGGCGAGGGCAATCACAGTCGTCAGGTTTGGCTCCAGGGGCCTGAGCCTGTAGGGTGTGTAGGCCAGGGCTGTTTGGAAAGTTGTCTGAAAACACAAACTCGACTTAAGTTTCGGGTCATAGGTATGGCAGGACTGATCTACAGACCATGAGGAGAACACTTTGGGATATGAATAAAGGGCGAGTGTGAGGCTCTTGCTCAAGTCTTTGTCTGTGAATATCGTGTCACACATGGTCGTGAAATTTCCGGGTAACTTCATGGGAAATGGACGAGTCTTACTCTCTGGGGGTTTGGCCCCGTCCAAAGAGTTTGAGGTCATTCTGTGGGATGGAAAAAGTCCGTGTTCTGTTGTTGTTGATTTGTTTTGTTCTGTTTTTCAAACTCAGGTGTCCCACCAAATGAGAGATTCCAGAGTAGGGCCCTTGGGAGGGGTGAATGGACAACCAGAAATCTGGTTAAATATTGGGGCCTAGGGACATGTCAAGCCCATTATGACATCTAATGATCCAGCCACTGAGAAGACGTACTAGAGGACAGGACTCACGCTGAGGGTCACAATGCGTGTTTATGCCCTCGTTGCACTCTACCATGGGCGGGGCCTCATGGTGAATGCTGGTTTCTCCTACACTGAACGTTGGACAACATACCAACCACAAGGTTTCTTGCCATGGGTAAGGAAGAGTTCTGAGTTCTGCATCACAGTCACCCGTGGGCAGTGATTGGAGATAAGGTCTAGGTTCTGAATCCTGAAAACTGAGGTAGGGAAGAGATGATGACCTAAGGCCACGGCGGATCCGATGTGCTCAATGTGCGGCCAGCTGTCTGGGTTGGGCCAGGAGGTCCACGCTCAGGCTGTGTCAGAAAGGGCATTAGTGCCCAGGTCAGCCTAAACAGCCGAATGCCGTGCAGGTTTATCCTCATTGGGGTTTTCTGGGTAGCCCCGGGGGGTAATATTTTTCTTCTGGAGGGCAGGCAGAGTGCTGCATTGTAGTTCTGGATTGCCAAACGAGAGGGCTTGTGGGCCAAGAGTCTGAGGACTGAGGTCTTAGAACCCAAGCTAGGCCTCGGTTTCTGGGTTAGGATATGGCAGGCACAAATACAGACCCGAATCGAGATCTCGTGCATCTGAAGTCAGGGCGAGGATCAGATGATCGCTCAGGTTGGATATTCTGTCCCTGATAACCCCTTCTTGAAGGGGGGTTGGATCACGAGGCCATGCGGGTTTTCCCACGATGGGAGTTGTGACAAGCTCCCAACTGCAAAGATTCTTCTACAGGACAATTGAGACCTGTTGGTTGGCTCCAGGACAACGATTCTGAGCCCATCTGAGCACCACCGGCACTCAGACCCGGAGACTGATGTCTCCCGTGGATGTGTCCTAATATGATTTTGTGTCTATGGAGATCTTGGAATGAAGCGGTGGCAATGGGGCCCTAAAGATTCTCCTAAAGAGAGGCTTTCACAAAGCTCCATCGTGCAAGTTTCCCATGTGTAGATGAGATTTGTTCTGATGGGTGAGTCAAGAAACAGCCATATGCTGTTTTTGAAATCCAGGCCTCTGAGGAGAGATGCCTGGAAACCAAAGCAATGGATGCGATAGGTGCCTAGGGGCCTGATAGTTCCTTTTTACCTCTGGGGACATCAGTCTCCGGGTCTGAGTGCCGGTGGTGCTCAGATGGGCCCAGATTGCACCTGTTTGTCCTGGGAAGCCACAAAAATTGGGATGGCCTCAGAAACTTTGGAGGTTTATCCTCTTACTAGGGTTGTGGCCATTGGAATGGGCACATACAATTCCCTTGGAGAGGGCAAGCACAGTCGTCAGGTTTGGCTCCAGGGGCCTGAGCCTGTAGGGTGTGTTGGCCAGGGCTGTTTGGACAGTTGTCTGAAAACACAAACTCGGCTTATGTTTCGGGTCATAGGTATGGCAGGACTGATCTACAGACCATGAGGAGAACTCTTTGGGATATGAAAAAAGGGCGACTGTGAGGCTCTTGCTCAAGTTTTTTGTCTCTGGATATCGTGTCACTCATGGTCGTGAACTTTCCGGGTGACTTCATGGGAAATGGACGAGTCTTACTCTCTGGGGGTTTGGCCCCGTCCAAAGAGTTTGGGGTCATTCTGTGGGATGGAAGAAGTCCGTTGTTCTGTTGTTGTTGATTTGTTTTGTTTTGTTTTTCAACCTCAGGTGTTCCAGCAAATGAGGGAATCCAGAGTGGAGCCCTGGGGAGGGGCGACTGGACAACCAGAAATCTGGTTAAAAATTGGGGCCTAGGGACATGTCAAGCCCATTATGACATCTAATGTGCCAGCCACTTAGAGGACATACTAGAGGACAGGACTCACGCTGAGGGTCACAATGCGTGTTTATGACCTCGTCGCACTCAAGAATGGACGGGGCCTCAGGGTGAAGGCTTGTTTCTCTTACACTGAACGTTTGACATCATGCCAACCACAAGGTTTCTTGATATGGGTAAGGAAGAGTTCTGATTTCTGCATCACATTCACCCCTGGGCAGTGATTGGAGATAAGCTCTAGGTTCTGAAGCCTGAAAACTGAGGTAGGGAAGAGATGATGACCTAAGGCCATTGCGGGTTGATGTGCTCAGTGTACGGTCAGCTGTCAGGGAGTTGGTCATGAGGTCTGGGCTCAGGTTGTCAGACAGTGCATTAGTGCCCAGTTTAGACTATATATTTTGGGTGCATTCGAGTGCAGTGTAGTTTCTTATCTGAAAAATTCTTCAGGATATGAAGAATGATCGAGTCTGAGGCACGTGCACAGGCTTTTATCTCTGGATTTTGTATCAGCGATGGCCGTGGAATGTTGGGGAGGCCTCATGGGCCATGGAGGAATCTTGCTCTCTGTGGATTTGGCCTGATCCCAATCGTTTTCCGGCAATTTGTGGGATGGGAGGACGCCTTTCATGTTTGTTACCTCAGGTGTCCCACCAAAAGAAGAATTCCAAATCAGAGCCCTGGGGAAGAGTGAAGGGACAACCCGAACTATGGTTAAAAATTGGGGCCTAGGGGCATGGCAAGCCCAATATGCTGTCTCCCATCCAGCCACTGAGAGGACTTGGCTCAGGCTGAGGGTCACAATGAGTGTTTGTGACCAATGTGGCCTACAAGAATGGGCGGGGCCTCATCTGCCACACTGCCACACTGGTTTCATCTACACTGAAACTTGGACAACATGCCACCACAAGGTTTCTTGCCATGGGGAAAGAGTTCTTATTTCTGCATCATTTTCAAACCTGTGATTGGAGATAAGGTCTAGGTTCTGAAGCCTGAAAACCGAGGTTGAAAAGAAATGACGCCCTAAGGCCATGGCGGGTCCGATGTGCTCAGTGTGCGGCCAGCTGTCTGGGTGGGGCCAGGAGGTCCACGCTCAGGCTGTGTCAGAAAGTGCATAAGTGCCCAGGTCAGCCTATACATCCGAAAGCCATGCAGGTTGATCCTCTTTGGAGGTTTCTGGGTAGCCCCAGATGGCAATGTTTTTCTTTTGGAGGGCAGGCAGAGTGCTGCATTTTAGTTCTGGATTGCCAAACTGGCGGGCTTGTGTGCCAGGAGTCTGAGGACTGAGGTCTTAGAACCTAAGCTAGGCCTCGGTTTCTGGGTTAGGATATGGCAGGCACAATCTACGGACCTGAATCGAGATCTCGTGCATCTGAAGTCAGGGCGAGGATCAGACGATCGCTCAGGTTGGACATTCTGTCCCTGATGGCCCCTTCTTGAAAGGGGGGTGGATCACGAGGCCATGGGGGTTTTCCCACGATGGGAGTTGTGAGAAGCTCCCAACTGCAAAGATTCTTCTGCAGAACAATTGAGACCAGTTGGTTGGCTCCAGGACAACGATTCCGAGCAGAGTTCTAAGGATGGATGGCTGGGTAGCCCACCTCTCATTCCAATTGTCTCCAAGCAACAAGACAGGTCAGATCTTCTGGATCTGAGGGAGCAACCGAGGAGCCTGAGTTGAAATGGACTCTCCCGTGGATGTGACCTAATATGATTTTGTGTCTATGGAGACCTTGGAATGAAGCGGTTGCACTGGGGTCCTGAAGGGTTCTCCTAATGAGAGGCTTTCACACAGCTCCATCGTGCAAGTTTCCCATGTGTATATGAGATTTGTTCAGACGGTGAGTCAAGAAACAGCCATATGCTGTTCTTGAAATCCAGGCCTCTGAGGAAAGATGCCTCGACACCAAAGCAATGGGTCCGACAGGTGCCTAGGGGCCTGTTCGTTCCTTATTACCTCTGGGGATATCAGTCTACGGGTCTGAGTGCAGGTAGATGCTCAGATGGGCTCAGATTGCCCCTGTTTGTTGGGAAGCCACAACTATTGGGATGGCCTCAGGAATTTTGGAGGTTTATCCTCTTAGTATTGTTGTGGCCATTGAATGGGCACATACAATTCCCTTGGAGAGGGCAAGCACAGTTCTCAGGTTTGGCCTCAGGGGCCTGAGCCTGTAGGGTGTGTAGGCCAGAGCTGTTGGGACAGTGGTCTGAAAACAGAAACTTGGCTTATGTTTCGGGTCATAGGTATGGCAGGATTGATCCTCAGACCATGATGAGAATTCTTCGGGATATGAAAAAAGGGCGAGTGTGAGGCTCTTGCTCAAGTTTTTATCTCTGGATTTCACGCCATTCATGGTCATGAAATTTCCGGGTGACTTCATGGGAAATAGAGGAGTCTTACTCCCTTGGGGTTTTGCCCAATCCAAAGAGTTTGGGGTCAGTCTGTGGGACGGAAAAGTCCGTTTTTTGTTGTTCTTGTTGTTTTGTTTTGTTCTTCAAAATCAGGCGTCCCACCAAAAGAGGGATTCCAGAGTAGAGCCTTGGGGAGGGGCGATTGGACAACCAGAAATCTGGTTAAAATTGGGTCCTAGGGACATCTAGACTTGGGTTTCAGGGCGAGGGCACGGCATGTACCCCCTGAAGATCTGAAGCAATATCTCATGCATCTGAAGTCAGAGCGAGGATCAGACGTTGGCTCAGCTTGGATTTTCTGTTCATGACGGCCCCTTCATAAAGGGAGCCGAATCTCGATGCCGTGGAGGTTTTCCCACGGTGGGAGTGGTGGGATGCCCCCTCCTAGGATTCCTTCTGCGGGACAATTGAGACCTGTTGGACAGCTCCAGGACATCCCATATGGATGAGTCCAGACCAACGTTCGAGGATGGATGCCTGGGAAGCCCGCCTCGCATTCCAATTGTCTCCTAGCGACAAGACAGTTTAGATCTGATGGCTCTGCGGGAGCAACCGGGGTGGATGAGTTGAAATGGACTTTCCTGAGGATGGGTCTAATGTGTGCTGGTGTCCATGAGGGCCTTGGAATGGGGCGGTGGCACCGGGACCCTGAAGTATTCTCCTCAGCTTTTTACATAGCTCCCATGCACAAGTTTCCTTGTGGAGACGAGGTTTGTTCTGATGGGTGCCTCAGGAAAACCCCAATGCTGGTATTGGAATCCAGGGTTTTGAGGAGACATGCCTGTAAACCCAAGCAATGGATCCGATTTTGGCCTAGGGTCCTGTCTGGTTCAATATTCTTCTCTGGGGACATCCTTCTAGGGTATGAGTGGAGGTAGATTCTCAGCTGGTGACAGACTGACCTTTTTTGTCCCTGGCGACCTATACTTTAGGGATGGCCTCAGAGTCTTTGGACGGTTCTCCTAATTTGTACGATTTTGGACAATGGAATGGGCAGATTTCCCTAGGATTGGGTAGGCACAGTCCTAATGTGTGGCTCCAGGGTCCCCAGCCTGGTTGGTGTGTGGCCCAGGACTTTGAGGACAGAAGTCTGAAAACACAAACTCAGCTTATGTTTGGGGACGTAGGTATGGCAGGCCCGATCTACAAAACATGAGAAGACATCTTCACGATATGAAGATAGTGCGAGTCTGAGGCGCTTGCCCAGACTTTTGTCTCTGGATTTTGTTTCAGCGATGGCCGTGGAATGTCGAGGAGGCCTCATTGGCCAAGGACGAATCTTCCTCTCTGTGGATTTGGACCGATGGCAATTGTTTTTCGTCAATCTATTGGATGGAGGACTCCTTTCAGGGTTGTTACATCAGGTGTCCCACCAAAAGAGGAATTCCAAAGCAGAGCCCTGGGGAAGAATGAAGGGACAACCCGAACTACGGTTAAAAATTGGGGCCTATGGGCATGGCAAGCCCAATATGCTGTCTCTTCATCCAGCCACTGAGAGGCCTTACCTGAGGACTGGGCTAAAGCTGAGGGTCACAATGTGAGTTTGCCACCTATGTGGCCCGCGAGCAATGGCGGGGCCTCATCGGACACACTGGTTTCCACTACACTGAACGCTGGACAACAAGACAACCACAAGGTTCTTGCCATTGGGAAGGAGTTCTGATTTCTGCATCATTTTCAAACCTGGGCAGTGATTGGAGATAAGGTCTAGGATCTGAATCCTGAAAACCGGGTTGGGAAGAGATGACGACCTAAGGCAATGGCTGGTCCTATGTGCTCAGTGAGCGGCAAGCTGTCTGGTTGGGGGCAGGAGGTCCAGGCTCAGGCTCTGTCAGAAAGGGCATTAATGCCCAGGTCAGCCTATATATTTTGGGTACAGCCAAGTGGCGTGCAGGTTGATCTTCATTTGGGGTTTCTGGGTAGCCCCAGAGGGCAATGTTTTTCTTCTGGAGGGCAAGCAGAGTGCTGCATTGTAATTCTGGATTGCCAAACTGGAGGGCTTGTGGGCCATTAGTCTGAGGACGGAAGTCTGAGGACACAAGATAGGCTTAGGTTTCTGGGTGAGGACATGGCAGGCACAATCTACAGACCTGAATCGAGATCTCGTGCATCTGAAGTCAAGGTGAGGATCAGACTATTTCTCAGTTTGGACCTTATGTCCCTGATGGCCCCTTCATGAAGGGGGGGGTATCACGAGGCCATGGGGGTTTCTCACGATGGGAGATGTGAGAAGCTCCCAACTGCAAATATTCTTCTGCAGGAAAATTGAGACCTGTTGGTTGGCTCCAGGCCAATGATTCCGAGCAGGGTTCTAAGGATGGATGGCGGGGTAGGCCACCTCGCATTCCAATTGTCTCCTAGCAACAAGACAAGTTAGATCTGCTGGATCTCGCGGAGCAACCGAATATGCTGAGTAGAATTGGACTTTCCCGTGCATGTGTCCTAATATGATTTTGTGTCTATGGAGCCCTTGGAATGAAGCGGTGGCACTGGGGCCCTGAAGGGTTCTCCAAAAAGAGGCTTTGACACACCTCCCACGTGCAAGTTTCCCATGTGTAGATGATTTTTGTTCTGATGGGGGAGTCAAGAAATAGTCACATGCTGGTACTGAAATCAGGCCTCTGAGGAAGATGCCTGGAAGCCAAAGCAATGGATCCGATTAGGGCCTAGGGGCCTGTTAATTCCTTTTTACCTCTGGGGATATCAGTCGACGAGTCTGAGTGCAGGTAGGTTCTCAGAAGCTCTCAGATTGCTCCTGTTTGTCCTGGGAAGCCACCACTATTGGGATGGCCTAAGGGACTTTGGAGGTTTATCCTATTAGTAGCGTTGTGGCCATTGGAATGGGCACACAGAATTCCATTGGAGAGGGCAATTACAGTCCTCAGGTTGGCTCCAGGGGCCTGAGCCTGTAGGGTGTGTAGGCCTGGGCTGTTTGGACAGTTGTCTGTAAACACAAACTCGGCTTATGTTTCGGGTCATAGGTATGGCAGGACTGATCTACAGACCATGAGGAGAACACTTCGGGATATCAAAAAAGGGCGAGTGTGAGGCTCTTGCTCAAGTTTTTATCTCTGGATATCGTGCAATTCATGGTCATGAAATATCCGGGTGACTTCATGGGAAATGGACGATTCTTATTCTCTGGGAGTTTGGCCGCGTCCAAAGAGTGTGGGGTCATTCTGTGGGATGGAAGAAGTCCGTTTTTTTTTGTTTGTTTGTTTTGTTTTGTTTTGTTTGGTTGTTCAAACCTCACCAAATGAGGGATTCCAGAGTAGAGCCCTTGGGAGGGGCGATTGGACAACCAGAAATCTGGTTTAAATTTGGGGCCTAGGGACATGTCAAGCCATTATGGCATCTAATGGTCTAGCCACTGAGAGGACGTACTAGAGGACAGGACTCACGCTGAGAGTCACAATGCGTGTTTATGCCCTCGTTGCACTCAAGAATGGGCGGGGCCTCAGGGTGAATGCTGATTTCACCTACACTGAACTTTGGACAACATGCCAACCATAAGGTTTTTTGCCATGGGTAAGGAAGAGTTCTGATTTCTGCATCACACTCACCCCTGGGCAGTGATTGGAGATAAGGTCTAGGTTCTGAAGCCTGAAAACTGAGGTAGGGAAGAGATGATGACCTAAGGCCACAGCGGGTCTTATGGGCTCAGGGTGCGGTCAGCTGTCTGGGTGTTACTCAGAAGGTCCCGGCTCAGGGTGTGTCAGACAGTGCATTACTGCCCAGGTTAGACTATATAATTTGGGTACATTCAAGTGCCGTGTAGGTTTATTCTAATTTAATGTGCCCGGGTAGCTCACTGGGCAATATTTTGTTTCTAGAGGGCAGGCAGAGTGCTGCAATGATGGTCCGTAATTGCCAAACTTGTGGGCTTCGGGGCCAGGAGTGTGAGGACGAAAGTCTGAGAACACAAGCTAGACTTGGGATTCAGGGCGAGGGCACGGCATGTACCCCCTGTAGATTTGAAGCAATATCTCATGCATCTGAAGTCAGAGCGAGGATCAGACGTTGGCTCAGCTTGGATTTTCTGTTCATGACGGCCCCTTCATGAAGGGAGCCGAATCTCGAGGCCGTGGAGGTTTTCCCATGTTGGGAGTTGTGGAAGGCCCCCTCCAAGGATTCCTTCTGCGGGACAATTGAGACCTGTTGGACAGCTCCAGGACATCCCATATGGATGAGTCCAGACCAACGTTTGAGGATGGATGCCTGGGAAGACTGCCTCGCATTCCAATTGTCTCCTAGCGACAAGAGAGTTAGGATCTGACGGCTCTGCGGGAGCAACCGGGGTGGCTGAGTTGAAATGGACTTTCCTGAGAATGGGTCTAATGTGTGTTTGTGTCCATGAGGGCCTTGGAATGGGGCGGTGGCACCGGGACCCTGAAGTATTCTCCTCAGCTTTTGACATAGCTCCCATGCACAAGTTTCCTGGTGGAGACGAGTTTGGTTCTGATGGGTGCCTCAGGAAAACCCCAATGCTGGTATTGGTATCCAGGGTTTTGAGGAGACATGCCTTTAAACCAAAGCAATGGATCCGATTTTGGCCTAGGGTCCTGTCTGGTTCAATCTTCTTCTCTGGGGACATCCTTCTAGGGTATGAGTGGAGTTAGATGCTCAGCTGGTGTCAGACTGACCTTTTTTGTCCCGGGCAACCTATACTATTGGGATGGCCTCAGGGAATTTGGAGGGTTCTCCTAACTTGTACGATTTTGGACAATGGAATGGGCAGAATTCCCATGGATTGGGTAGGCACAGTCCTAATGTGTGGCTCCAGGGTCCCTAGACTGGAGGGTATGTGGCCCAGGACTTTGAGGACAGAAGTCTGAAAACACAAACTCAGCTTTTGTTTGGGGACGTAGGTATGGCAGGACCGATCTACAAACCATGAGAAGACATCTTCAGGATATGAAGATAGTGTGAGTCTGAGGCGCTTGCTTAGGCTTTTGTCTCTGGATTTTGTATCAGCGATGGCCGTGGAATGTCGAGGAGGCCTCATGGGCCATGGACGAATCCTGCTCTCTGTTGATTTGGCCAGATCCCAATTGTTTTTCGTGAATCTGTTGGATGGACGACTCCTTTCAGGGTTGTTACATCAGGTGTCCCATCAAAAGAGGAATTCCAAAGCAGAGCCCTGGGGAAGAGTGAAGGGACAACACGAACTATGGTTAAAAATTGGGGCCTATGTGCATGGCAAGCCCAATATGCATTCTCTTCATCCAGCCACTGAGATCCCTTACCTGAGGACTGGGCTAAGGCTGAGGGTCACAATGTGTGTTTGCTACCTATCTGGACCGAGAGCAATGGCAGGGCCTCAAGGGATACACTGGTTTCCAGTACACTGAACGTTGGACAACAAGCCAACCACAAGTTTTCCTGCCATCGGGAAGGAGTTTTGATTTCTGCATCATTTTCAAACCTGGGCAGTGATTGGAGATAAGGTCTAGGTTCTGAAGCCTGAAAACTGAGGTTGGGAAGGGATAACGACCTAAGGCCATGGGGGGTCTGAAGTTCTCATTTTGTAGCCAGCTGTCTGGGTGGGCCTAGGAGGTCCAGGCTCAGGCTGCGTCAGAAAGGGCATTATTGCCCAGGTCATCCTATATATTTTGGGTATAGCCAAGTGTCGTGCAGGTTGATCTTCATTTGGGGTTTCTAGGTAGGTAGCCCCAGAGGGCAATGTATTTCTTCTGCAGGGCAGGTAGAGTGCTGCATTGTAGTTCTGGATGCCAAACTGGAGGGCTTGTGAGCCAGTAGTCTGTGTACAGAAGTCTGAGGACACAAGCATGGCTTAGGTTTCTGGGTGAGGACATGGCAGGCACAATCTACAGACCTGAACCGAGATCTCGTGCATCTGAAGTCAGGGTGAGGATCAGATGATCGCTCAGGTTGGACCTTATGTCCCTGATGGCCCCTTTATGAAGGGGGTGAGATCATGTGGCCATGGGGGTTCTCTCACAATGGGAGTTCTGAGAAGCTCCCAACTGCAAAGATTCTTCTGCAGGAAAATTGAGACCTGTTGGTTGGCTCCAGGCCAACGATTCTGAGCAGGGTTTTAAGGATGGATGGTGGGGTAGTCCACCTCACATTCCAATTGTCTCCTAGCATCAAGACAAGTTAGATCTGCTGGATCTAGCGGAGCAACCGAATACGCTCAGTTGAAATGGACTCTCCTGTGGATGGGTCCTAATGTGTTTTTGTGTCTATGGAGACCTTGTAATGGGGCAGTGGCACACATGCCCTGAAGGATTCTCCTAACTGGAGGTTTTGAGACATCTTTAAAGGATGATTTTCCCATGTGGAGAAGAGATTTGTTCTGATTGCTGCCTCATGAAAACCCCATATGCTAATATTGGAAACCAGGCCTCTGAGGAGAGATACCTGTAACCGAAAGCAATGAATCTGATTCAGGCCTAGGAGCCTGTCTGATTCAATCTTCTTCTCTGGGGACATACATCTACGCTGAGTAGAGGAAGATGCTCAACTGGTTTCAGATGACCCTTGTTTGTCCTGGGCGGCCTACATTATTGGGATGTTCTTGGGTACTCTGGAGGTTTTTCCTAATTTGTACGATTTTGGACAATGGAATGGGCAGAATTCCCGTGGTATGGACAGGCACAGTCCTGATGTGTGGCTCCAGGGGCCCCAGCCTGAAGGGTCTGTGGGCCAGGATTGTGGGGACAGAAGTCTGAAAACACAAACTCGGCTTAGGTTTGGGAAGTAGGTATGGCAGGCCCAATCTACAGACCGTGAGGAGAACTCTTCGGGATACGACAAAAGAGCGAGTGTGAGGCGCTTGCTCAGACTTTTGTCTCTGGATTTGTTGTCAACGATTGCTGTGGAATCTGGGGGAGGCCTCATGGGCCATGGACGAGACTTCCTCTCTGTGAATTTGGTCCAATCCCAATTGTTTTGGGTCAATCTGAAGGATGGGAGGAGTCCATTTAGTTTTGTTACCTCAGGTGTCCCACCAAAAGAGGGATTCCAAAGCAGAGCTCTGGGGAGGGATGAATGGACAACCCGGACAATCCAATTGGGGTGAGGTCGAGAACCGAGCAGGTTGATCCTCATTTGGGGTTTATGGAGATCCCCATAGAGCAACGTTTTTCTTCTGGAGGGCCAGCATAGGGCTCCAATTTGGTTCCAGAATTCCAAGTCTTGAGGACATGTTTGCCAGGAGTGTGAGGAAGGAAGTCTGAAAACACAAGGTAGCACGAGGTTTGGGCCCACTGTGTAGAGGCTGAATCGAGATCTCCTGCATCTGAGGTCAGGGCGAGTATCAGATGTTGCCTCAAGCTGGAGTTTGTGTCCATGAGGGCCCCTTCCTGAAGGGGGTGGGGGCGTCATGAGGCCAGGGAGGTTTCCCTACGCTGGGAGTTGAGAGCTGCTCCAAACTTCAAAGTTTCCTTCTTCAGGACAGTCGAGTACTATTGGATGGTTCCAGGATGCCCCATACAGAAAGACATGAGAGCAGGGGCCTAAGCATGGATGCCGAGAAACGCCAAATCACCTTCCCATTGCCTGGTCGAGACAAGGCACGCTCAATCTGCGGGCTCTTGGGTGAGCTACCCAGAAGGCTGAGTTTAAATGGACTTTCCTGAGGATGAGTCTTAATGTGGGTTGGTGGCCATGAAGTCCTTGGAATGTGGCAGTAGCTAAGGGACTCTGCAGGATTCTCCAACCCGAAGGGTTTGACACAACTCCAACAAGGAAGCTTTCCATGTGGAGATGAGAGGTGTTCTGTCTGGTGCCTCAGGATAGCCCCATATGCTGGTCATCGAACCCAGGCCTCTGAGGAGTGATACCTGGACACCAAAGCAAGAGTTCATAATAGGGCCTAGGGGCCTGTCTGGTTCAATCTTCTGTCTCTGCGGATATCAGTCTGTGTGTCTGCATGGAGGTAGTAGTTGCTCAGCTGGTGTCATAATGCCCCTGTTTGTCCAGTGCGGCTTGCGGTAGTGGGATGTCCTTGGGGACCTTGAGGTTTCTACTATTTTGTAGAGTTGTGGCCAATGGAACGGGCAGTTTCTTAGGAGAGAGCAGGCACAGTTCTGTGGTGTGGCTCCAGAGACCCCAGCCTGGAGGCGGTGTGGGCCACGGCTGTGCAGACAGACATCCAAAAACCCAAACTCAGCTCAGGTTTGGGGCCGAGGTTATGGCAGGCCTGATCTACAGTCCGTGAGGGGAGCTCCTCTGGATATGAAAGAAGGGTGAGAGGGAGGCAGTCGCTCAGTCTTTTGTCTCTGGATATTTTGTCCACAATGGCCGTTTAATGTAGGAGTTGCCTCATGGGTCGTAGAAGTCTCCCTCTCTGGTAGTTTGTCCAGCCCCCAAGAGTTTGGGGTCATTCTGTGGGAAGGGAAGAGTCCTGTTTTCTGCTTCATGTGTCCCCCAGTAGAGGGATTCTGGAGCATAGCAGTGGGTACTGACAACTGGAATACTCGCTCTCTGGTTAAGCCTGGGGGCCTATGGATATGACAAGCCCCATATGCAGGATCTTGGTCCAGCCCCTGAGAGGCGTTACTTTAATACAGGACTCACGCTACAGGTCACAATGCATGTCTTTGCCCTAGGCGGCCCTCAAGCACTGGCGTGGCCTTTCCGACAATGCAGGTTTTCCCACATTGAACGTTGGACAACATGCCAAGCACAAGGTTTCTGGCCATGGGGAAGGAGGAATTCTAATTTCTGCATCACGTTCACCCCTGGGCAGTGATTGGAGATAAGGTCTAGGTTCTGAAGCCTGAAAACCGAGGTTGGGAAGAGATGACGAACTACAGCCATAGCGGGTCCCTTGTGTCCAGGTTGGAGCCAGCTGTCTAGGTGTCGTTTGGGATGTCTTTTCTCAGGCTGTGCCAGACAGGGCATTCGTATTCAGGGTAGGCTGTATAATTGCTTTACAGTCGAGTGGCATGCATTAGATAATCATTTGGGGTTTCTTATTAGCAGCATAGGGCAAAGTTTTTCTTCTGGAGTGCAGGCAAAGTGCTGCATTGTGGCTTCGGAATTCCCAAACTGGAGGGCTTGTGGGCCAGGAGAGTGAGGACGGAAGTCTGAGAACACAAGCTAGGCTTAGGTTTCGGGGAATGGACATGGCAGGCACACTCTGCAGAGCTGAATTTCGATCTCATGAGTCCGAAGTCAGGTCGAGGATCAGACTTTGGCTCAGGTTGGAGTTTCTGTCCATGTTGGCCCCTTCATGAAGGGGGGGGGCATTATGAGGCCATGGGGGTTTTCCCACTATTAGAGTTGTGAGATGCTCCAAACCGCAAGGATTCCTTCTGGGGGACAATTAAGATTTGTTGGATGGCTCCAGGACGTCTCATAAGGTATTTTTTCCAGAACAGGGTTCTAAGTATGGATGCCTGGGCAGACAGCCTCAATTCCAATTGTCTCCTAGCAACAAGAAACGTTTGATCTGCTGGCTTGGGGTAGCATCAGAGGGGGCTGAGTTGGAATGGACTTTCCTGAGGATGGTCTTCAATGAGTTGATATGATCTTTCCTGAGGATGGTCTTAATGTTGGTTTGAGTCCAATGAGACCTTGGTATGGGGCAGTTTCACCAGGGCCCTGAAGGATTCTCCTAACCAGAGGTTATAACAAAGCTCCAATGAGCAAGTTTTCCATGGGGAGACGAGATTTGTTCTTATGGGTGCCTCAGGAAACCACCATTTGCTGGTATTGGAAATGAGGCCTCTGAGGAGAGATGCCTGGAAACCAAAGCAATGGATCTGATTAGGGCCTAGGGGCCTGTCCGGTTCAATATTCTTCTGTGGGGACATCTTTTGTCTGAGTGGAGGTAGTTGCTCAGCTGGTTTGAGATCACACCTGTTTGTCCTGGGCGGCCTACACTATTGGGATGGCCTCGGTAACTTTGGAGGTTTTTCCTAATTTGCAAGGTTGTGGCCAATGGAGTGGGAAGAATTCTCTTGAGAGGGAAGCACAGTCCTGAGGTGCGGCTCCAGGGACCCAAGTGTGGAGCGTGTGTGGTCCAGGGCTATTTGGACAAAAGTCTGAAAACACAAACTCCACTTAGGTTTGGGTCTGTAGGTATGGCCGGCCCGATATATAGACCGTGAGGAGAATCTTCGGGATATGAACAAAGGGCGAAAGTGAGGTGCTTGCTCATGCTTATTTTTTTCTGGATATGTGTCACCGATTGCCATGGAATGTCCAGGTGTCCTCATGGGCCATCGATGAGGCTCCCTTTCTGGGGATTTGACCCAATCCCAAGAGTTTGGGGTCATTCTGTGGGAAGGGAGGAGGCCTTTCTGTTTTTTTTTTTTTTTTTTTTTTTTTAACCTAAGGTGGACCACCAAAAGAGTGATTCCACAGCAGAGACCTGGGGAGGGGCGACTGGACAACCAGAACTCTGGTTAACATTGGGACCTAAGAACATGGCAAGCCCCATATGTGGGCTCTTGGTCCAGACACTGAGAGGCCTTCCTTGAGCATAGGGCTCACATTGAGTTTCACAATATGTTTTTGTGCCCAAGGAGCCCCTCAAGTCAGGGCGTGGCCGAATGTACCATGCTGGTTTCCCCTACACTGAACGTTGCACAATATGGCAACCACCAGTTTTCTGGCCATGGGGAAGAAGGAGTTCTAATTTCTGCAACACTTTCACTTCTGGACTGTGATTGGATTTAAGGTCTAGGTTCTGAAGCCTGAAAACTGAGGTTGGGAAGAGATGAAGACCTAAGGCCATGGTGTGACTGATGTGCTCAGTGTTCGGCCAGCTGTTGAGTGTGGGTTGGGAGGTGCAGGCTCAGGCTGTGGCAGACAGGGAATTAGTGCCCAGGCTAGACTGTATCACTGGGGTGCAGTCGAGTTTCGTGCAGGTGGTACTCATTTGTGGTTACTGGGTAGCCCCAGAGGGCAACGTTTTTCTTCTGGAAGGAAGACACAGTGCCACATATTGGCTCCAGAATTCCCAAACTGGAAGGCTTGTGGGCCAGGAGTGTGAGGAAAAAATTCTGAGAACACAAGCCAGACTTAGATTTCGGGGTGAGGGGACGGCAGGAACCCTCTGCAGAGATGATTCGAGATCCCGTGTACCTGAAGACAGAGCTAGGATCAGACGTTGGCTCAGGTTGGAGTTTCTGTCCATGACGGCCCCTTCATGAAGGGGAGGGTGTCACGAGGCCATGGAGGTTTTCCCACGATGGGAATTGTGAGATGCTCCAAACCGCAATGATTCCTTCCGTGGGACAGTCGAGACCTGCTGGATGGCTCCAGGACATCCCATAAGGAAGTTATCCAGAGCAGGGTCTTAACGAAGGATGCCTGGGCAGCCTGCCTCCCATTCCAGGTGTCTCATAGCGCCAAGGCAAGTTCGATCTGCTGGATCTAGGGGAGTAACCGAGGCGGGTGTGTTGAAATGGGTGAGTTGAGGATGGGTCAGAATGTGCATTTGTGTCCATGGAGACCTTGGAATGGGGTGCTTGATCCGGGGCCTTGAGGGATGTTCATAACCGGAGGTTTTGATGGAGCTCTAAAGAGTATGTTTCCTATGTAGAGAAGAGAATTGTTTTGATGAGTGCCTAAGGAATCTCCCATATGCTGGTATTGGAAACCAGGCCTCTGAGGAGAGATGCCTGGAAACAAAAGCAATGGATATGATTAGGGCCTAGTTGCCTGTCCGGTTCAATCTCTTTCCTGGGGATACGTGTCTATGGATCTGAGGGGAGGTAGTTTCTCGGCTTGTGTCAGATCGCCCCTGTTTGTCCTGGGCAGCCTAAAATATTGGGAATGGCCTCGGGATTTTGGAGTTTCTCCTAATCTATAGGGTTGTGGCCAATGGAATGGGCAGAAATCCCCTGGAGAGGGCAGGCACAGTTCTGAGTTTGGCTCTAGGGGCCCAGCCTTGAGGGTGTGTGGGCCAGGCCTGTGGGGACAGAAGTCTGAAAACACAAATTCCGCTTAGGATTGGGGACGTAGGTATGGCCGCCCAATCTACAGACCGTGATAACACTTCGGGATATGAAAAAGGGTGAGTTTGAGGTGCTTGCTCAGGTTTTGTCTCTGGATTTGTGTCAACAATGTGGGTCGAATGCTGGCGTGGCCTCATGGGTTGTGGACGGCTTTCCTTCTCTGAGGATTTGACCCAATCCCAAGAGTTTGGGTACATTCTGTGGGATGGGAGGTGTCCTTTCTGTTTTTTTATTTTATTTTATGTACCTCATGTGTGCCAATAAAAGAGGGATTCCCGAGCAGTGTCCTTGGTAGGGACACCTGGATAACCCCACCTCTGTTTAAGCTTGGTGGCCTAGGGGCATTGCAAGTCCAATATGTGGGCTCTTGATTCAGACACTGGGAGGTCTTCCTTGAGGACAGGGCTCATGCTGAGGGTCACAATGCCTATTTGTGCCCAACAAGGCCCTCAAGCATGGGAAGGGCCTCATGGGCCACGCTGGATTCTCCTACACTGAACGTTGGAGAATATGCCAACCACAAGGTTTCCGGCCACGGCGAAGGAAGAGTTGTGATTTCTGCATCACGTTCACCCCTGGACAGTGTTTGGAGTTTAGGTCTAGGTTCTGAAACCCGAAAACCGAGGTTGGGAAGAGATGAAGACCTAAGGACTTGATGGGTACAATGAGCTCAGTGTGTGGCTAGCTGTTGAGCGTAGGTCTGGAGGTGTGGGCTCATGCTGTGTCAGACAGGGCATTAGACAGGGTAGACTGTATATTTGGGGTGCAGTCGAGTGGCGTTCAGTTGATCCTCATTCGGGTTTCTAGGTAGCTCCATAAGGCAACGTTTTTCTTCTGGAGGGCAGGCAGAGTGCTGCATTGAGGCCCCAGTATTGCCAAATTGTAGGGCTTTTGGGCCAGGGGTGTGAGGACGGTAGTCTGAGAACACAAGCTAGGCTTAGTTTTTGGCGTGAGGGCACAGAAGGCACACTCTGCAGAGCTGAATCAAGATCTCATGCACCTGAAGCCAGGGCGAATATAAGACGTTTGCTCAGGTTGGAGTTTCTGTCCATGATGGCCCCTTTATAAAGTGGAGCGTCTCAAGAGGCCATGAAGATTTTCCCACAATTGGAGTTGTGAGATGCACCAGACTGCAAAGATTCCTTCTGTGGGACACTTGAGACCTGTTGGATGGCTCTAGGATGTCCCATATGGAACGACTCCAGAGTAGGGTTCTAAGGATGGATGCCTGGGCAGCCCGCCTCCCATTCTAATTGTCTCCTAGCAACAAGGCAGGTTTGATCTGCAGGCACTGGGGGAGAAACCAAGGGGGATGAGTTGACATGGACTCTACCGAGGATAGATCATAATGTGGGTTTAAGTCCATGGAGACCTTGGAATGGGGCGCTTGATCCGGGGCCCTGAAAGATTCTCCTAAACAGAGGTTTTTATAGAGCTCCAAAGAGTACATTTCCTATGTGGAGACGAGATTTTTCTATGAGTGCCTCAGTAATCCCCCATATGCTGGTATTGGTTACCAGGCCTCTAAGGAGAGATACCTGGAAACAAAAGCAATGGATCTGATTAGGGCCTAAGTGCCTGTCCAGATCAATCTTATTCTATGGTGATATCTGTCTCTGGGTCTGAGTGGAGGTAGTTTCCTAACTTGTGAAAGATCATCCCTGTTTGTCCTGGGCAGCCAACAGTATTGGGATGGCCTCGGGGAGTTTGGAGGTTTCTCCTAATCTATAGGGTTGTGGCCAATGGAAATGGCAGAATTCCCATGGAGAGGGAAGCCACAGTCCTCAGGTGCGGCTCCAGGGGCCCCAGCTTGGATGGTGTGTGGGCCAGGACTGTGGGGACAGAAGTCTGAAAACACAAACTCAGCTTAGGTTTGGGGATATATGTATGAAGGCTCGATCTACAGACCGTGAGAATTTTCCGGGCTATGAACAAAGGGCGAGTATGTGGCATTTGCTCAGGCTTTTGTCTCTGGATTTTGTGCCTACGGTGGCCGTGGAATGTCGGGGTGTCCTCAAGGGTCATGGACAAGTTTTTCTGTGGTGATTTGGCCTGATCCCAAGTGGTTGGGATCATTCTGTGGATGGGAAGAGTTCTTTCTGTATTTTTTTTTTTTTTTACCTCAGGTGTCCCACCAAAGAGGGATTCCAGAGCAGTGCCCTGAGTAGGGGTGACTAGACATCTCTAACTCTGGTTGAGATTGGGGGACTAGGGGCTTGGCAAGCCCCATATGTGGGCTGTTGTTCCCGTCACTAAGAGGCTTAACATGAGGATAGGGCTCACGCTGAGGGTCACAATGTGTGTTTGTGCAAATTGTAGCCCTCAGGGATAGGTGGGGCCTCATAGTCCATGCTGCTTACTCCTACAATGAACGTTGGACCACATGCCAACCACAAGGTTTCTTGCCATGGCGAAGGAGAAGTTCTGATTCTTGTATCACGTTCACTCCTGAGCAGTGAGTGGAGATAAGGTCTAGGTTCTGAAGGTGAAAACTGAGGTTGGGTAGAGATGATGGACGAAAGCCATTGTGGGTTTGATATGCTCAGTGTACGGCCAGCTGTCTGGGTGTTGGACTGGAGGTCTGCCTTCAGGATGTGTCAGACAGGGCTTTAGTGCACAGGTTAGATTGTATAATTGGGGTATGGTCGAGTGGCATGCAGGTTGTTACTCATTTGGCGTTTCTGGTTAGCCCTATAGGGCAACATTTTTCTTCTGGAGGGCAGGAAGAGTGCTGCATTGTGTCTCCAGAATTGCCAAACTGAAGGGGTGTGGCCAGGATTGTGAAGACGGAAGTCTGAGAACACAAGATAGGCTTAGGTTTCGGGGCGAGGGCACAGCAGGCACACTCTCAAGTGCTGAATCGAGATCTCGTGCTTCTGAATTCAGGGCGTGGATCAGACTTTGGCTTAGGATGGAGTTTCTGTCCATGATGGCCCATTTATGAAGGTGTGGGGCATCATGAGGAAATGGAGGTTTTCTCACAGTGGGATTGTGTGATGCTTCAAACCACAAGGATTCATTCTGCGAGACAGTCAAGACAGGTTGGTTGGATTCAAGACGTCCCATAAAGAAATTCTCCAGAGCAGGGTTCTAAGGATGGATGCCTGGGCAGCCCACCTCGCATTCCAACTGTCTCCTAGTGACAAGGCAGGTTTGATGTGCTGGCTCTGGGTGAGCAGCCGAGGGGGCTGATTTGAAATGGACTCTCCTGAGGATGGATCATAATGTAAGTTTGTGTCCTTGGAGACCTTGGAATTGGGCCATGGTGCCAGCGCCCTGACGGATCCTCCTAACCTGAGGTATTGACACAGCTCCAAAGAGCAAGTTTCTCATGTGGAGATGAGATCTGTTCTGATTGTTTCCTTAGGAAACCCCCATATTCTGATATTGGAAACCAGGCCTCTGAGGAGAGATACATAGAAACCAAAGCAATGGATCAGAAGTTGGCTCAGGTTGGAGTTTCTGTCCATGATGGCCCCTTTATAAAGGGGAGCATCTCATGAGGCCATGTAGGTTTTCCCACGATAGGAGTTGTGAGATGCTCCAATCTGCAAGGATTCCTTCTGCAGGACAGTCAAGACCTGTTGGAAGGCTCCCAGGACATCCCATATGGAACGGCGCCAGAGCAGGATTCCAACGATGGATGCCTAGAGAGTCTGCTTTGCATTCAAGTTGTCTCCTAGCGACAAGGCAGGTTTGATATTCTGGCTCTGGGGGAGTAATCAACGGGGCTGAGTTGAAATGTACTCTCCTGCCGAATGGTCATAATGCGGGTTTGTGTCCATGGAGACCTTGGAATAGGGCGGTGGCTCCGGTTACCTGAAGGTTTCTCCTAACTGGAGGTTTTTACAGAGCTCCAAAGGATAAGTTTCCCATGTGGAGACAAGATTTGTTCTGATTGGTAGCTCTGGAATCCCCCATATGCGGGTATTGGAAAACAGGCCTCTGAGGAGAGATGCTTAGAAACAAAAGCAATGGAACCAATTACGTTCTAGTGGCCTGTCCAGTTTAATACCTTTCTCTTGGGATATCTGTCTACGGGTGAGTTGAGGTCGTTGCTCAGCTTGTGACAGATCACCCCTCTTTGTACTGGGCGCCCTACACTATTGGAATGGCCTCTGGGACTTTGGAGGTTTCTCCTAATCTGTAGGGTTGTGGCCAATGGAATGGGAAGAATTTCCTTGGAGAGGGCAGGCACAGTCCTGAGGTGTGGCTCCAGGGGCCTCAGCCTTGAGTGTGTGTAGGACAGGGATGTCAGGATAGAAGTCTGAAAACACGGTTTGGGGACGTAGGTATGGCAGGCCCGATCTACAGACTATGAGGAGAATTTTTGGGGCTATGACCTAAGGGTGAGGCTTATGTCTCTGGATTTTGTGTCAATAGTGGCCGCGGAATGTCGGGCTGGCCTCATGGGCCATGGAGGAGTCTTTCTCTCTGGGGATGGCCTGTTCCCAAGTGATTGGGGTCATTCTGTGGGTGGGAGGAATATTTCTGTGTTTACTTACCTCAAATGTCCCACCAAAGAGGGATTCCAGAGCAGAGCCCTGAGTAGGGGTGACTAGATGTCTCTACCTCTGGTTAAGATTGGGTGACATGGGGCATGCCAGGCCCCATATGCGGGCTCATGGTCCAGCCACTGAGAGGCTTTACTTGAGGACAGGGCTCAAATTGAGGGTCCCAATGTGTGTTTGTGCCCACCGCAGCTCTTAAGCATGGGCAGGGTCTCTGGGACCCTACAATACCCTCAGGGGCCCTCCTACTACTCCTGTAGGCCCTACAGGGGTCCTACACTGAACTTTGGATAAGATGCCAACCAGAAGATTCTGGCGAGAGGGAAGGAGGAGTTATGATTTCTGCATCACCTTCACCCATGGGAAATGAGTAGAGATAAGGTCTAGGTTTCTGTAGCCTGAAAACCAGGTTGGAAAGAGATGGCAACCTAAGGCCATGGCGGTTCAGATGTTCTCAGTGTACGGCAAGCTTTCTGGGTGTCGGTTGGGAATTCAGGCCTCAGGTTGTGTCAGACAGGGCATTAGTGAACAGGCTAGACTATATAATTGGTGTACAGTTGAGTGGCATGCAGGTTTATCCTCATTTGAGGTTTCTGGGTAGACCCATAGGGCAACGTTTTTCTTCTAGAGGGCAGGCAGAGTGCATCACTGTGTCATCGGAAATCCAAAAATGGAGGGCGTGTGGTCCAGGAGAGTGTACGGAAGTCTGAGAACACTAGCTATGCTTAGGTTTTGGGGTGAGGGCACAGCAGGTACACTCTGAAGAGTTTAATCAAGATCTCGTGCATCTGAAGTCTAGGCGAAGATCAGCCGTTGGGTCAGGTTGGAGTTTCTTTCCATGATCCGCCTTCATGAAGATGAGGGCATCATGTGACCTTGGAATTTTTCCATGATATGAGTTGTGAGGTGGTCCATGCGCAAGGACTCCTGTGGGACAGTCGAGACCTGTTGGATGGCTCCTGGATGTCCCTTAAGGAACGACGCAAGAGCAGGATTCTAAGGGTTCTAAGGATCTCTAAGGAGAGATGCCTGGAAACCAAAGCAATGGATCCGATAGGTGCCTATGGGCCTGTTCGTTCCTTTTTACCTCTGGGGACATCAGTTCTACGGGTCTGATTGCAGGTATGTGCTCAGATGGGCCCAGATTGCCCCTGTTTGTCCTGGGAAGCCCCAAATATAGGGATGGCCTCAGGGAATTTGGAGGTTTATCCTATTAGTAGGGTTGTGGCCATTGGAATGGGCATATACAATTCCCTTGGAGAGGGCAAGAACAGTCGTCAGGTTTGGCTCCAGGGGCCTGAGCCTGTAGGGTATGTAGGCCAGGGCTGTTTGGACAGTTGTCTGAAAACACAAACTCGGCTTATGTTTCGGGTCATAGGTATGGCAGGACTGATCTACAGACCATGAGGAGAACTCTTCGGGATATGAAAAAAGGGCGAGTGTGAGGCTCTTGCTCAAGTTTTTGTCTCTGGATATCGTGTCACTCATGGTCGTGAAATTTCCGGGTGACTTCATGGGAAATGGACGAGTCTTACTCTCTGGGGGTTTGGCCCCGACCAAAGAGTTTGAGGTCATTCTGTGGGATGGATGAAGTCCGTTTTGCTGTTGTTGTTGATTTGTTTTGTTTTGTTTTTCAACCTCAGGTGTCCCACCAAATGAGGGATTCCTGAGTAGAGCCCTCGGGAGAGGCGCCTGATAAACAGAAATCTGGTTAAAAATTGGGGCCTAGGGACATGTCAAGCCCATTATGACATCTAATGGTCGAGCCACTGAGAGGACGTACTAGAGGACAGGACTCACGCTGAGGGTCACAATGCGTGTTGATGCCCTCCTCGCACTCAAGAATGGGCGTGGCCTCATGGTGAATGCTGGTTTCTCCTACACTGAACGTTGGACAACATGCCAACCACAAGGTTTCTTGCCATGGGTAAGGAAGGGTTCTGATTTCTGCCTCACAGTCACCCCTGGACAGTAATTGGAGATAAGGTCTAGGTTCTGAAGCCAGAATCTGACGTAGGGAAGAGATGATGACCTAAGGCCTTGTCGGGTCTCATGAGCTCAGTGTGCGGTCAGCTGTCTGGGAGTTGGTCACGAGGTCCGGCCTCAGGTTTCAGACAGTGCATTAGTGTCCATGTTAGACTATATATTTTGGGTGCATTCGAGTGCCGTGTAGGTTCTTATCTGAAGAACTCTTCAGGATATGAAGAATGAGCGAGTCTGAGGCGCGTGCTTAGGATTTTGTCTCTGGATTTTGTATCAGCGATGACCGTGGAATGTTGGGGAGGCCTCATGGGCCATGGACGAATCTTGCTCTCTGTGGATTTGGCCCGATCCCAATTGTTTTTCTTCAATCTGTGGGATGGGAGGACTCCTTTCAGGTTTGTTACCTCAGGTGTCCCACCAAAAGAGGAATTCCAAAGCATAGCCCTGGGGAAGAGTGAAGGGAAAACCCGAACTATGGTTAAGAATTGGGGCCTAGGGGCATGGCAAGTACAATATGCTGTCTCTAGATACAGCCACTGAGAGGCCTTACCTGAGGACTTGGCTCAGGCTGAAGGTCACAATGTGTGTTTGTGACCAATGTGGCCCACAATCATGGGCGGGGCCTCATGGGCCACACTGCTTTCAACTACACTGAACCTTGGACAACATGCCAACCACAAGGTTTCTTGCCATGGGGAAAGAGTTCTGATTTCTGCATCATTTTCAAACCCGGGCCGTGATTGGAGATAAGGTCTAGGTTTTGAAGCCTGAAAACCGAGGTTGAGAGGAGATGAGGACCTAAGGCCATGGCGGGTCCGATGTGCTCAGTGTGCGGCCAGCTGTCTGTTTGGGGCCAGAAGGTCCAGGCTCAGGCTGTGTCAGAAAGGGCATTAGTGCCCAGGTCAGCCTATATATTTGGGGTACAGCCGAATGGCGTGCCCTGTTGATCCTCATTTGGGGTTTCTGGGTAGCAGCAGAGGGCAATGTTTTTCTTCTGGAGGGCAGGCAAAGTGATGCATTGTAGTTCTGGATTGCCAAACTGGAGGGCTTGTGGGCCAGGAGTCTGAGGATGAAAGTCTGAGATCCCAAGCTAGGCCTAGGTTTCTGGGTGAGGATATGGCAGGCACAGTCTACAGACCTGAATCGAGATCTCGTGCATCTGATGTCAGGGCACGGATCAGAGGATCGCTCAGGTTCGACATTCTGTGCCTGATGGCCCTTTCTTGAAGGGGCGGTGGATCACGAGGCCATGGGGGTTTTCCAACGATGGGAGTTATGAGAAGCTCCCAACTGCAAAGATTCTTCTGCAGGACAATTGAGACCTGTTGGTTTTCTCCAGGACAAGTTTCCGAGCAGGGTTCTAAGGATGGATGTCTGAGTAACCCACCTCGCGTTCCAATTGTCTTCAACCAACAAGACAGGTCAGATCTGCTGGACCTGGGGGAGCAACCGAGGAGGCTGAGTTGAAATGGACTCTCCCGTGGATGTGTCCTAATATGATTTTGTGTCTATGGAGACCTTGGAATGAAGCGGTGGCATTGGGGCCCTGAAGGGTTCTCCTGAAGAGAGGCTTTCACACAGCTCCATCGTGCAAGTTTCCCATGTGTAGATGAGATTTGTTCTGATGGTGAGTCAAGAAACAGCCATATGCTGTTATTGAAATCCAGGCCTCTGAGGAGAGATGCCTGGAAACCAAAGCAATGGATCCGATAGGTGCCTAGGGGCCTGTTTGTTCCTTATTACCTCTAGGGATATCAGTCTACGGGTCTGAGTGCAGGTAGGAGCTCAAATGGGCTCAGTTTGCCCCTGTTTGTCCTGGCAAGCCACAACTATTGGGATGGCCTCAGGAATTTTGGAGGTTTATCCTCTTAGTAGGGTTGTGGCCATTGGAATGGGCACATACAATTCCCTTGGAGAGGGCAAGCACAGTATCAGCTTTGGGTCCACGGGCCTGAACCTGTAGGGTGTGTAGGCCAGGGCTGTTTGGACAGTTGTCTGAAAACACAAACTCGGCTTATGTTTCGGGTCATAGGTATGGCAGGACTGATCTACAGACCATGAGGAGAACTCTTCGGGATATGAAAATAGGGCGAGTTTGAGGCTCTTGCTCAAGTTTTTATCTCTGGTTATCGTGTCACTCATGGTCGTGAAATTTCCGGGTGACTTCATGGGAAATGGACGAGTCTTAATCTGGGAGTTTGGCCCCATCCAAAGACTTTCGGGTCTCTGTGGGATGGAAGAAGTCCGTTGTTCTGTTGTTGTTGGATTGTTCTGTTCTGTTTTTCAACCTCAGGTGTCCCACCATATGAGGGATTCCAGAGTAGAGCCCTGGGGAGGGGCGACTAGACAACCAGAAATCTGGTTAAAAATTGGGGCCTAGGGACATGTCAATCCCATTATGACATCTAATGGTCCAGCCAATGAGAGGACGTACTAAAGGACAGGACTCACGCTGAGGGTTGAAATGCGTGTTTATACCCTCGTCCCTCTCAAAAATGGGCGGGGCCTCAGGGTGAATGCTGGTTTCTCCTACACTGAACGATGGACAACATGCCAACCACAAGGTTTCTTGCCATGGGTAAGGAAGAGTTCTGAATTCAGCATCACAGTCACCCCTGGACATGATTGGAGATAAGGACTTGGTTCTGAAGCCTGAAAACTGAGGTAGGGAAGAGATGATGACCTAAGGCCATGGCGAGTCTGATGTGCTCAGTGTGCAGTCAGCTGTCCGGGTGTTGGTCACGTGGTCCAGGCTCAGGTTGTCAGACAGTGCATTAGTGCCCAGGTTAGAATATACATTTTGGGTGCCTTCGAGTGCCGTGTAGGTTCTTATCTGAAGAACTCTTCAGGATATGAAGAATGAGCGAGTCTGAGGCGCGTGCTCAGGCTTTTGTCCCTGGATTGTGTATCAGCGATGGCGGTGGAATGTTGGGGAGGCCTCATGGGCCATGGACGAATCTTGTTCTCTGTGGATTAGGCCCGATCCCAATTGTATTCGTCAATCTGTGGGATGGGAGGACTCCTTTCAGGTTTGTTACCTCAGGTGTCCCACAAAAAGAGGAATTACAAAGCAGAGCCCTGGGAAGAGTGAAGGGACAACCCGCACTATGGTTAAAAATTGGGGCCTAGGGGCATGGCAAGCCCAATATGCTGTCTCTCCATCCAGCCACTGAGAGGCCTTTCCTGAGGACTGGGCTCAGGCTGAGGGTCACAATGTGTGTTTGTGACCAATGTGGCCCGCAAGCATGGGCGGGGCCTCATGGGCCACACTGGTTTCAACGACACTGAACCTTGCACAACATGCCAACCACAAGGTTTCTTGCCATGGGGAAAGAGTTCTGATTCCTTCATCATTTCCAAACCTGGGCGGTGATTGGAGATAAGGTCTAGGTTCTGAAGCCTGAAACCGAGGGTGAGAAGAGATGACGACCTAAGGCCATGACGGGTCCGATGTGCTCAGTGTGCGGCCAGCTGTCTGGGTCGGGCCTGGAGTTCCAGGCTCAGGCTGTGTCAGAAAGGGCACTACTGCCCAGGTCAGCCTATATATTTGGGGTACAGCCAAATGGCATGCAGGTTGATCCTCATTTGTGGTTTCTGGGTAGCCCCAGAGGGCAAAGTTTTTCTTCAGGAGGGCCTGTTCGTTCCTTTTTACCTCTGGGGACATCAGTCTACGGGTCTGAGTGGCGGTAGGTGCTCAAATGGGCCCAGATTGCCCCTGTTTGTCCTGGGAAGCCACAAATATTGGGATCGCCTCAGGGACTTTGGAGTTTTATCCTATTAGTAGGGTTGTGGCCATTGGAATGGGCACATATAATTCCCTTGGAGAGGGCAAGCCCAGTCTTCATGTTTGGCTCCAGGGGCCTGAGCCTGTAGGGTGTGTAGGCCAGGGCTGTTTGGACAGTTGTCTGAAAACACAAACTCGGCTTATGTTTCGGGTCATAGGTATGGCAGGACTGATCTACAGACCATGAGGAGAACTCTTAAGGATATGAAAAAAGGGCGAGTGTGAGGCTCTTCTCAAGTTTTTGTCTCTGCATATCGTGTCACTCATGGTCGTGAAATTTCCGGGTGACTTCATGGGAAATGGACGAGTCTTACTCTCTGGGGGTTTGGCCCCGTCCAAAGAGTTTGGGGTCATTCTGTGGGATGGAAGAAGTCTGTTGTTCTGTTGTTGTTGATTTGTTTTGCTTTGTTTTTCAACCTCAGGTGCCCCACCAAATGAGGGATTCCAGAGTAGAGCCCTGGGGAGGGGCCACTGGACTACCAGAAGTATGGATAAAATTGGGGCCTAGGGACATGTCAAGCCCATTATGACATCTAATGGTCCAGCCACTGAGATGACGTACTAGAGGACAGGAATCACGATGAGGTTCACAATGCGTTTTTATGCTTTCGTCGCACTCAAGAATGGGCGGGAACTCAGGGTGAATGCTGGTTTCTCCTACACTGAACGTAGGATAACATGGTAACCAAAAGGTTTCTTGCCATGGGTAAGCAGGAGTTCTGATTTCTGCATCACAGTCACCCCTGGGCAGTGATTTGAGATAAGGTCTAGGTTCTGAAGTCTGAAAACTGAGGTCGGGAAGAGATGGTGACCTAAGGCCATGGCGGGTCCTATGTGCTCAGTGTGCGGTCAGCTGTCTGGGTATTTATCAGGAGGTCCCGGCTCAGGTTGTGTCAGACAGTGCATTACTGCCCAGGTTAGAATCTATAATTCGGGTACTTTCGAGTGCCTTGTAGGTTTATTCTCATTTCAGCTGCCTGTTCAGCTCATTAGGCAATATATTTTTTCTAAGGGCAGGCATAATGCTGCAATGATGGTCCGGAATTGCCACATTAGTGGGCTTCGGGGCCAGGAGTGTGAGGATGGAATTCTGAGAACACAAGCTAGAGTTGGGTTTCAGGGCGAGGGCACGGCATGTACCCCCTGAAGATCTGAAGCAATGTCTCATGCATCTGAAGTCAGAGCAAGGATCAGACGTTGGCTCAGCTTGGATTTTCTGTTCATGACGGCCCCTTCATGAAGGGAGCAGATTCTCAAGAGCATGGAGGTTTTCCCACGTTGGGAGTGGTGGGATGCCCCCTCCAAGGATTCCTTCTGCGGGATAATGGAGACCTGCTGGACAGCTCCAGGACAACCCATATGGATGAGTCCAGACAAACGTTCGAGGATGGATGCCTGGGAAGCCCGCCTCGCATTCCAATTGTCTCCTAGCGACAAGACAGTTTAGATCTGATGGCTCTGCGGGAGCAACCGGGGTGGCTGAGTTGAAATGGACTTTCCTGAGGATGGGTCTAATGTGTGTTTGTGTCCATGAGGGCCTTGGAATGGGGCGGTGGCACCGGGACCCTGAAGTATTCTCCTAAGCTTTTGACATAGCTCCCATGCACAAGTTTCCTTGTGGAGACGAGGTTTGTTCTGATGGGTGCCTCAGGAAAACCCCAAAGCTTGTATTGGAATCCAGGGTTTTGAGGAGACATGCCTGTAAACCAAAGCAATGGATCCGATTTTGGCCTAGGGTCCTGTCTGGTTCAGTCTTCTTCTCTGGGGTCATCCTTCTAGGGTATGAGTGGAGTTAGATGCTCAGCTGGTGTCAGACTGCCCTTTTTTGTCCCGGGCGACCTATACTATTGGGATGGCCTCAGGGACTTTGGAGGGTTCTCCTAATTTGTACGATTTTGGACAATGGAATGGGCAGAATTCCCATGGATCGGGTAGGCACAGTCCTAATGTGTGGCTCCAGGGTCGCCAGCCTGGATGGTGTGTGGCCCAGGACTTTGAGGACAGAAGTCTGAAAACACAAACTCAGCTTATGTTTGGGGACGTAGGTATGGCAGGCCCGATCTACAAACCATGAGAAGACATCTTCAGGATATGAAGATAGTGTGAGTCTGAGGCGCTTGCTCAGGCTTTTGTCTCTGGTATTTGTTTTCGTGAGGCCGTGGAATGTCGAGGAGGCCTCATGGGCGATGAACGAATCCTCCTCTCTGTGGATTTGGCCCGATCCCAATTGTTTTTCATCAATCTGTGGGATGGAGTACTCCTTTCAGGGTTGTTACCTCAGGTGTCTCACCAAAAGCAGAATTCCAAAGCAGAGCCCTGGGGAAGAGTGAAGGGACAACCCGGACTATGGTTAAAAATTGGGGCCTATAGGCATGGCAAGCCCAATATGCTGTCTCTTCATCCACCCACTGAGAGGCCTTACCTGAGGACTGGGCTAAGGCTGAGGGTCACAATGTGAGTTTGCCACCTATGTGGCCCGCGAGCAATGGCGGGGCCTCATCGGACAAACAGGTTTCCACTACACTGAACGTTGGACAACAAGCCAACCACATGGTTCTTGCCATTGGGCAGGAGTTCTGATTTCTGCATCATTTTCGAACCTGGGCAGTGATTGGAGATTAGGTCTAGGATCTGAATCCTGAATACCTAGGTTCGGAAGAGACAACGACCTAAGGCAATGGTTGGTCCGAAGTGCTCAGTGAGCGGCAAGTTGTCTGGGTGGGGCCAGGAGGTCCAGGCTCAGGCTCTGTCAGAAAGGGCATTATTGCCCAGGTCAGCCTATATATTTTGGGTACAGCCAAGAGGCGTGCAGGTTGATCTTCATTTGGGGTTTCTGGGTAGCGCTAGAGGGCAAAGTTTTTTCTTTTGGAGCGCAAGCAGTGTGCTGCATTGTAATTCTGGATTGCCAAACTGGAGGGCTTGTGGGCCATTATTCTGAGGACGGAAGTCTGAGGACACAAGCTAGGCTTAGGTTTCTGGGTGAGGACATGGCAGGCACAATATACAGACCGGAATCGTGATCTCGTGCATCTGAAGTCAGGGTGAGGATCAGACTATTTCTCAGGTTGGACCTTATGTCCCTGATGGCCTCTTCATGAAGGGGGGGGGGGGATCACGAGGCCATGTGTTTTTCTCACGATGGGAGTTGTGAGAAGCTCCCAACTGCAAAGATTCCCTGCAGGACAATTGAGACCTGTTGGTTGGCTCCAGGCCAATGATTCTGAGCAGGGTTCTAAGGATGGATGGCGAGGTAGGCCACCTCGCATTCCAATTGTCTCCTAGCAACAAGACAAGTTAGATCTGCTGGATCTCGCAGAGCAACCGAATACGCTGAGTTGAAATGGACTCTCATGTGGATGGGTCCTAATGTGTTTTTGTGTCTATGGAGACCTTGGAATGAAGCCGTGGCACTGGGGCCCTGAAGGTTTCTCCTAAAAAGAGGCTTTGACACACCTCCCACGTGTATTTTTCCCATGTGTAGATGAGTTTTGTTCTGATGGGTGAGTCAAGAAACAGCCACATGCTGGTACTGAAATCCAGGCCTCTGAGGAAGATGCCTGGAAAACAATTCAATGGATCCGATTAGGGCCTAGGGCCCTGTTCGTTCCTTTTTACCTCTGGGGATATCAGTCTACGAGTCTGAGTGCAGGTAGGTTCTCAGATGGGCTCAGATTGCTCCTGTTTGTCCTGGGAAGCCAGCACTATTGGGACGGCCTCAGGGACTTTGGAGGTTTATCCTATTAGTAGGGTTGTGGCCATTGGAATGGTCACACAGAATTCCTTTGGAGAGGGCAAGTACAGTCCTCAGGTTGGCTCCAGGGGCCTGAGCCTGTAGGGTGTGTAGGCCTGGGCTGTTTGGACAGTTGTCTGAAAACACAAACTCGGATTATGTTTCGGGTCTTAGGTATGGCAGGACTGATCTACAGACCATGAGGAGAACTCTTCGGGATATGAAAAAAGGGCGAGTGTGAGGCTCTTGCTCAAGTTTTTATCTCTGGGTATCGTGCCATTCATGGTCATGAAATATCCGGGTGACTTCATGGGAAATGGACGAGTCTTACTCTCTGGGGATTTGGCCCCGTCCAAAGAGTTTGGTGCCATTGTGTGGGATAGAAGAAGTCCGTTTTTTTTGTTGTTGTTGTTGTTTTGTTTTGTTTTGTTTTTCAAACTCAGTTGTCCCACCAAATGAGGGATTCCAGTGTAGAGCCCTGGGGAGGGGCGATTGGACAAACAGAAATCTGGTTTAAATTTGGGGCCTAGGGACATGTCAAACCATTATGGCATATAATGTTCGAGACACTGAAAGGACTTACTAGAGGACAGGACTCACGCTGAGGGTCCCAATGCGTGTTTATGCCCTTGTCGCACTCAGGAATGGGCGGGACCTCAGGGTGAATGCTGGTTTCTCCTACACTGAACCTTGGACAACATGGCAACCACAAGGTTTCTTGCCGTGGATAAAGAGGAGTTCTGATTTCTGCATCACACTCACCCCTGGGCAGTGATTGGAGATAAGGTCTAGGTTCTGAAGCCTGATAACTTAGGTAGGGAAGAAATGATTACCTAAGGCCACTGCGGGTCTTATGGGCTCAGGGTGCCGTCAGTGCCTGGGTGTTACTCAGGATGTCCCGGCTCAGGTTGTGACAGACAGTGCATTAGTGCCTAGGTTAGACTATATAATATGGGTACATTCGAGTGCCGTGTAGGTTTATTCTCATTTAATGTTCCCGGGCAGCTCCTTTGGCAATATTTTTGTTTCCAGAGGGCAGGCAGAGTGCTGCAATGATGGTCCGGGATTGCCAAACTTGTGGGCTTCGGGGCCAGGACTGTGAGGACAGAAGTCTGAGAACACAAGCTAGACTTGGGATTCAGGTCGAGGGCACGGCATGTACCTCCTGAAGATCTGAAGCAATATCTCATGCATCTGAAGTCAGAGCGAGGATCAGACGTTGGCTCAGCTTGGATTTTCTGTTCATGACGGACCCTTCATGAAGGGAGCCGAATCTCGAGGCCGTGGAGGTTTTCTCACGTTTGGAGTGGTGGGATGCCCCCTCCTAGGATTCCTTCTACGGGACAATTGAGACCTGTTGGATAGCTCCAGGACATCCCATATGGATGAGTCCAGACCAACGTTCGAGGATGGATGCCTGGGAAGCCTGCCTCGCATTCCAATTGTCTCCTAGGGACAAGACAGTTTAGATCTGATGGCGCTGTGGGTGCAATCCGGGCGGCTGAGTTGAAATGGACTTTCCTGAGGATGGGTCTAATGTGTGTTTGTGTCCATGAGGGCCTTGGAATGGGGCGGTGGCACCGGGACCCTGAAGTATTCTCCTAAGCTTTTGACATAGCTCCCATGCACAAGTTTCCTTGTGGAGACGAGGTTTGTTCTGATGGGTGCCTCAGGAAAACCCCAAAGCTTGTATTGGAATCCAGGGTTTTGAGGAGACATGCCTGTAAACCAAAGCAATGGATCCGATTTTGGCCTAGGGTCCTGTCTGGTTCAGTCTTCTTCTCTGGGGTCATCCTTCTAGGGTATGAGTGGAGTTAGATGCTCAGCTGGTGTCAGACTGCCCTTTTTTGTCCCGGGCGACCTATACTATTGGGATGGCCTCAGGGACTTTGGAGGGTTCTCCTAATTTGTACGATTTTGGACAATGGAATGGGCAGAATTCCCATGGATCGGGTAGGCACAGTCCTAATGTGTGGCTCCAGGGTCGCCAGCCTGGATGGTGTGTGGCCCAGGACTTTGAGGACAGAAGTCTGAAAACACAAACTCAGCTTATGTTTGGGGACGTACGTATGGCAGGCCCGATCTACAAACCATGAGAAGACATCTTCAGGATATGAAGATAGTGTGAGTCTGAGGCGCTTGCTCAGGCTTTTGTCTCTGGTATTTGTTTTCGTGAGGCCGTGGAATGTCGAGGAGGCCTCATGGGCCATGAACGAATCTTCCTCTCTGTGGATTTGGCCCGATCCCAATTGTTTTTCATCAATCTGTGGGATGGAGTACTCCTTTCAGGGTTGTTACCTCAGGTGTCTCACCAAAAGCAGAATTCCAAAGCAGAGCCCTGGGGAAGAGTGAAGGGACAACCCGGACTATGGTGGTTAAAAATTGGGGCCTATAGGCATGGCAAGCCCAATATGCTGTCTCTTCATCCACCCACTGAGAGGCCTTACCTGAGGACTGGGCTAAGGCTGAGGGTCACAATGTGAGTTTGCCACCTATGTGGCCCGCGAGCAATGGCGGGGCCTCATCGGACAAACAGGTTTCCACTACACTGAACGTTGGACAACAAGCCAACCACATGGTTCTTGCCATTGGGCAGGAGTTCTGATTTCTGCATCATTTTCGAACCTGGGCAGTGATTGGAGATTAGGTCTAGGATCTGAATCCTGAATACCTAGGTTCGGAAGAGATAACGACCTAAGGCAATGGTTGGTCCGAAGTGCTCAGTGAGCGGCAAGTTGTCTGGGTGGGGCCAGGAGGTCCAGGCTCAGGCTCTGTCAGAAAGGGCATTATTGCCCAGGTCAGCCTATATATTTTGGGTACAGCCAAGAGGCGTGCAGGTTGATCTTCATTTGGGGTTTCTGGGTAGCGCTAGAGGGCAAAGTTTTTTTTCTTTTGGAGCGCAAGCAGTGTGCTGCATTGTAATTCTGGATTGCCAAACTGGAGGGCTTGTGGGCCATTATTCTGAGGACGGAAGTCTGAGGACACAAGCTAGGCTTAGGTTTCTGGGTGAGGACATGGCAGGCACAATATACAGACCGGAATCGTGATCTCGTGCATCTGAAGTCAGGGTGAGGATCAGACTATTTCTCAGGTTGGACCTTATGTCCCTGATGGCCCCTTCATGAAGGGGGGGGGGGGGGGATCACGAGGCCATGTGTTTTTTCTCACGATGGGAGTTGTGAGAAGCTCCCAACTGCAAAGATTCCCTGCAGGACAATTGAGACCTGTTGGTTGGCTCCAGGCCAATGATTCTGAGCAGGGTTCTAAGGATGGATGGCGAGGTAGGCCACCTCGCATTCCAATTGTCTCCTAGCAACAAGACAAGTTAGATCTGCTGGATCTCGCAGAGCAACCGAATACGCTGAGTTGAAATGGACTCTCATGTGGATGGGTCCTAATGTGTTTTTGTGTCTATGGAGACCTTGGAATGAAGCCGTGGCACTGGGGCCCTGAAGGTTTCTCCTAAAAAGAGGCTTTGACACACCTCCCACGTGTATTTTTCCCATGTGCAGATGAGTTTTGTTCTGATGGGTGAGTCAAGAAACAGCCACATGCTGGTACTGAAATCCAGGCCTCTGAGGAAGATGCCTGGAAAACAATTCAATGGATCCGATTAGGGCCTAGGGCCCTGTTCGTTCCTTTTTACCTCTGGGGATATCAGTCTACGAGTCTGAGTGCAGGTAGGTTCTCAGATGGGCTCAGATTGCTCCTGTTTGTCCTGGGAAGCCACCACTATTGGGACGGCCTCAGGGACTTTGGAGGTTTATCCTATTAGTAGGGTTGTGGCCATTGGAATGGTCACACAGAATTCCTTTGGAGAGGGCAAGTACAGTCCTCAGGTTGGCTCCAGGGGCCTGAGCCTGTAGGGTGTGTAGGCCTGGGCTGTTTGGACAGTTGTCTGAAAACACAAACTCGGATTATGTTTCGGGTCTTAGGTATGGCAGGACTGATCTACAGACCATGAGGAGAACTCTTCGGGATATGAAAAAAGGGCGAGTGTGAGGCTCTTGCTCAAGTTTTTATCTCTGGGTATCGTGCCATTCATGGTCATGAAATATCCGGGTGACTTCATGGGAAATGGACGAGTCTTACTCTCTGGGGATTTGGCCCCGTCCAAAGAGTTTGGTGCCATTGTGTGGGATAGAAGAAGTCCGTTTTTTTGTTGTTGTTGTTGTTTTTGTTTTGTTTGTTTTGTTTTTTCAAACTCAGTTGTCCCACCAAATGAGGGATTCCAGTGTAGAGCCCTGGGGAGGGGCGATTGGACAAACAGAAATCTGGTTTAAATTTGGGGCCTAGGGACATGTCAAACCATTATGGCATATAATGTTCGAGACACTGAAAGGACTTACTAGAGGACAGGACTCACGCTGAGGGTCCCAATGCGTGTTTATGCCCTTGTCGCACTCAGGAATGGGCGGGACCTCAGGGTGAATGCTGGTTTCTCCTACACTGAACCTTGGACAACATGGCAACCACAAGGTTTCTTGCCGTGGATAAAGAGGAGTTCTGATTTCTGCATCACACTCACCCCTGGGCAGTGATTGGAGATAAGGTCTAGGTTCTGAAGCCTGATAACTTAGGTAGGGAAGAAATGATTACCTAAGGCCACTGCGGGTCTTATGGGCTCAGGGTGCCGTCAGTGCCTGGGTGTTACTCAGGATGTCCCGGCTCAGGTTGTGACAGACAGTGCATTAGTGCCTAGGTTAGACTATATAATATGGGTACATTCGAGTGCCGTGTAGGTTTATTCTCATTTAATGTTCCCGGGCAGCTCCTTTGGCAATATTTTGTTTCCAGAGGGCAGGCAGAGTGCTGCAATGATGGTCCGGGATTGCCAAACTTGTGGGCTTCGGGGCCAGGACTGTGAGGACAGAAGTCTGAGAACACAAGCTAGACTTGGGATTCAGGTCGAGGGCACGGCATGTACCCTCCTGAAGATCTGAAGCAATATCTCATGCATCTGAAGTCAGAGCGAGGATCAGACGTTGGCTCAGCTTGGATTTTCTGTTCATGACGGACCCTTCATGAAGGGAGCCGAATCTCGAGGCCGTGGAGGTTTTCTCACGTTTGGAGTGGTGGGATGCCCCCTCCTAGGATTCCTTCTACGGGACAATTGAGACCTGTTGGATAGCTCCAGGACATCCCATATGGATGAGTCCAGACCAACGTTCGAGGATGGATGCCTGGGAAGCCTGCCTCGCATTCCAATTGTCTCCTAGGGACAAGACAGTTTAGATCTGATGGCGCTGTGGGTGCAATCCGGCGCGGCTGAGTTGAAATGGACTTTCCTGAGGATGGGTCTAATGTGTGTTTGTGTCCATGAGGGCCTTGGAATGGGGCGGTGGCACCGGGACCCTGAAGTATTCTCCTAAGCTTTTGACATAGCTCCCATGCACAAGTTTCCTTGTGGAGACGAGGTTTGTTCTGATGGGTGCCTCAGGAAAACCCCAAAGCTTGTATTGGAATCCAGGGTTTTGAGGAGACATGCCTGTAAACCAAAGCAATGGATCCGATTTTGGCCTAGGGTCCTGTCTGGTTCAGTCTTCTTCTCTGGGGTCATCCTTCTAGGGTATGAGTGGAGTTAGATGCTCAGCTGGTGTCAGACTGCCCTTTTTTGTCCCGGGCGACCTATACTATTGGGATGGCCTCAGGGACTTTGGAGGGTTCTCCTAATTTGTACGATTTTGGACAATGGAATGGGCAGAATTCCCATGGATCGGGTAGGCACAGTCCTAATGTGTGGCTCCAGGGTCGCCAGCCTGGATGGTGTGTGGCCCAGGACTTTGAGGACAGAAGTCTGAAAACACAAACTCAGCTTATGTTTGGGGACGTAGGTATGGCAGGCCCGATCTACAAACCATGAGAAGACATCTTCAGGATATGAAGATAGTGTGAGTCTGAGGCGCTTGCTCAGGCTTTTGTCTCTGGTATTTGTTTTCGTGAGGCCGTGGAATGTCGAGGAGGCCTCATGGGCCATGAACGAATCTTCCTCTCTGTGGATTTGGCCCGATCCCAATTGTTTTTCATCAATCTGTGGGATGGAGTACTCCTTTCAGGGTTGTTACCTCAGGTGTCTCACCAAAAAGCAGAATTCCAAAGCAGAGCCCTGGGGAAGAGTGAAGGGACAACCCGGACTATGGTTAAAAATTGGGGCCTATAGGCATGGCAAGCCCAATATGCTGTCTCTTCATCCACCCACTGAGAGGCCTTACCTGAGGACTGGGCTAAGGCTGAGGGTCACAATGTGAGTTTGCCACCTATGTGGCCCGCGAGCAATGGCGGGGCCTCATCGGACAAACAGGTTTCCACTACACTGAACGTTGGACAACAAGCCAACCACATGGTTCTTGCCATTGGGCAGGAGTTCTGATTTCTGCATCATTTTCGAACCTGGGCAGTGATTGGAGATTAGGTCTAGGATCTGAATCCTGAATACCTAGGTTCGGAAGAGATAACGACCTAAGGCAATGGTTGGTCCGAAGTGCTCAGTGAGCGGCAAGTTGTCTGGGTGGGGCCAGGAGGTCCAGGCTCAGGCTCTGTCAGAAAGGGCATTATTGCCCAGGTCAGCCTATATATTTTGGGTACAGCCAAGAGGCGTGCAGGTTGATCTTCATTTGGGGTTTCTGGGTAGCGCTAGAGGGCAAAGTTTTTCTTTTGGAGCGCAAGCAGTGTGCTGCATTGTAATTCTGGATTGCCAAACTGGAGGGCTTGTGGGCCATTATTCTGAGGACGGAAGTCTGAGGACACAAGCTAGGCTTAGGTTTCTGGGTGAGGACATGGCAGGCACAATATACAGACCGGAATCGTGATCTCGTGCATCTGAAGTCAGGGTGAGGATCAGACTATTTCTCAGGTTGGACCTTATGTCCCTGATGGCCCCTTCATGAAGGGGGGGGGGGGGGGGATCACGAGGCCATGTGTTTTTCTCACGATGGGAGTTGTGAGAAGCTCCCAACTGCAAAGATTCCCTGCAGGACAATTGAGACCTGTTGGTTGGCTCCAGGCCAATGATTCTGAGCAGGGTTCTAAGGATGGATGGCGAGGTAGGCCACCTCGCATTCCAATTGTCTCCTAGCAACAAGACAAGTTAGATCTGCTGGATCTCGCAGAGCAACCGAATACGCTGAGTTGAAATGGACTCTCATGTGGATGGGTCCTAATGTGTTTTTGTGTCTATGGAGACCTTGGAATGAAGCCGTGGCACTGGGGCCCTGAAGGTTTCTCCTAAAAAGAGGCTTTGACACACCTCCCACGTGTATTTTTTCCCATGTGTAGATGAGTTTTGTTCTGATGGGTGAGTCAAGAAACAGCCACATGCTGGTACTGAAATCCAGGCCTCTGAGGAAGATGCCTGGAAAACAATTCAATGGATCCGATTAGGGCCTAGGGCCCTGTTCGTTCCTTTTTACCTCTGGGGATATCAGTCTACGAGTCTGAGTGCAGGTAGGTTCTCAGATGGGCTCAGATTGCTCCTGTTTGTCCTGGGAAGCCAGCACTATTGGGACGGCCTCAGGGACTTTGGAGGTTTATCCTATTAGTAGGGTTGTGGCCATTGGAATGGTCACACAGAATTCCTTTGGAGAGGGCAAGTACAGTCCTCAGGTTGGCTCCAGGGGCCTGAGCCTGTAGGGTGTGTAGGCCTGGGCTGTTTGGACAGTTGTCTGAAAACACAAACTCGGATTATGTTTCGGGTCTTAGGTATGGCAGGACTGATCTACAGACCATGAGGAGAACTCTTCGGGATATGAAAAAAGGGCGAGTGTGAGGCTCTTGCTCAAGTTTTTATCTCTGGGTATCGTGCCATTCATGGTCATGAAATATCCGGGTGACTTCATGGGAAATGGACGAGTCTTACTCTCTGGGGATTTGGCCCCGTCCAAAGAGTTTGGTGCCATTGTGTGGGATAGAAGAAGTCCGTTTTTTTGTTTGTTGTTGTTGTTTTTTTTTGTTTTGTTTTTCAAACTCAGTTGTCCCACCAAATGAGGGATTCCAGTGTAGAGCCCTGGGGAGGGGCGATTGGACAAACAGAAATCTGGTTTAAATTTGGGGCCTAGGGACATGTCAAACCATTATGGCATATAATGTTCGAGACACTGAAAGGACTTACTAGAGGACAGGACTCACGCTGAGGGTCCCAATGCGTGTTTATGCCCTTGTCGCACTCAGGAATGGGCGGGACCTCAGGGTGAATGCTGGTTTCTCCTACACTGAACCTTGGACAACATGGCAACCACAAGGTTTCTTGCCGTGGATAAAGAGGAGTTCTGATTTCTGCATCACACTCACCCCTGGGCAGTGATTGGAGATAAGGTCTAGGTTCTGAAGCCTGATAACTTAGGTAGGGAAGAAATGATTACCTAAGGCCACTGCGGGTCTTATGGGCTCAGGGTGCCGTCAGTGCCTGGGTGTTACTCAGGATGTCCCGGCTCAGGTTGTGACAGACAGTGCATTAGTGCCTAGGTTAGACTATATAATATGGGTACATTCGAGTGCCGTGTAGGTTTATTCTCATTTAATGTTCCCGGGCAGCTCCTTTGGCAATATTTTGTTTCCAGAGGGCAGGCAGAGTGCTGCAATGATGGTCCGGGATTGCCAAACTTGTGGGCTTCGGGGCCAGGACTGTGAGGACAGAAGTCTGAGAACACAAGCTAGACTTGGGATTCAGGTCGAGGGCACGGCATGTACCTCCTGAAGATCTGAAGCAATATCTCATGCATCTGAAGTCAGAGCGAGGATCAGACGTTGGCTCAGCTTGGATTTTCTGTTCATGACGGACCCTTCATGAAGGGAGCCGAATCTCGAGGCCGTGGAGGTTTTCTCACGTTTGGAGTGGTGGGATGCCCCCTCCTAGGATTCCTTCTACGGGACAATTGAGACCTGTTGGATAGCTCCAGGACATCCCATATGGATGAGTCCAGACCAACGTTCGAGGATGGATGCCTGGGAAGCCTGCCTCGCATTCCAATTGTCTCCTAGGGACAAGACAGTTTAGATCTGATGGCGCTGTGGGTGCAATCCGGGCGGCTGAGTTGAAATGGACTTTCCTGAGGATGGGTCTAATGTGTGTTTGTGTCCATGAGGGCCTTGGAATGGGGCGGTGGCACCGGGACCCTGAAGTATTCTCCTAAGCTTTTGACATAGCTCCCATGCACAAGTTTCCTTGTGGAGACGAGGTTTGTTCTGATGGGTGCCTCAGGAAAACCCCAAAGCTTGTATTGAATCCAGGGTTTTGAGGAGACATGCCTGTAAACCAAAGCAATGGATCCGATTTTGGCCTAGGGTCCTGTCTGGTTCAGTCTTCTTCTCTGGGGTCATCCTTCTAGGGTATGAGTGGAGTTAGATGCTCAGCTGGTGTCAGACTGCCCTTTTTTGTCCCGGGCGACCTATACTATTGGGATGGCCTCAGGGACTTTGGAGGGTTCTCCTAATTTGTACGATTTTGGACAATGGAATGGGCAGAATTCCCATGGATCGGGTAGGCACAGTCCTAATGTGTGGCTCCAGGGTCGCCAGCCTGGATGGTGTGTGGCCCAGGACTTTGAGGACAGAAGTCTGAAAACACAAACTCAGCTTATGTTTGGGGACGTACGTATGGCAGGCCCGATCTACAAACCATGAGAAGACATCTTCAGGATATGAAGATAGTGTGAGTCTGAGGCGCTTGCTCAGGCTTTTGTCTCTGGTATTTGTTTTCGTGAGGCCGTGGAATGTCGAGGAGGCCTCATGGGCCATGAACGAATCTTCCTCTCTGTGGATTTGGCCCGATCCCAATTGTTTTTCATCAATCTGTGGGATGGAGTACTCCTTTCAGGGTTGTTACCTCAGGTGTCTCACCAAAAGCAGAATTCCAAAGCAGAGCCCTGGGGAAGAGTGAAGGGACAACCCGGACTATGGTTAAAAATTGGGGCCTATAGGCATGGCAAGCCCAATATGCTGTCTCTTCATCCACCCACTGAGAGGCCTTACCTGAGGACTGGGCTAAGGCTGAGGGTCACAATGTGAGTTTGCCACCTATGTGGCCCGCGAGCAATGGCGGGGCCTCATCGGACAAACAGGTTTCCACTACACTGAACGTTGGACAACAAGCCAACCACATGGTTCTTGCCATTGGGCAGGAGTTCTGATTTCTGCATCATTTTCGAACCTGGGCAGTGATTGGAGATTAGGTCTAGGATCTGAATCCTGAATACCTAGGTTCGGAAGAGATAACGACCTAAGGCAATGGTTGGTCCGAAGTGCTCAGTGAGCGGCAAGTTGTCTGGGTGGGGCCAGGAGGTCCAGGCTCAGGCTCTGTCAGAAAGGGCATTATTGCCCAGGTCAGCCTATATATTTTGGGTACAGCCAAGAGGCGTGCAGGTTGATCTTCATTTGGGGTTTCTGGGTAGCGCTAGAGGGCAAAGTTTTTTTCTTTTGGAGCGCAAGCAGTGTGCTGCATTGTAATTCTGGATTGCCAAACTGGAGGGCTTGTGGGCCATTATTCTGAGGACGGAAGTCTGAGGACACAAGCTAGGCTTAGGTTTCTGGGTGAGGACATGGCAGGCACAATATACAGACCGGAATCGTGATCTCGTGCATCTGAAGTCAGGGTGAGGATCAGACTATTTCTCAGGTTGGACCTTATGTCCCTGATGGCCCCTTCATGAAGGGGGGGGGGGGATCACGAGGCCATGTGTTTTTCTCACGATGGGAGTTGTGAGAAGCTCCCAACTGCAAAGATTCCCTGCAGGACAATTGAGACCTGTTGGTTGGCTCCAGGCCAATGATTCTGAGCAGGGTTCTAAGGATGGATGGCGAGGTAGGCCACCTCGCATTCCAATTGTCTCCTAGCAACAAGACAAGTTAGATCTGCTGGATCTCGCAGAGCAACCGAATACGCTGAGTTGAAATGGACTCTCATGTGGATGGGTCCTAATGTGTTTTTGTGTCTATGGAGACCTTGGAATGAAGCCGTGGCACTGGGGCCCTGAAGGTTTCTCCTAAAAAGAGGCTTTGACACACCTCCCACGTGTATTTTTCCCATGTGTAGATGAGTTTTGTTCTGATGGGTGAGTCAAGAAACAGCCACATGCTGGTACTGAAATCCAGGCCTCTGAGGAAGATGCCTGGAAAACAATTCAATGGATCCGATTAGGGCCTAGGGCCCTGTTCGTTCCTTTTTACCTCTGGGGATATCAGTCTACGAGTCTGAGTGCAGGTAGGTTCTCAGATGGGCTCAGATTGCTCCTGTTTGTCCTGGGAAGCCAGCACTATTGGGACGGCCTCAGGGACTTTGGAGGTTTATCCTATTAGTAGGGTTGTGGCCATTGGAATGGTCACACAGAATTCCTTTGGAGAGGGCAAGTACAGTCCTCAGGTTGGCTCCAGGGGCCTGAGCCTGTAGGGTGTGTAGGCCTGGGCTGTTTGGACAGTTGTCTGAAAACACAAACTCGGATTATGTTTCGGGTCTTAGGTATGGCAGGACTGATCTACAGACCATGAGGAGAACTCTTCGGGATATGAAAAAAGGGCGAGTGTGAGGCTCTTGCTCAAGTTTTTATCTCTGGGTATCGTGCCATTCATGGTCATGAAATATCCGGGTGACTTCATGGGAAATGGACGAGTCTTACTCTCTGGGGATTTGGCCCCGTCCAAAGAGTTTGGTGCCATTGTGTGGGATAGAAGAAGTCCGTTTTTTTGTTGTTGTTTTTTTGTTTTGTTTTGTTTTTCAAACTCAGTTGTCCCACCAAATGAGGGATTCCAGTGTAGAGCCCTGGGGAGGGGCGATTGGACAAACAGAAATCTGGTTTAAATTTGGGGCCTAGGGACATGTCAAACCATTATGGCATATAATGTTCGAGACACTGAAAGGACTTACTAGAGGACAGGACTCACGCTGAGGGTCCCAATGCGTGTTTATGCCCTTGTCGCACTCAGGAATGGGCGGGACCTCAGGGTGAATGCTGGTTTCTCCTACACTGAACCTTGGACAACATGGCAACCACAAGGTTTCTTGCCGTGGATAAAGAGGAGTTCTGATTTCTGCATCACACTCACCCCTGGCAGTGATTGGAGATAAGGTCTAGGTTCTGAAGCCTGATAACTTAGGTAGGGAAGAAATGATTACCTAAGGCCACTGCGGGTCTTATGGGCTCAGGGTGCCGTCAGTGCCTGGGTGTTACTCAGGATGTCCCGGCTCAGGTTGTGACAGACAGTGCATTAGTGCCTAGGTTAGACTATATAATATGGGTACATTCGAGTGCCGTGTAGGTTTATTCTCATTTAATGTTCCCGGGCAGCTCCTTTGGCAATATTTTGTTTCCAGAGGGCAGGCAGAGTGCTGCAATGATGGTCCGGGATTGCCAAACTTGTGGGCTTCGGGGCCAGGACTGTGAGGACAGAAGTCTGAGAACACAAGCTAGACTTGGGATTCAGGTCGAGGGCACGGCATGTACCTCCTGAAGATCTGAAGCAATATCTCATGCATCTGAAGTCAGAGCGAGGATCAGACGTTGGCTCAGCTTGGATTTTCTGTTCATGACGGACCCTTCATGAAGGGAGCCGAATCTCGAGGCCGTGGAGGTTTTCTCACGTTTGGAGTGGTGGGATGCCCCCTCCTAGGATTCCTTCTACGGGACAATTGAGACCTGTTGGATAGCTCCAGGACATCCCATATGGATGAGTCCAGACCAACGTTCGAGGATGGATGCCTGGGAAGCCTGCCTCGCATTCCAATTGTCTCCTAGGGACAAGACAGTTTAGATCTGATGGCGCTGTGGGTGCAATCCGGGCGGCTGAGTTGAAATGGACTTTCCTGAGGATGGGTCTAATGTGTGTTTGTGTCCATGAGGGCCTTGGAATGGGGCGGTGGCACCGGGACCCTGAAGTATTCTCCTAAGCTTTTGACATAGCTCCCATGCACAAGTTTCCTTGTGGAGACGAGGTTTGTTCTGATGGGTGCCTCAGGAAAACCCCAAAGCTTGTATTGGAATCCAGGGTTTTGAGGAGACATGCCTGTAAACCAAAGCAATGGATCCGATTTTGGCCTAGGGTCCTGTCTGGTTCAGTCTTCTTCTCTGGGGTCATCCTTCTAGGGTATGAGTGGAGTTAGATGCTCAGCTGGTGTCAGACTGCCCTTTTTTGTCCCGGGCGACCTATACTATTGGGATGGCCTCAGGGACTTTGGAGGGTTCTCCTAATTTGTACGATTTTGGACAATGGAATGGGCAGAATTCCCATGGATCGGGTAGGCACAGTCCTAATGTGTGGCTCCAGGGTCGCCAGCCTGGATGGTGTGTGGCCCAGGACTTTGAGGACAGAAGTCTGAAAACACAAACTCAGCTTATGTTTGGGGACGTAGGTATGGCAGGCCCGATCTACAAACCATGAGAAGACATCTTCAGGATATGAAGATAGTGTGAGTCTGAGGCGCTTGCTCAGGCTTTTGTCTCTGGTATTTGTTTTCGTGAGGCCGTGGAATGTCGAGGAGGCCTCATGGGCCATGAACGAATCTTCCTCTCTGTGGATTTGGCCCGATCCCAATTGTTTTTCATCAATCTGTGGGATGGAGTACTCCTTTCAGGGTTGTTACCTCAGGTGTCTCACCAAAAGCAGAATTCCAAAGCAGAGCCCTGGGGAAGAGTGAAGGGACAACCCGGACTATGGTTAAAAATTGGGGCCTATAGGCATGGCAAGCCCAATATGCTGTCTCTTCATCCACCCCCACTGAGAGGCCTTACCTGAGGACTGGGCTAAGGCTGAGGGTCACAATGTGAGTTTGCCACCTATGTGGCCCGCGAGCAATGGCGGGGCCTCATCGGACAAACAGGTTTCCACTACACTGAACGTTGGACAACAAGCCAACCACATGGTTCTTGCCATTGGGCAGGAGTTCTGATTTCTGCATCATTTTCGAACCTGGGCAGTGATTGGAGATTAGGTCTAGGATCTGAATCCTGAATACCTAGGTTCGGAAGAGATAACGACCTAAGGCAATGGTTGGTCCGAAGTGCTCAGTGAGCGGCAAGTTGTCTGGGTGGGGCCAGGAGGTCCAGGCTCAGGCTCTGTCAGAAAGGGCATTATTGCCCAGGTCAGCCTATATATTTTGGGTACAGCCAAGAGGCGTGCAGGTTGATCTTCATTTGGGGTTTCTGGGTAGCGCTAGAGGGCAAAGTTTTTCTTTTGGAGCGCAAGCAGTGTGCTGCATTGTAATTCTGGATTGCCAAACTGGAGGGCTTGTGGGCCATTATTCTGAGGACGGAAGTCTGAGGACACAAGCTAGGCTTAGGTTTCTGGGTGAGGACATGGCAGGCACAATATACAGACCGGAATCGTGATCTCGTGCATCTGAAGTCAGGGTGAGGATCAGACTATTTCTCAGGTTGGACCTTATGTCCCTGATGGCCCCTTCATGAAGGGGGGGGGGGGATCACGAGGCCATGTGTTTTTCTCACGATGGGAGTTGTGAGAAGCTCCCAACTGCAAAGATTCCCTGCAGGACAATTGAGACCTGTTGGTTGGCTCCAGGCCAATGATTCTGAGCAGGGTTCTAAGGATGGATGGCGAGGTAGGCCACCTCGCATTCCAATTGTCTCCTAGCAACAAGACAAGTTAGATCTGCTGGATCTCGCAGAGCAACCGAATACGCTGAGTTGAAATGGACTCTCATGTGGATGGGTCCTAATGTGTTTTTTGTGTCTATGGAGACCTTGGAATGAAGCCGTGGCACTGGGGGGCCCTGAAGGTTTCTCCTAAAAAGAGGCTTTGACACACCTCCCACGTGTATTTTTCCCATGTGTAGATGAGTTTTGTTCTGATGGGTGAGTCAAGAAACAGCCACATGCTGGTACTGAAATCCAGGCCTCTGAGGAAGATGCCTGGAAAACAATTCAATGGATCCGATTAGGGCCTAGGGCCCTGTTCGTTCCTTTTTACCTCTGGGGATATCAGTCTACGAGTCTGAGTGCAGGTAGGTTCTCAGATGGGCTCAGATTGCTCCTGTTTGTCCTGGGAAGCCAGCACTATTGGGACGGCCTCAGGGACTTTGGAGGTTTATCCTATTAGTAGGGTTGTGGCCATTGGAATGGTCACACAGAATTCCTTTGGAGAGGGCAAGTACAGTCCTCAGGTTGGCTCCAGGGGCCTGAGCCTGTAGGGTGTGTAGGCCTGGGCTGTTTGGACAGTTGTCTGAAAACACAAAAACTCGGATTATGTTTCGGGTCTTAGGTATGGCAGGACTGATCTACAGACCATGAGGAGAACTCTTCGGGATATGAAAAAAGGGCGAGTGTGAGGCTCTTGCTCAAGTTTTTATCTCTGGGTATCGTGCCATTCATGGTCATGAAATATCCGGGTGACTTCATGGGAAATGGACGAGTCTTACTCTCTGGGGATTTGGCCCCGTCCAAAGAGTTTGGTGCCCATTGTGTGGGATAGAAGAAGTCCGTTTTTTTGTTGTTGTTGTTGTTTTGTTTTTGTTTTGTTTTTCAAACTCAGTTGTCCCACCAAATGAGGGATTCCAGTGTAGAGCCCTGGGGAGGGGCGATTGGACAAACAGAAATCTGGTTTAAATTTGGGGCCTAGGGACATGTCAAACCATTATGGCATATAATGTTCGAGACACTGAAAGGACTTACTAGAGGACAGGACTCACGCTGAGGGTCCCAATGCGTGTTTATGCCCTTGTCGCACTCAGGAATGGGCGGGACCTCAGGGTGAATGCTGGTTTCTCCTACACTGAACCTTGGACAACATGGCAACCACAAGGTTTCTTGCCGTGGATAAAGAGGAGTTCTGATTTCTGCATCACACTCACCCCTGGGCAGTGATTGGAGATAAGGTCTAGGTTCTGAAGCCTGATAACTTAGGTAGGGAAGAAATGATTACCTAAGGCCACTGCGGGTCTTATGGGCTCAGGGTGCCGTCAGTGCCTGGGTGTTACTCAGGATGTCCCGGCTCAGGTTGTGACAGACAGTGCATTAGTGCCTAGGTTAGACTATATAATATGGGTACATTCGAGTGCCGTGTAGGTTTATTCTCATTTAATGTTCCCGGGCAGCTCCTTTGGCAATATTTTGTTTCCAGAGGGCAGGCAGAGTGCTGCAATGATGGTCCGGGATTGCCAAACTTGTGGGCTTCGGGGCCAGGACTGTGAGGACAGAAGTCTGAGAACACAAGCTAGACTTGGGATTCAGGTCGAGGGCACGGCATGTACCTCCTGAAGATCTGAAGCAATATCTCATGCATCTGAAGTCAGAGCGAGGATCAGACGTTGGCTCAGCTTGGATTTTCTGTTCATGACGGACCCTTCATGAAGGGAGCCGAATCTCGAGGCCGTGGAGGTTTTCTCACGTTTGGAGTGGTGGGATGCCCCCTCCTAGGATTCCTTCTACGGGACAATTGAGACCTGTTGGATAGCTCCAGGACATCCCATATGGATGAGTCCAGACCAACGTTCGAGGATGGATGCCTGGGAAGCCTGCCTCGCATTCCAATTGTCTCCTAGGGACAAGACAGTTTAGATCTGATGGCGCTGTGGGTGCAATCCGGGCGGCTGAGTTGAAATGGACTTTCCTGAGGATGGGTCTAATGTGTGTTTGTGTCCATGAGGGCCTTGGAATGGGGCGGTGGCACCGGGACCCTGAAGTATTCTCCTAAGCTTTTGACATAGCTCCCATGCACAAGTTTCCTTGTGGAGACGAGGTTTGTTCTGATGGGTGCCTCAGGAAAACCCCAAAGCTTGTATTGGAATCCAGGGTTTTGAGGAGACATGCCTGTAAACCAAAGCAATGGATCCGATTTTGGCCTAGGGTCCTGTCTGGTTCAGTCTTCTTCTCTGGGGTCATCCTTCTAGGGTATGAGTGGAGTTAGATGCTCAGCTGGTGTCAGACTGCCCTTTTTTTGTCCCGGGCGACCTATACTATTGGGATGGCCTCAGGGACTTTGGAGGGTTCTCCTAATTTGTACGATTTTGGACAATGGAATGGGCAGAATTCCCATGGATCGGGTAGGCACAGTCCTAATGTGTGGCTCCAGGGTCGCCAGCCTGGATGGTGTGTGGCCCAGGACTTTGAGGACAGAAGTCTGAAAACACAAACTCAGCTTATGTTTGGGGACGTACGTATGGCAGGCCCGATCTACAAACCATGAGAAGACATCTTCAGGATATGAAGATAGTGTGAGTCTGAGGCGCTTGCTCAGGCTTTTGTCTCTGGTATTTGTTTTCGTGAGGCCGTGGAATGTCGAGGAGGCCTCATGGGCCATGAACGAATCTTCCTCTCTGTGGATTTGGCCCGATCCCAATTGTTTTTCATCAATCTGTGGGATGGAGTACTCCTTTCAGGGTTGTTACCTCAGGTGTCTCACCAAAAGCAGAATTCCAAAGCAGAGCCCTGGGGAAGAGTGAAGGGACAACCCGGACTATGGTTAAAAATTGGGGCCTATAGGCATGGCAAGCCCAATATGCTGTCTCTTCATCCACCCACTGAGAGGCCTTACCTGAGGACTGGGCTAAGGCTGAGGGTCACAATGTGAGTTTGCCACCTATGTGGCCCGCGAGCAATGGCGGGGCCTCATCGGACAAACAGGTTTCCACTACACTGAACGTTGGACAACAAGCCAACCACATGGTTCTTGCCATTGGGCAGGAGTTCTGATTTCTGCATCATTTTCGAACCTGGGCAGTGATTGGAGATTAGGTCTAGGATCTGAATCCTGAATACCTAGGTTCGGAAGAGATATAACGACCTAAGGCAATGGTTGGTCCGAAGTGCTCAGTGAGCGGCAAGTTGTCTGGGTGGGGCCAGGAGGTCCAGGCTCAGGCTCTGTCAGAAAGGGCATTATTGCCCAGGTCAGCCTATATATTTTGGGTACAGCCAAGAGGCGTGCAGGTTGATCTTCATTTGGGGTTTCTGGGTAGCGCTAGAGGGCAAAGTTTTTCTTTTGGAGCGCAAGCAGTGTGCTGCATTGTAATTCTGGATTGCCAAACTGGAGGGCTTGTGGGCCATTATTCTGAGGACGGAAGTCTGAGGACACAAGCTAGGCTTAGGTTTCTGGGTGAGGACATGGCAGGCACAATATACAGACCGGAATCGTGATCTCGTGCATCTGAAGTCAGGGTGAGGATCAGACTATTTCTCAGGTTGGACCTTATGTCCCTGATGGCCCCTTCATGAAGGGGGGGGGGGATCACGAGGCCATGTGTTTTTCTCACGATGGGAGTTGTGAGAAGCTCCCAACTGCAAAGATTCCCTGCAGGACAATTGAGACCTGTTGGTTGGCTCCAGGCCAATGATTCTGAGCAGGGTTCTAAGGATGGATGGCGAGGTAGGCCACCTCGCATTCCAATTGTCTCCTAGCAACAAGACAAGTTAGATCTGCTGGATCTCGCAGAGCAACCGAATACGCTGAGTTGAAATGGACTCTCATGTGGATGGGTCCTAATGTGTTTTTGTGTCTATGGAGACCTTGGAATGAAGCCGTGGCACTGGGGCCCTGAAGGTTTCTCCTAAAAAGAGGCTTTGACACACCTCCCACGTGTATTTTTCCCATGTGTAGATGAGTTTTGTTCTGATGGGTGAGTCAAGAAACAGCCACATGCTGGTACTGAAATCCAGGCCTCTGAGGAAGATGCCTGGAAAACAATTCAATGGATCCGATTAGGGCCTAGGGCCCTGTTCGTTCCTTTTTACCTCTGGGGATATCAGTCTACGAGTCTGAGTGCAGGTAGGTTCTCAGATGGGCTCAGATTGCTCCTGTTTGTCCTGGGAAGCCAGCACTATTGGGACGGCCTCAGGGACTTTGGAGGTTTATCCTATTAGTAGGGTTGTGGCCATTGGAATGGTCACACAGAATTCCTTTGGAGAGGGCAAGTACAGTCCTCAGGTTGGCTCCAGGGGCCTGAGCCTGTAGGGTGTGTAGGCCTGGGCTGTTTGGACAGTTGTCTGAAAACACAAACTCGGATTATGTTTCGGGTCTTAGGTATGGCAGGACTGATCTACAGACCATGAGGAGAACTCTTCGGGATATGAAAAAAGGGCGAGTGTGAGGCTCTTGCTCAAGTTTTTATCTCTGGGTATCGTGCCATTCATGGTCATGAAATATCCGGGTGACTTCATGGGAAATGGACGAGTCTTACTCTCTGGGGATTTGGCCCCGTCCAAAGAGTTTGGTGCCATTGTGTGGGATAGAAGAAGTCCGTTTTTTTTGTTGTTGTTGTTGTTTTTTGTTTTGTTTTGTTTTTTTTTCAAACTCAGTTGTCCCACCAAATGAGGGATTCCAGTGTAGAGCCCTGGGGAGGGGCGATTGGACAAACAGAAATCTGGTTTAAATTTGGGGCCTAGGGACATGTCAAACCATTATGGCATATAATGTTCGAGACACTGAAAGGACTTACTAGAGGACAGGACTCACGCTGAGGGTCCCAATGCGTGTTTATGCCCTTGTCGCACTCAGGAATGGGCGGGACCTCAGGGTGAATGCTGGTTTCTCCTACACTGAACCTTGGACAACATGGCAACCACAAGGTTTCTTGCCGTGGATAAAGAGGAGTTCTGATTTCTGCATCACACTCACCCCTGGGCAGTGATTGGAGATAAGGTCTAGGTTCTGAAGCCTGATAACTTAGGTAGGGAAGAAATGATTACCTAAGGCCACTGCGGGTCTTATGGGCTCAGGGTGCCGTCAGTGCCTGGGTGTTACTCAGGATGTCCCGGCTCAGGTTGTGACAGACAGTGCATTAGTGCCTAGGTTAGACTATATAATATGGGTACATTCGAGTGCCGTGTAGGTTTATTCTCATTTAATGTTCCCGGGCAGCTCCTTTGGCAATATTTTGTTTCCAGAGGGCAGGCAGAGTGCTGCAATGATGGTCCGGGATTGCCAAACTTGTGGGCTTCGGGGCCAGGACTGTGAGGACAGAAGTCTGAGAACACAAGCTAGACTTGGGATTCAGGTCGAGGGCACGGCATGTACCTCCTGAAGATCTGAAGCAATATCTCATGCATCTGAAGTCAGAGCGAGGATCAGACGTTGGCTCAGCTTGGATTTTCTGTTCATGACGGACCCTTCATGAAGGGAGCCGAATCTCGAGGCCGTGGAGGTTTTCTCACGTTTGGAGTGGTGGGATGCCCCCTCCTAGGATTCCTTCTACGGGACAATTGAGACCTGTTGGATAGCTCCAGGACATCCCATATGGATGAGTCCAGACCAACGTTCGAGGATGGATGCCTGGGAAGCCTGCCTCGCATTCCAATTGTCTCCTAGGGACAAGACAGTTTAGATCTGATGGCGCTGTGGGTGCAATCCGGGCGGCTGGCTGAGTTGAAATGGACTTTCCTGAGGATGGGTCTAATGTGTGTTTGTGTCCATGAGGGCCTTGGAATGGGGCGGTGGCACCGGGACCCTGAAGTATTCTCCTAAGCTTTTGACATAGCTCCCATGCACAAGTTTCCTTGTGGAGACGAGGTTTGTTCTGATGGGTGCCTCAGGAAAACCCCAAAGCTTGTATTGGAATCCAGGGTTTTTGAGGAGACATGCCTGTAAACCAAAGCAATGGATCCGATTTTGGCCTAGGGTCCTGTCTGGTTCAGTCTTCTTCTCTGGGGTCATCCTTCTAGGGTATGAGTGGAGTTAGATGCTCAGCTGGTGTCAGACTGCCCTTTTTTGTCCCGGGCGACCTATACTATTGGGATGGCCTCAGGGACTTTGGAGGGTTCTCCTAATTTGTACGATTTTGGACAATGGAATGGGCAGAATTCCCATGGATCGGGTAGGCACAGTCCTAATGTGTGGCTCCAGGGTCGCCAGCCTGGATGGTGTGTGGCCCAGGACTTTGAGGACAGAAGTCTGAAAACACAAACTCAGCTTATGTTTGGGGACGTACGTATGGCAGGCCCGATCTACAAACCATGAGAAGACATCTTCAGGATATGAAGATAGTGTGAGTCTGAGGCGCTTGCTCAGGCTTTTGTCTCTGGTATTTGTTTTCGTGAGGCCGTGGAATGTCGAGGAGGCCTCATGGGCCATGAACGAATCTTCCTCTCTGTGGATTTGGCCCGATCCCAATTGTTTTTCATCAATCTGTGGGATGGAGTACTCCTTTCAGGGTTGTTACCTCAGGTGTCTCACCAAAAGCAGAATTCCAAAGCAGAGCCCTGGGGAAGAGTGAAGGGACAACCCGGACTATGGTTAAAAATTTGGGGCCTATAGGCATGGCAAGCCCAATATGCTGTCTCTTCATCCACCCACTGAGAGGCCTTACCTGAGGACTGGGCTAAGGCTGAGGGTCACAATGTGAGTTTGCCACCTATGTGGCCCGCGAGCAATGGCGGGGCCTCATCGGACAAACAGGTTTCCACTACACTGAACGTTGGACAACAAGCCAACCACATGGTTCTTGCCATTGGGCAGGAGTTCTGATTTCTGCATCATTTTCGAACCTGGGCAGTGATTGGAGATTAGGTCTAGGATCTGAATCCTGAATACCTAGGTTCGGAAGAGATAACGACCTAAGGCAATGGTTGGTCCGAAGTGCTCAGTGAGCGGCAAGTTGTCTGGGTGGGGCCAGGAGGTCCAGGCTCAGGCTCTGTCAGAAAGGGCATTATTGCCCAGGTCAGCCTATATATTTTGGGTACAGCCAAGAGGCGTGCAGGTTGATCTTCATTTGGGGTTTCTGGGTAGCGCTAGAGGGCAAAGTTTTTCTTTTGGAGCGCAAGCAGTGTGCTGCATTGTAATTCTGGATTGCCAAACTGGAGGGCTTGTGGGCCATTATTCTGAGGACGGAAGTCTGAGGACACAAGCTAGGCTTAGGTTTCTGGGTGAGGACATGGCAGGCACAATATACAGACCGGAATCGTGATCTCGTGCATCTGAAGTCAGGGTGAGGATCAGACTATTTCTCAGGTTGGACCTTATGTCCCTGATGGCCCCTTCATGAAGGGGGGGGGGGGATCACGAGGCCATGTGTTTTTTTCTCACGATGGGAGTTGTGAGAAGCTCCCAACTGCAAAGATTCCCTGCAGGACAATTGAGACCTGTTGGTTGGCTCCAGGCCAATGATTCTGAGCAGGGTTCTAAGGATGGATGGCGAGGTAGGCCACCTCGCATTCCAATTGTCTCCTAGCAACAAGACAAGTTAGATCTGCTGGATCTCGCAGAGCAACCGAATACGCTGAGTTGAAATGGACTCTCATGTGGATGGGTCCTAATGTGTTTTTGTGTCTATGGAGACCTTGGAATGAAGCCGTGGCACTGGGGCCCTGAAGGTTTCTCCTAAAAAGAGGCTTTGACACACCTCCCACGTGTATTTTTCCCATGTGTAGATGAGTTTTGTTCTGATGGGTGAGTCAAGAAACAGCCACATGCTGGTACTGAAATCCAGGCCTCTGAGGAAGATGCCTGGAAAACAATTCAATGGATCCGATTAGGGCCTAGGGCCCTGTTCGTTCCTTTTTACCTCTGGGGATATCAGTCTACGAGTCTGAGTGCAGGTAGGTTCTCAGATGGGCTCAGATTGCTCCTGTTTGTCCTGGGAAGCCAGCACTATTGGGACGGCCTCAGGGACTTTGGAGGTTTATCCTATTAGTAGGGTTGTGGCCATTGGAATGGTCACACAGAATTCCTTTGGAGAGGGCAAGTACAGTCCTCAGGTTGGCTCCAGGGGCCTGAGCCTGTAGGGTGTGTAGGCCTGGGCTGTTTGGACAGTTGTCTGAAAACACAAACTCGGATTATGTTTCGGGTCTTAAGGTATGGCAGGACTGATCTACAGACCATGAGGAGAACTCTTCGGGATATGAAAAAAGGGCGAGTGTGAGGCTCTTGCTCAAGTTTTTATCTCTGGGTATCGTGCCATTCATGGTCATGAAATATCCGGGTGACTTCATGGGAAATGGACGAGTCTTACTCTCTGGGGATTTGGCCCCGTCCAAAGAGTTTGGTGCCATTGTGTGGGATAGAAGAAGTCCGTTTTTTTTGTTGTTGTTGTTGTTTTTTTGTTTTGTTTTGTTTTTCAAACTCAGTTGTCCCACCAAATGAGGGATTCCAGTGTAGAGCCCTGGGGAGGGGCGATTGGACAAACAGAAATCTGGTTTAAATTTGGGGCCTAGGGACATGTCAAACCATTATGGCATATAATGTTCGAGACACTGAAAGGACTTACTAGAGGACAGGACTCACGCTGAGGGTCCCAATGCGTGTTTATGCCCTTGTCGCACTCAGGAATGGGCGGGACCTCAGGGTGAATGCTGGTTTCTCCTACACTGAACCTTGGACAACATGGCAACCACAAGGTTTCTTGCCGTGGATAAAGAGGAGTTCTGATTTCTGCATCACACTCACCCCTGGGCAGTGATTGGAGATAAGGTCTAGGTTCTGAAGCCTGATAACTTAGGTAGGGAAGAAATGATTACCTAAGGCCACTGCGGGTCTTATGGGCTCAGGGGTGCCGTCAGTGCCTGGGTGTTACTCAGGATGTCCCGGCTCAGGTTGTGACAGACAGTGCATTAGTGCCTAGGTTAGACTATATAATATGGGTACATTCGAGTGCCGTGTAGGTTTATTCTCATTTAATGTTCCCGGGCAGCTCCTTTGGCAATATTTTGTTTCCAGAGGGCAGGCAGAGTGCTGCAATGATGGTCCGGGATTGCCAAACTTGTGGGCTTCGGGGCCAGGACTGTGAGGACAGAAGTCTGAGAACACAAGCTAGACTTGGGATTCAGGTCGAGGGCACGGCATGTACCTCCTGAAGATCTGAAGCAATATCTCATGCATCTGAAGTCAGAGCGAGGATCAGACGTTGGCTCAGCTTGGATTTTCTGTTCATGACGGACCCTTCATGAAGGGAGCCGAATCTCGAGGCCGTGGAGGTTTTCTCACGTTTGGAGTGGTGGGATGCCCCCTCCTAGGATTCCTTCTACGGGACAATTGAGACCTGTTGGATAGCTCCAGGACATCCCATATGGATGAGTCCAGACCAACGTTCGAGGATGGATGCCTGGGAAGCCTGCCTCGCATTCCAATTGTCTCCTAGGGACAAGACAGTTTAGATCTGATGGCGCTGTGGGTGCAATCCGGGCGGCTGAGTTGAAATGGACTTTCCTGAGGATGGGTCTAATGTGTGTTTGTGTCCATGAGGGCCTTGGAATGGGGCGGTGGCACCGGGACCCTGAAGTATTCTCCTAAGCTTTTGACATAGCTCCCATGCACAAGTTTCCTTGTGGAGACGAGGTTTGTTCTGATGGGTGCCTCAGGAAAACCCCAAAGCTTGTATTGGAATCCAGGGTTTTGAGGAGACATGCCTGTAAACCAAAGCAATGGATCCGATTTTGGCCTAGGGTCCTGTCTGGTTCAGTCTTCTTCTCTGGGGTCATCCTTCTAGGGTATGAGTGGAGTTAGATGCTCAGCTGGTGTCAGACTGCCCTTTTTTGTCCCGGGCGACCTATACTATTGGGATGGCCTCAGGGACTTTGGAGGGTTCTCCTAATTTGTACGATTTTGGACAATGGAATGGGCAGAATTCCCATGGATCGGGTAGGCACAGTCCTAATGTGTGGCTCCAGGGTCGCCAGCCTGGATGGTGTGTGGCCCAGGACTTTGAGGACAGAAGTCTGAAAACACAAACTCAGCTTATGTTTGGGGACGTACGTATGGCAGGCCCGATCTACAAACCATGAGAAGACATCTTCAGGATATGAAGATAGTGTGAGTCTGAGGCGCTTGCTCAGGCTTTTGTCTCTGGTATTTGTTTTCGTGAGGCCGTGGAATGTCGAGGAGGCCTCATGGGCCATGAACGAATCTTCCTCTCTGTGGATTTGGCCCGATCCCAATTGTTTTTCATCAATCTGTGGGATGGAGTACTCCTTTCAGGGTTGTTACCTCAGGTGTCTCACCAAAAGCAGAATTCCAAAGCAGAGCCCTGGGGAAGAGTGAAGGGACAACCCGGACTATGGTTAAAAATTGGGGCCTATAGGCATGGCAAGCCCAATATGCTGTCTCTTCATCCACCCACTGAGAGGCCTTACCTGAGGACTGGGCTAAGGCTGAGGGTCACAATGTGAGTTTGCCACCTATGTGGCCCGCGAGCAATGGCGGGGCCTCATCGGACAAACAGGTTTCCACTACACTGAACGTTGGACAACAAGCCAACCACATGGTTCTTGCCATTGGGCAGGAGTTCTGATTTCTGCATCATTTTCGAACCTGGGCAGTGATTGGAGATTAGGTCTAGGATCTGAATCCTGAATACCTAGGTTCGGAAGAGATAACGACCTAAGGCAATGGTTGGTCCGAAGTGCTCAGTGAGCGGCAAGTTGTCTGGGTGGGGCCAGGAGGTCCAGGCTCAGGCTCTGTCAGAAAGGGCATTATTGCCCAGGTCAGCCTATATATTTTGGGTACAGCCAAGAGGCGTGCAGGTTGATCTTCATTTGGGGTTTTCTGGGTAGCGCTAGAGGGCAAAGTTTTTTTCTTTGGAGCGCAAGCAGTGTGCTGCATTGTAATTCTGGATTGCCAAACTGGAGGGCTTGTGGGGCCATTATTCTGAGGACGGAAGTCTGAGGACACAAGCTAGGCTTAGGTTTCTGGGTGAGGACATGGCAGGCACAATATACAGACCGGAATCGTGATCTCGTGCATCTGAAGTCAGGGTGAGGATCAGACTATTTCTCAGGTTGGACCTTATGTCCCTGATGGCCCCTTCATGAAGGGGGGGGGGGGGATCACGAGGCCATGTGTTTTTTCTCACGATGGGAGTTGTGAGAAGCTCCCAACTGCAAAGATTCCCTGCAGGACAATTGAGACCTGTTGGTTGGCTCCAGGCCAATGATTCTGAGCAGGGTTCTAAGGATGGATGGCGAGGTAGGCCACCTCGCATTCCAATTGTCTCCTAGCAACAAGACAAGTTAGATCTGCTGGATCTCGCAGAGCAACCGAATACGCTGAGTTGAAATGGACTCTCATGTGGATGGGTCCTAATGTGTTTTTGTGTCTATGGAGACCTTGGAATGAAGCCGTGGCACTGGGGCCCTGAAGGTTTCTCCTAAAAAGAGGCTTTGACACACCCTCCCACGTGTATTTTTCCCATGTGTAGATGAGTTTTGTTCTGATGGGTGAGTCAAGAAACAGCCACATGCTGGTACTGAAATCCAGGCCTCTGAGGAAGATGCCTGGAAAACAATTCAATGGATCCGATTAGGGCCTAGGGCCCTGTTCGTTCCTTTTTACCTCTGGGGATATCAGTCTACGAGTCTGAGTGCAGGTAGGTTCTCAGATGGGCTCAGATTGCTCCTGTTTGTCCTGGGAAGCCAGCACTATTGGGACGGCCTCAGGGACTTTGGAGGTTTATCCTATTAGTAGGGTTGTGGCCATTGGAATGGTCACACAGAATTCCTTTGGAGAGGGCAAGTACAGTCCTCAGGTTGGCTCCAGGGGCCTGAGCCTGTAGGGTGTGTAGGCCTGGGCTGTTTGGACAGTTGTCTGAAAACACAAACTCGGATTATGTTTCGGGTCTTAGGTATGGCAGGACTGATCTACAGACCATGAGGAGAACTCTTCGGGATATGAAAAAAGGGCGAGTGTGAGGCTCTTGCTCAAGTTTTTATCTCTGGGTATCGTGCCATTCATGGTCATGAAATATCCGGGTGACTTCATGGGAAATGGACGAGTCTTACTCTCTGGGGATTTGGCCCCGTCCAAAGAGTTTGGTGCCATTGTGTGGGATAGAAGAAGTCCGTTTTTTTGTTGTTGTTTTTTTGTTTTGTTTTGTTTTTCAAACTCAGTTGTCCCACCAAATGAGGGATTCCAGTGTAGAGCCCTGGGGAGGGGCGATTGGACAAACAGAAATCTGGTTTAAATTTGGGGGCCTAGGGACATGTCAAACCCATTATGGCATATAATGTTCGAGACACTGAAAGGACTTACTAGAGGACAGGACTCACGCTGAGGGTCCCAATGCGTGTTTATGTGCCCTTGTCGCACTCAGGAATGGGCGGGACCTCAGGGTGAATGCTGGTTTCTCCTACACTGAACCTTGGACAACATGGCAACCACAAGGTTTCTTGCCGTGGATAAAGAGGAGTTCTGATTTCTGCATCACACTCACCCCTGGGCAGTGATTGGAGATAAGGTCTAGGTTCTGAAGCCTGATAACTTAGGTAGGGAAGAAATGATTACCTAAGGCCACTGCGGGTCTTATGGGCTCAGGGTGCCGTCAGTGCCTGGGTGTTACTCAGGATGTCCCGGCTCAGGTTGTGACAGACAGTGCATTAGTGCCTAGGTTAGACTATATAATATGGGTACATTCGAGTGCCCGTGTAGGTTTATTCTCATTTAATGTTCCCGGGCAGCTCCTTTGGCAATATTTTGTTTCCAGAGGGCAGGCAGAGTGCTGCAATGATGGTCCGGGATTGCCAAACTTGTGGGCTTCGGGGCCAGGACTGTGAGGACAGAAGTCTGAGAACACAAGCTAGACTTGGGATTCAGGTCGAGGGCACGGCATGTACCTCCTGAAGATCTGAAGCAATATCTCATGCATCTGAAGTCAGAGCGAGGATCAGACGTTGGCTCAGCTTGGATTTTCTGTTCATGACGGACCCTTCATGAAGGGAGCCGAATCTCGAGGCCGTGGAGGTTTTCTCACGTTTGGAGTGGTGGGATGCCCCCTCCTAGGATTCCTTCTACGGGACAATTGAGACCTGTTGGATAGCTCCAGGACATCCCATATGGATGAGTCCAGACCAACGTTCGAGGATGGATGCCTGGGAAGCCTGCCTCGCATTCCAATTGTCTCCTAGGGACAAGACAGTTTAGATCTGATGGCGCTGTGGGGTGCAATCCGGGCGGCTGAGTTGAAATGGACTTTCCTGAGGATGGGTCTAATGTGTGTTTGTGTCCATGAGGGCCTTGGAATGGGGCGGTGGCACCGGGACCCTGAAGTATTCTCCTAAGCTTTTGACATAGCTCCCATGCACAAGTTTCCTTGTGGAGACGAGGTTTGTTCTGATGGGTGCCTCAGGAAAACCCCAAAGCTTGTATTGGAATCCAGGGTTTTGAGGAGACATGCCTGTAAACCAAAGCAATGGATCCGATTTTGGCCTAGGGTCCTGTCTGGTTCAGTCTTCTTCTCTGGGGTCATCCTTCTAGGGTATGAGTGGAGTTAGATGCTCAGCTGGTGTCAGACTGCCCTTTTTTGTCCCGGGCGACCTATACTATTGGGATGGCCTCAGGGACTTTGGAGGGTTCTCCTAATTTGTACGATTTTGGACAATGGAATGGGCAGAATTCCCATGGATCGGGTAGGCACAGTCCTAATGTGTGGCTCCAGGGTCGCCAGCCTGGATGGTGTGTGGCCCAGGACTTTGAGGACAGAAGTCTGAAAACACAAACTCAGCTTATGTTTGGGGACGTAGGTATGGCAGGCCCGATCTACAAACCATGAGAAGACATCTTCAGGATATGAAGATAGTGTGAGTCTGAGGCGCTTGCTCAGGCTTTTGTCTCTGGTATTTGTTTTCGTGAGGCCGTGGAATGTCGAGGAGGCCTCATGGGCCATGAACGAATCTTCCTCTCTGTGGATTTGGCCCGATCCCAATTGTTTTTCATCAATCTGTGGGATGGAGTACTCCTTTCAGGGTTGTTACCTCAGGTGTCTCACCAAAAGCAGAATTCCAAAGCAGAGCCCTGGGGAAGAGTGAAGGGACAACCCGGACTATGGTTAAAAATTGGGGCCTATAGGCATGGCAAGCCCAATATGCTGTCTCATCTCTTCATCCACCCACTGAGAGGCCTTACCTGAGGACTGGGCTAAGGCTGAGGGTCACAATGTGAGTTTGCCACCTATGTGGCCCGCGAGCAATGGCGGGGCCTCATCGGACAAACAGGTTTCCACTACACTGAACGTTGGACAACAAGCCAACCACATGGTTCTTGCCATTGGGCAGGAGTTCTGATTTCTGCATCATTTTCGAACCTGGGCAGTGATTGGAGATTAGGTCTAGGATCTGAATCCTGAATACCTAGGTTCGGAAGAGATAACGACCTAAGGCAATGGTTGGTCCGAAGTGCTCAGTGAGCGGCAAGTTGTCTGGGTGGGGCCAGGAGGTCCAGGCTCAGGCTCTGTCAGAAAGGGCATTATTGCCCAGGTCAGCCTATATATTTTGGGTACAGCCAAGAGGCGTGCAGGTTGATCTTCATTTGGGGTTTCTGGGGTAGCGCTAGAGGGCAAAGTTTTTCTTTTGGAGCGCAAGCAGTGTGCTGCATTGTAATTCTGGATTGCCAAACTGGAGGGCTTGTGGGCCATTATTCTGAGGACGGAAGTCTGAGGACACAAGCTAGGCTTAGGTTTCTGGGTGAGGACATGGCAGGCACAATATACAGACCGGAATCGTGATCTCGTGCATCTGAAGTCAGGGTGAGGATCAGACTATTTCTCAGGTTGGACCTTATGTCCCTGATGGCCCCTTCATGAAGGGGGGGGGGGGGGGATCACGAGGCCATGTGTTTTTCTCACGATGGGAGTTGTGAGAAGCTCCCAACTGCAAAGATTCCCTGCAGGACAATTGAGACCTGTTGGTTGGCTCCAGGCCAATGATTCTGAGCAGGGTTCTAAGGATGGATGGCGAGGTAGGCCACCTCGCATTCCAATTGTCTCCTAGCAACAAGACAAGTTAGATCTGCTGGATCTCGCAGAGCAACCGAATACGCTGAGTTGAAATGGACTCTCATGTGGATGGGTCCTAATGTGTTTTTTGTGTCTCTATGAGACCTTGGAATGAAGCCGTGGCACTGGGGCCCTGAAGGTTTCTCCTAAAAAGAGGCTTTGACACACCTCCCACGTGTATTTTTCCCATGTGTAGATGAGTTTTGTTCTGATGGGTGAGTCAAGAAACAGCCACATGCTGGTACTGAAATCCAGGCCTCTGAGGAAGATGCCTGGAAAACAATTCAATGGATCCGATTAGGGCCTAGGGCCCTGTTCGTTCCTTTTTACCTCTGGGGATATCAGTCTACGAGTCTGAGTGCAGGTAGGTTCTCAGATGGGCTCAGATTGCTCCTGTTTGTCCTGGGAAGCCAGCACTATTGGGACGGCCTCAGGGACTTTGGAGGTTTATCCTATTAGTAGGGTTGTGGCCATTGGAATGGTCACACAGAATTCCTTTGGAGAGGGCAAGTACAGTCCTCAGGTTGGCTCCAGGGGCCTGAGCCTGTAGGGTGTGTAGGCCTGGGCTGTTTGGACAGTTGTCTGAAAACACAAACTCGGATTATGTTTCGGGTCTTAGGTATGGCAGGACTGATCTACAGACCATGAGGAGAACTCTTCGGGATATGAAAAAAGGGCGAGTGTGAGGCTCTTGCTCAAGTTTTTATCTCTGGGTATCGTGCCATTCATGGTCATGAAATATCCGGGTGACTTCATGGGAAATGGACGAGTCTTACTCTCTGGGGATTTGGCCCCGTCCAAAGAGTTTGGTGCCATTGTGTGGGATAGAAGAAGTCCGTTTTTTTGTTGTTGTTGTTGTTTTGTTTTGTTTTGTTTTTCAAACTCAGTTGTCCCACCAATGAGGGATTCCAGTGTAGAGAGCCCTGGGGAGGGGCGATTGGACAAACAGAAATCTGGTTTAAATTTGGGGCCTAGGGACATGTCAAACCATTATGGCATATAATGTTCGAGACACTGAAAGGACTTACTAGAGGACAGGACTCACGCTGAGGGTCCCAATGCGTGTTTATGCCCTTGTCGCACTCAGGAATGGGCGGGACCTCAGGGTGAATGCTGGTTTCTCCTACACTGAACCTTGGACAACATGGCAACCACAAGGTTTCTTGCCGTGGATAAAGAGGAGTTCTGATTTCTGCATCACACTCACCCCTGGGCAGTGATTGGAGATAAGGTCTAGGTTCTGAAGCCTGATAACTTAGGTAGGGAAGAAATGATTACCTAAGGCCACTGCGGGTCTTATGGGCTCAGGGTGCCGTCAGTGCCTGGGTGTTACTCAGGATGTCCCGGCTCAGGTTGTGACAGACAGTGCATTAGTGCCTAGGTTAGACTATATAATATGGGTACATTCGAGTGCCGTGTAGGTTTATTCTCATTTAATGTTCCCGGGCAGCTCCTTTGGCAATATTTTGTTTCCAGAGGGGCAGGCAGAGTGCTGCAATGATGGTCCGGGATTGCCAAACTTGTGGGCTTCGGGGCCAGGACTGTGAGGACAGAAGTCTGAGAACACAAGCTAGACTTGGGATTCAGGTCGAGGGCACGGCATGTACCTCCTGAAGATCTGAAGCAATATCTCATGCATCTGAAGTCAGAGCGAGGATCAGACGTTGGCTCAGCTTGGATTTTCTGTTCATGACGGACCCTTCATGAAGGGAGCCGAATCTCGAGGCCGTGGAGGTTTTCTCACGTTTGGAGTGGTGGGATGCCCCCCTCCTAGGATTCCTTCTACGGGACAATTGAGACCTGTTGGATAGCTCCAGGACATCCCATATGGATGAGTCCAGACCAACGTTCGAGGATGGATGCCTGGGAAGCCTGCCTCGCATTCCAATTGTCTCCTAGGGACAAGACAGTTTAGATCTGATGGCGCTGTGGGTGCAATCCGGGGCGGCTGAGTTGAAATGGACTTTCCTGAGGATGGGTCTAATGTGTGTTTGTGTCCATGAGGGCCTTGAAATGGGGGGCGGTGGCACCGGGACCCTGAAGTATTCTCCTAAGCTTTTGACATAGCTCCCATGCACAAGTTTCCTTGTGGAGACGAGGTTTGTTCTGATGGGTTGCCTCAGGAAAACCCCAAAGCTTGTATTGGAATCCAGGGTTTTGAGGAGACATGCCTGTAAACCAAAGCAATGGATCCGATTTTGGGCCTAGGGTCCTGTCTGGTTCAGTCTTCTTCTCTGGGGTCATCCTTCTAGGGTATGAGTGGAGTTAGATGCTCAGCTGGTGTCAGACTGCCCTTTTTTGTCCCGGGCGACCTATACTATTGGGATGGCCTCAGGGACTTTGGAGGGTTCTCCTAATTTGTACGATTTTGGACAATGGAATGGGCAGAATTCCCATGGATTGGGTAGGCACAGTCCTAATGTGTGGCTCCAGGGTCGCCAGCCTGGATGGTGTGTGGCCCAGGACTTTGAGGACAGAAGTCTGAAAACACAAACTCAGCTTATGTTTGGGGACGTAGGTATGGCAGGCCCGATCTACAAACCATGAGAAGACATCTTCAGGATATGAAGATAGTGTGAGTCTGAGGCGCTTGCTCAGGCTTTTGTCTCTGGTATTTGTTTTCGTGAGGGCCGTGGAATGTCGAGGAGGCCTCATGGGCCATGAACGAATCTTCCCTCTCTGTGGATTTGGCCCGATCCCAATTGTTTTTCATCATCAATCTGTGGGATGGAGTACTCCTTTCAGGGTTGTTACCTCAGGTGTCTCACCAAAAGCAGAATTCCAAAGCAGAGCCCTGGGGAAAGAGTGAAGGGACAACCCGGACTATGGTTAAAAATTGGGGCCTATAGGCATGGCAAGCCCAATATGCTGTCTCTTCATCCACCCACTGAGAGGCCTTACCTGAGGACTGGGCTAAGGCTGAGGGTCACAATGTGAGTTTGCCACCTATGTGGCCCGCGAGCAATGGGCGGGGCCTCATCGGACAAACAGGTTTCCACTACACTGAACGTTGGACAACAAGCCAACCACATGGTTCTTGCCATTGGGCAGGAGTTCTGATTTCTGCATCATTTTCGAACCTGGGCAGTGATTGGAGATTAGGTCTAGGATCTGAATCCTGAATACCTAGGTTCGGAAGAGATAACGACCTAAGGCAATGGTTGGTCCGAAGTGCTCAGTGAGCGGCAAGTTTGTCTGGGTGGGGCCAGGAGGTCCAGGCTCAGGCTCTGTCAGAAAGGGCATTATTGCCCAGGTCAGCCTATATATTTTGGGTACAGCCAAGAGGCGTGCAGGTTGATCTTCATTTGGGGTTTCTGGGTAGCGCTAGAGGGCAAAGTTTTTCTTTTGGAGCGCAAGCAGTGTGCTGCATTGTAATTCTGGATTGCCAAACTGGAGGGCTTGTGGGCCATTATTCCTGAGGACGGAAGTCTGAGGACACAAGCTAGGCTTAGGTTTTCTGGGTGAGGACATGGCAGGCACAATATACAGACCTGACAGGAATCGAGATCTCGTGCATTCTGAAGTCGGGGGTGAGGACAGACGATATTTCATCAGGTTGGACCTTAAGCCAAGTCTTCATGATAGGCTCCAGGGTCGTGAGCCTGTAGGGTGTGTAGGCCAGGGCTGTTTGGACAGTTGTCTGAAAACACAAACTCGGCTTATGTTTCGGGTCATAGGTATGGCAGGACTGATCTACAGACCATGAGGAGAACTCTTCAGGATATGAAAAAAGGGAGAGTGTGAGGCTCTTCTCAAGTTTTTGTCTCTGCATATCGTGTCACTCATGGTCCTGAAATTTCCGGGTGACTTCATGGGAAATGGACGAGTCTTACTCTCTGGGGGTTTGGCCCCGTCCAAAGAGTTTGTGGTCATTCTGTGGGATGGAAGAAGTCCGTTGTTCTGTTGTTGTTGATTTGTTTTGCTTTGTTTTTCAACCTCAGGTGCCCCACCAAATGAGGGATTCCAGAGTAGAGCCCTGGGGAGGGGCGACTGGACTACCAGAAATATGGATATAATTGGGGCCTAGGGACATGTCAAGCCCATTATGACATCTAATGGTCCAGCCACTGAGAGGACGTACTAGAGGACAGGAATCATGCTGAGGTTCACAATGCGTTTTTATGCCCTCGTCGCACTCAAGAATGGGCGGGGACTCAGGGTGAATGCTGGTTTCTCCTACACTGAACGTATGATAACATGGTAATCAAAAGGTTTCTTGCCATGGGTAAGCAGGAGTTCTGATTTCTGCATCACAGTCACCCGTGGGCAGTGATTTGAGATAAGGTCTAGGTTCTGAAGTCTGAAAACTGAGGTCGGGAAGAGATGATGACCTAAGGCCATGGCGGGTCTGATGTGCTCAGTGTGCGGTCAGCTGTCTGGGTATTTGTCAGGATGTCCCGGCTCAGGTTGTGTCAGACAGTGCATTACTGCCCAGGTTAGACTCTATATTTTGGGTTCCTTCGAGTGCCTTGTAGGTTTATTCTCATTTCAGCTGCCTGGTCAGCTCATTAGGCAATATATTTTTTCTAGAGGGCAGGCATAATGCTGCAATGATGGTCCGGAATTGCCAAATTTGTGGGCTTCGGGGCCAGGAGTGTGAGGATGGAAGTATGAGAACACAAGCTAGAGTTGGTTTCAGGGTGAGGGCACGGCATGTACCCCCTGAAGATCTGAAGCAATATCTCATGCATCTGAAGTCAGAGCGAGGATCAGACGTTGGCTCAGCTTGGATTTTCTGTTCATGACGGCCCCTTCATGAAGGGATCGGATTCTCAAGAGCGTTGAGGTTTTCCCACGTTGGGAGTGGTGGGATGCCCCCTCCAAGGATTCCTTCTGCGGGACAATGGAGACCTGTTGGACAGCTCCAGGACATCCCATATGGATGAGTCCAGACCAACGTTCGAGGATGGATGCCTGGCAAGTCCGCCTCGCATTCCGATTGTCTCCTAGCGACAAGACAGTTTAGATCTGATGGCTCTGCAGGAGCAACCGGGGTGGCCTTGGAATGGGGCGGTGGCACCGGGACCCTGAAGTATTCTCCTAAGCTTTTGACATAGCTCCCATGCACAAGTTTCCTTGTGGAGACGAGGTTTGTTCTGATGGGTGCCTCAGGAAAACCCCAATGCTTGTTTTGGAATCCAGGGTTTTGAGGAGACATGCCTGTAATCCAAAGCAATGGATCCGATTTTGGCCTAGGGTCCTGTCTGGTTCATTCTTCTTCTCTGGGGTCATCCTTCTACGGTATGAGTGGAGTTAGATGCTCAGCTGGTGTCAGACTGCCCTTTTTTGTCCCGGGCGACCTATACTATTGGGATGGCCTCAGGGACTTTGGAGGGTTCTCCTAATATTTACGATTTTGGACAATGGAATGGGCAGAATTCCCATGGATTGGGTAGGCACAGTCCTAATGTGTGGCTCCAGTGTCGCCAGCCTGGATGGTGTGTGGCCCAGGACTTTGAGGACAGAAGTCTGAAAACACAAACTCAGCTTATGTTTGGGGACGTAGGTATGGCAGGCCCGATCTATAAACCATGAGAAAACATCTTCAGGATATGAATATAGTGTGAGTCTGAGGCGCTTGCTCAGGCTTTTGTCTCTGGTATTTGTTTTCGTGAGGCCGTGGAATGTCGAGGAGGCCTTATGGGCCATGAACGAATCTTCCTCTCTGTGGATATGGCCCGATCCCAATTGTTTTTCATCAATCTGTGGGATGGAGTACTCCTTTCAGGGTTGTTACCTCAGGTGTCTCACCAAAAGCAGAATTCCAAAGCAGAGCCCTGGGGAAGAGTGAAGGGACAACCCGAACTATGGTTAAAAATTGGGGCCTATAGGCATGGCAAGCCCAATATGCTGTCTCTTCATCCACCCACTGAGAGGCCTTACCTGAGGACTGGGCTAAGGCTGAGGGTCACAATGTGAGTTTGCCACCTCTGTGGCCGGCGAGCAATGGCGGGGCCTCATCGGACAAACAGGTTTCCACTTCACTGAACGTTGGACAACAAGCCAACCACATGGTTCTTGCCATTGGGCAGGAGTTCTGATTTCTGCATCATTTTCGAACCTGGGCAGTGATTGGAGATTAGGTCTAGGATCTGAATCCTGAATACCTAGGTTCGGAAGAGATAACGACCTAAGGCAATGGTTGGTCCGAAGTGCTCAGTGAGCGGCAAGTTGTCTGGGTGGGGCCAGGAGGTCCAGGCTCAGGCTCCTTCAGAAAGGGCATTATTGCCCAGGTCAGCCTATATATTTTGGGTACAGCCAAGAGGCGTGCAGGTTGATCTTCATTTGGGGTTTCTGGGTAGCGCTAGAGGGCAAAGTTTTTCTTTTGGAGCGCAAGCAGTGTGCTGCATTGTAATTCTGGATTGCCAAACTGGAGGCCTTGTGGGCCATTATTCTGAGGACGGAAGTCTGAGGACACAAGCTAGGCTTAGGTTTCTGGGTGAGGACATGGCAGGCACAATATACAGACCGGAAACGTGATCTCGTGCATCTGAAGTCAGGGTGAGGATCAGACTATTTCTCAGGTTGGACCTTATGTCCCTGATGGCCCCTTCATGAAGGGGGGGGTGATCACGAGGCCATGTGTTTTTCTCACGATGGGAGTTGTGAGAAGCTCCCAACTGCAAAGATTCCCTGCAGGACAATTGAGACCTGTTGGTTGGCTCCAGGCCAATGATTCTGAGCAGGGTTCTAAGGATGGATGGCAAGGTAGGCCACCTCGCATTCCAATTGTCTCCTAGCAACAAGAAAAGTTAGATCTGCTGGATCTCGCAGAGCAACCGAATACGCTGAGTTGAAATGGACTCTCATGTGGATGGGTCCTAATGTGTTTTTGTGTCTATGGAGACCTTGGAATGAAGCCGTGGCACTGGGTCCCTGGAGGTTTCTCCTAAAAAGAGGCTTTGACACACCTCCCTCGTGTATTTTTCCCATGTGTAGATGAGTTTTGTTCTGATGGGTGAGTCAAGAAACAGCCATATGCTGGTACTGAAATCCAGGCCTCTGAGGAAATGCGTGGAAAACAATTCAATGGATCCGATTAGGGCCTAGGGCCCTGTTCATTCCTTTTTACCTCTGGGGATATCAGTCTACGAGTCTGAGTGCAGGTAGGTTCTCAGATGGGCTCAGATTGCTCCTGTTTGTCCTGGGAAGCCACCACTATTGGGACGGCCTCAGGGACTTTGAAGGTTTATCCTATTAGTAGGGTTGTGGCCATTGGAATGGTCACACAGAATTCCTTCGGAGAGGGCAAGTACAGTCCTCAGGTTGGCTCCAGGGGCCTGAGCCTGTAGGGTGTGTAGGCCTGGGCTGTTTGGACAGTTGTCTGAAAACACAACCTCGGATTATGTTTCGGGTCTTAGGTATGGCAGGACTGATCTACAGACCATGAGGAGAACTCTTCGGGATATGAAAAAAGGGCGAGTGTGAGGCTCTTGCTCAAGTTTTTGTCTCTGGATATCGTGCCATTCATGGTCATGAAATATCCGGGTGACTTCATGGGAAATGGACGAGTCTTACTCTCTGGGGATTTGGCCCCGTCCAAAGAGTTTGGTGCCATTGTGTGGGATAGAAGAAGTCCGTTTTTTTGTTGTTGTTTTTTTGTTTTGTTTTGTTTTTCAAACTCAGTTGTCCCACCAAATGAGGGATTCCAGTGTAGAGCCCTGGGGAGGGGCGATTGGACAAACAGAAATCTGGTTTAAATTTGGGGCCTAGGGACATGTGAAACCATTATGGCATCTAATGTTCTAGACACTGAAAGGACTTACTAGAGGACAGGACTCACGCTGAGGGTCCCAATGCGTGTTTATGCCCTTGTTGCACTCAGGAATGGGCGGGACCTCAGGGTGAATGCTCGTTTCTCCTACACTGAACCTTGGAAAACATGGAAACCACAAGGTTTCTTGCTGTGGATAAAGAGGAGTTCTGATTTCTGCATCACAATCATCCCTGGGCAGTGATTGGAGATAAGGTCTAGGTTCTGAGGCCTGATAACTTAGGTAGGGAAGAAATGATTACCTAAGGCCACTGCGGGTCTTATGGGCTCAGGGTGCTGTCAGTGCCTGGGTGTTACTCAGGATATCCCGGCTCAGGTTGTGACAGACAGTGCATTAGTGCCTAGGTTAGACTATATAATATGGGTACATTCGAGTGCCGTGTAGGTTTATTCTCATTTAATGTTCCCGGGCAGCTCCTTTGGCAATATTTTGTTTCTAGAGGGCAGGCAGAGAGCTGCAATGATGGTCCGGAATTGCCAAACTTGTGGGCTTCGGGGCCAGGAGTGTGAGGACAGATCTGAGAACACAAGCTAGACTTGGGATTCAGGTCGAAGGCACGGCATGTACCTCCTGAAGATCTGAAGCAATATCTCATGCATCTGAAGTCAGAGCGAGGATCAGACGTTGGCTCAGCTTGGATTTTCTGTTCATGACGGACCCTTCATGAAGGGAGCCGAATCTCGAGGCCGTGGAGGTTTTCTCACGTTTGGAGTGGTGGGATGCCCCCTCCTAGGATTCCTTCTACGGGACAATTGAGACCTGTTGGACAGCTCCAGGACATCCCATATGGATGAGTCCAGACCAACGTTCGAGGATGGATGCCTGGGAAGCCTGCCTCCCATTCCAATTGTCTCCTAGCGACAAGACAGTTTAGATATGATGGCTCTGTGGGTGAAATCCAGGTGGCTGAGTTGAAATGGACTTTCCTGAGGATGGGTCTAATGTGTGTTTGTGTCCATGAGGGCCTTGGAATGGGGCGGTGGCACCGGGACCCTGAAGTATTCTCCTAAGCTTTTGACATAGCTCCCATGCACAAGTTTCCTTGTGGAGACGAGGTTTGTTCTGATGGGTGCCTCAGGAAAACACCAATGCTGGTATTGGAACCCAGGATTTTGAGGAGACATGCTTGTAAACCAAAGCAATGGATCCGATTTTGGCCTAGGGTCCTGTCTGGTTCAATCTTCTTCTCTGGGGACATCCATCTAGGGTATGAGTGGAGGTAGATGCTCAGCTGGTGACAGACTGACCTTTTTTCCCGGGTGACCTATACTATTGGGATGGCCTCATGGACTTTGGAGGGTTCTCCTAATTTGTACGATTTTGGACAATGGAATGGGCAGAATTCCCATGGATTTGGTAGGCAGAGTCCTAATGTGTGGCTCCAGGGTCCCCAGCCTGTATGGTGTGTGGCCAGGACTTTGAGGACAGAAGTCTGAAGACACAAACTCAGCTTATGTTTGGGGACGTAGGTATGGCAGGCCCGATCTAAAAACCATGAGAAGACATCTTCAGGATATGAAGATAGTGTGAGTCTGAGGCGCTTGCTCAGGCTTTTGCTCTGGATATTGTATCAGCGATGGCCGTCGAATGTCGAGGAGGCCTCATGGGCCATGGACGAATCTTGCTCTCTGTGGATTTGGCCCGATCCCAATTGTTTTTTCGTCAATCTGTTGGATGTAGTACTCCTTTCAGGGTTGTTACCTCATGTGTCCCACCAAAAAGCGGAATTCCAAAGCAGAGCCCTGGGGAAGGGTGAAGGGACAACCTGAACTATGGTTAAAAATTGGGGCCTAGGGGCATGGGAATCCCAATATGCTATCTCTTCATCCACCCACTGAGTGGCCTTACCTGAGGACTGGGCTAAGGCTGAGGGTCACAATGTGTGTTTGCCACCTATGTGGCCCGCGAGCAATGGTGGGGCCTCATCGGACACACAGGTTTCCACTACACTGAACATTATACAACAATCCTACCACACGTTTTCTTGCCATTGGGAAGGAGTTCTGATTTCTGCATCATTTTCAAACATGGGCAGTGATTGGAGATAAGGTCTAGGTTCTAAATCCTGAAAACTGAGGCTGGGAAGAGATAACGACCTAAGGCAATGGCCGGTCCGATGTGCTCAGTGAGCGGCCAGCTGTATGGGTGAGCCAGGAGGTCTAGGCTCAGCCTCTGTCAGAAAGGGCATTATTGCCCATGTCAGCCTATATATTTTGGGTACAGCCAAGTGGCGTGCAGGTAGATCTTCATTTGGGTTTTCTGGGTAGCCCCAGAAGGCAATGTTTTTCTTCTGGAGGGCAGGCAGAGTGCTGCATTATAATTCTGGATTGCCAAACTGGAGGGCTTGTTGGCCATTAGTCTGAGGATGGAAGTCTAAAGACACAAGCTAGGCTTACGTTTCTGGTGAGGACATGGCAGGCACAATCTACAGACTTGAACCGAGATCTCGTGCTTCTGAACTCTGGGTGAGGATCAGACGATCACTCAGTTTGGACCTTTTGTCCCTGAGGGCCTCTTCATGAAGGGGGGGGTATCACGAGGCCATGGGTGTTTTCTCACGATGGGAGTTGTGAGAAGCTCCCAACTTCAAAGATTCTTCTGCAGGACAAATGAGACCTGTTGGTTGGCTCCAGGCCAATGATTCCTAGCAGGGTTTTAAGGATGGATGGCGGGGTAGGTCACCTCGCATCCAATTGTCTCCTAGCAACAAGACAAGTTAGATCTGCTGGATCTCGCGGAGCAACTGAATACGCTCAGTTGAAATGGAATCTCCTGTGGATGGGTCCTAATGTGTTTTTGTGTCTATGGAGACCTTGGAATGAAGCGGTGGCACTGGGGCCCTGAAAGGATCTCCTAAACAGACGCTTTGACACAGCTCCCACGTGCAAGTTTCCCATGTGTAGATGAGATTTGTATTGAAGTGTGAGTCAAGAAACAGCCATATGCTGGTATTGAAATCCAGGCCTCTGAGGAGAGATGCCTCTAAACCAAAGCAATCGATCCGATTAGGGCCTAGGGGACTGTTCGTTCCTTTTTACCTCTAGGAACATCAGTCTACGGGTCTGAGTGCAGGTAGGTTCTCAGATGGGCTCAGATTGCTCCTGTTTGTCCTGGGAAGCCACCACTATTGGGACGGCCTCAGGGACTTTGAAGGTTTATCCTATTAGTAGGGTTGTGGCCATTGGAATGGTCACACAGAATTCCTTCGGAGAGGGCAAGTACAGTCCTCAGGTTGGCTCCAGGGGCCTGAGCCTGTAGGGTGTGTAGGCCTGGGCTGTTTGGACAGTTGTCTGAAAACACAACCTCGGATTATGTTTCGGGTCTTAGGTATGGCAGGACTGATCTACAGACCATGAGGAGAACTCTTCGGGATATGAAAAAAGGGCGAGTGTGAGGCTCTTGCTCATGTTTTTGTCTCTGGATATCGTGCCATTCATGGTCATGAAATATCCGGGTGACTTCATGGGAAATGGACGAGTCTTACTCTCTGGGGATTTGGCCCCGTCCAAAGAGTTTGGTGCCATTGTGTGGGATAGAAGAAGTCCGTTTTTTTGTTGTTGTTTTTTTGTTTTGTTTTGTTTTTCAAACTCAGTTGTCCCACCAAATGAGGGATTCCAGTGTAGAGCCCTGGGGAGGGGCGATTGGACAAACAGAAATCTGGTTTAAATTTGGGGCCTAGGGACATGTGAAACCATTATGGCATCTAATGTTCTAGACACTGAAAGGACTTACTAGAGGACAGGACTCACGCTGAGGGTCCCAATGCGTGTTTATGCCCTTGTTGCACTCAGGAATGGGCGGGACCTCAGGGTGAATGCTCGTTTCTCCTACACTGAACCTTGGAAAACATGGAAACCACAAGGTTTCTTGCTGTGGATAAAGAGGAGTTCTGATTTCTGCATCACAATCATCCCTGGGCAGTGATTGGAGATAAGGTCTAGGTTCTGAGGCCTGATAACTTAGGTAGGGAAGAAAAATGATTACCTAAGGCCACTGCGGGTCTTATGGGCTCAGGGTGCTGTCAGTGCCTGGGTGTTACTCAGGATATCCCGGCTCAGGTTGTGACAGACAGTGCATTAGTGCCTAGGTTAGACTATATAATATGGGTACATTCGAGTGCCGTGTAGGTTTATTCTCATTTAATGTTCCCGGGCAGCTCCTTTGGCAATATTTTGTTTCTAGAGGGCAGGCAGAGAGCTGCAATGATGGTCCGGAATTGCCAAACTTGTGGGCTTCGGGGCCAGGAGTGTGAGGACAGATCTGAGAACACAAGCTAGACTTGGGATTCAGGTCGAAGGCACGGCATGTACCTCCTGAAGATCTGAAGCAATATCTCATGCATCTGAAGTCAGAGCGAGGATCAGACGTTGGCTCAGCTTGGATTTTCTGTTCATGACGGACCCTTCATGAAGGGAGCCGAATCTCGAGGCCGTGGAGGTTTTCTCACGTTTGGAGTGGTGGGATGCCCCCTCCTAGGATTCCTTCTACGGGACAATTGAGACCTGTTGGACAGCTCCAGGACATCCCATATGGATGAGTCCAGACCAACGTTCGAGGATGGATGCCTGGGAAGCCTGCCTCCCATTCCAATTGTCTCCTAGCGACAAGACAGTTTAGATATGATGGCTCTGTGGGTGAAATCCAGGCGGCTGAGTTGAAATGGACTTTCCTGAGGATGGGTCTAATGTGTGTTTGTGTCCATGAGGGCCTTGGAATGGGGCGGTGGCACCGGGACCCTGAAGTATTCTCCTAAGCTTTTGACATAGCTCCCATGCACAAGTTTCCTTGTGGAGACGAGGTTTGTTCTGATGGGTGCCTCAGGAAAACACCAATGCTGGTATTGGAACCCAGGATTTTGAGGAGACATGCTTGTAAACCAAAGCAATGGATCCGATTTTGGCCTAGGGTCCTGTCTGGTTCAATCTTCTTCTCTGGGGACATCCATCTAGGGTATGAGTGGAGGTAGATGCTCAGCTGGTGACAGACTGACCTTTTTTCCCGGGTGACCTATACTATTGGGATGGCCTCATGGACTTTGGAGGGTTCTCCTAATTTGTACGATTTTGGACAATGGAATGGGCAGAATTCCCATGGATTTGGTAGGCAGAGTCCTAATGTGTGGCTCCAGGGTCCCCAGCCTGTATGGTGTGTGGCCAGGACTTTGAGGACAGAAGTCTGAAGACACAAACTCAGCTTATGTTTGGGGACGTAGGTATGGCAGGCCCGATCTAAAAACCATGAGAAGACATCTTCAGGATATGAAGATAGTGTGAGTCTGAGGCGCTTGCTCAGGCTTTTGCTCTGGATATTGTATCAGCGATGGCCGTCGAATGTCGAGGAGGCCTCATGGGCCATGGACGAATCTTGCTCTCTGTGGATTTGGCCCGATCCCAATTGTTTTTCGTCAATCTGTTGGATGTAGTACTCCTTTCAGGGTTGTTACCTCATGTGTCCCACCAAAAGCGGAATTCCAAAGCAGAGCCCTGGGGAAGGGTGAAGGGACAACCTGAACTATGGTTAAAAATTGGGGCCTAGGGGCATGGGAATCCCAATATGCTATCTCTTCATCCACCCACTGAGTGGCCTTACCTGAGGACTGGGCTAAGGCTGAGGGTCACAATGTGTGTTTGCCACCTATGTGGCCCGCGAGCAATGGTGGGGCCTCATCGGACACACAGGTTTCCACTACACTGAACATTATACAACAATCCTACCACACGTTTTCTTGCCATTGGGAAGGAGTTCTGATTTCTGCATCATTTTCAAACATGGGCAGTGATTGGAGATAAGGTCTAGGTTCTAAATCCTGAAAACTGAGGCTGGGAAGAGATAACGACCTAAGGCAATGGCCGGTCCGATGTGCTCAGTGAGCGGCCAGCTGTATGGGTGAGCCAGGAGGTCTAGGCTCAGCCTCTGTCAGAAAGGGCATTATTGCCCATGTCAGCCTATATATTTTGGGTACAGCCAAGTGGCGTGCAGGTAGATCTTCATTTGGGTTTTCTGGGTAGCCCCAGAAGGCAATGTTTTTCTTCTGGAGGGCAGGCAGAGTGCTGCATTATAATTCTGGATTGCCAAACTGGAGGGCTTGTTGGCCATTAGTCTGAGGATGGAAGTCTAAAGACACAAGCTAGGCTTACGTTTCTGGTGAGGACATGGCAGGCACAATCTACAGACTTGAACCGAGATCTCGTGCTTCTGAACTCTGGGTGAGGATCAGACGATCACTCAGTTTGGACCTTTTGTCCCTGAGGGCCTCTTCATGAAGGGGGGGGTATCACGAGGCCATGGGTGTTTTCTCACGATGGGAGTTGTGAGAAGCTCCCAACTTCAAAGATTCTTCTGCAGGACAAATGAGACCTGTTGGTTGGCTCCAGGCCAATGATTCCTAGCAGGGTTTTAAGGATGGATGGCGGGGGTAGGTCACCTCGCATCCAATTGTCTCCTAGCAACAAGACAAGTTAGATCTGCTGGATCTCGCGGAGCAACTGAATACGCTCAGTTGAAATGGAATCTCCTGTGGATGGGTCCTAATGTGTTTTTGTGTCTATGGAGACCTTGGAATGAAGCGGTGGCACTGGGGCCCTGAAAGGATCTCCTAAACAGACGCTTTGACACAGCTCCCACGTGCAAGTTTCCCATGTGTAGATGAGATTTGTATTGAAGTGTGAGTCAAGAAACAGCCATATGCTGGTATTGAAATCCAGGCCTCTGAGGAGAGATGCCTCTAAACCAAAGCAATCGATCCGATTAGGGCCTAGGGGACTGTTCGTTCCTTTTTACCTCTAGGAACATCAGTCTACGGGTCTGAGTGCAGGTAGGTTCTCGGATGGGCTCAGATTACTCCTGTTTGTTCTGGGAAGCCACCACTATTGGATGGCATCCGGGACTTTGTTGGTTTATCCTATTAGTAGGGTTGTGGCCATTGGAATGGGCACACAGAATTCCCTTGGAGAGGGGAAGTACAGTCCTCAGGTTGGCTCCAGGGGCCTGAGCCTGTAGGGTGTGTAGGCCTGGGCTGTTTGGACAGTTTTCTGTAAACACAAACTCGGATTATGTTTCGGGTCTTAGGTATGGTAGGACTGATCTACAGACCATGAGGAGAACTCTTCGGGATATGAAAAAAGGGCGAGTGTGAGGCTCTTGCTCAAGTTTTTATCTCTGGATATCGTGCCATTCATGGTCATGAAATATCTGGGTGACTTCATGGGAAATGGACGAGTCTTACTCTCTGGGGATTTGGCCCCGTCCAAAGAGTTTGGTGCCATTGTGTGGGATAGAAGAAGTCCGTTTTTTTGTTGTTGTTTTTTTTGTTTTGTTTTGTTTTTCAAACTCAGTTGCCCCACCAAATGAGGGATTCCAGTGTAGAGCCCCTGGGAGGGGCGATTGGACAAACAGAAATCTGGTTTAAATTTGGGGCCTAGGGACATGTCAAACCACTATGGCATCTAATGTTCTAGACACTGAAAGGACTTACTAGAGGACAGGACTCACGCTGAGGGTCCCAATGCGTGTTTATGCCCTTGTCGCACTCAGGAATGGGCGGGACCTCAGGGTGAATGCTGGTTTCTCCTACAATGAACCTTGGACAACATGGCAACCACAAGGTTTCTTGCCGTGGATAAAGAGGAGTTCTGATTTCTGCATCACAATCACCCCTGGGAGTGATTGGAGATAAGGTCTAGGTTCTGAAGCCTGATAACTTAGGTAGGGAAGAAATGATTACCTAAGGCCACTGCGGGTCTTATGGGCTCAGGGTGCCGTCAGTGCCTGGGTGTTACTCAGGATGTCCCGGCTCAGGTTGTGACAGACAGTGCATTAGTGCCTAGGTTAGACTATATAATATGGGTACATTCGAGTGTCGTGTATGTCTATCCTCATTTTGGTTATGTGTGAAACTCCATAGGTCAAAATTTTTCTTCTGGAAGGCAGGCAAAATGCTTCATTTTGTGTCCCGAATTTCCAAATGTGAGGGTTTGGGGGCCAGGAGTTTGAGGACGGAAGTCTGAGAACACAAGCTAGTCATAAGTTTCAGGGAGAGGGCAAGGAAAGCACACTCTGCAAAGCTGCATCGAGATCTCGTGCATCTGAATTCAGGGTGAAGATCAGACGTTGGCTTAGGTTGGAGTTCCTGTCCATGATTTCCCCTTCATAAATGGGGGGGGGGCAACACAAAGCCATCTAGATTTTCCCAGGTTGGGAGTTGTGAGATGCTCCAAAACTCAAGGATTCCTTCTGCGGGACATTTGAGACCTGTTGGATGGCTCCAGGACATCCCATACGGGACGACGCCAGAGCAGAGCTCTAAGGATGGATGGCTGGGCAGCCCGCCTCGCATTCCAATTGTCTCCTAGTCAAGACAGGTTCAGTGTGCTCGCTCTGGGGGAGCAACCATGGGAGCTGAGTTGAAATGGAATTTCCTGTGGATGGGTCCTAATGTGTTTTTGTGTCTATGGAGACCTTGTAATGGGACAGTGGCACACAGGCCCTGAAGGATTCTCCTAATTGGAGGTTTTGAGACATCTTCAAAGGATAATTTTCCCATGTGCAGAAGAGATTTGTTCTGATTGCTGCCTCATGAAATCCCCATATGCTAATATTGGAAAACAGGCCTCTGAGGAGAGATACCTGTAACCAAAAGCAATGAATCGGATTCAGCCCTAGGGGCCTGTCTGATTCAATCTTCTTCTCTAGGGACATCCTTCTATGCTTTGTAGAGGTAGATGCTCAGCTGGTTTCAGATGACCCTTGTTTGTCCTGGGCAGCCTACATTATTGGGATGTCCTTGGGGACTCTGGAGGTTTTTCCTAATTTGTACGATTGTGAACAATGGAATGGGCAGAATACCCGTGGTATGGACAGGCACAGTCCTGATGGGTGGCTCCAGGATCCCCAGCTTGAAGGGTCTGTGGGCCAGTAATGTGGGGACAGAAGTCGGAAAACAAAAACTCGGCTTAGGTTTGGGAAGTAGGTATGGCAGGCCCGATCTACAGACCATGAGGAGAACTCTTTGGAATACGACAAAAGAGCGAGTGTGAGGCGCTTGCTCAGTCTTTTCTCTCTGGATTTGTTGTCAACGATGGCTGTGGAATCTCGGGGAGGCCTCATGGGCCATGGACGAGACTTCCTCTCTGTGAATTTGTTCCAATCCCAATTGTTTGGGGTCAATCTGAAGGATGGGAGGAGTCCTTTTAGTTTTGTTATCTCAGGTGTCCCACCAAAAGAGGGATTCCAAAGCAGAGCTCTGGGGAGGGATGAATGGACAACCCGAACAATCCAATTGGGGTGAGGTCGAGAACCGAGCAGGTTGATCCTCATTTGGGGTTTATGGAGATCCCCATAGAGCAACGTTTTTCTTCTGGAGGGCCAGCATAGGGCTGCATTTTGGTTCCAGAATTCCAAGTGCTGAGGACATGTTTGCCAGGAGTGTGAGGAAGGAAGTCTGAAAACACAAGGTAGCACGAGGTTTGGGCCCACTGTGCACAGGATGAATCGAGATCTCCTGCATCTGAGGTCAGGGCGAGTATCAGATGTTGCCTCAAGCTGGAGTTTGTGTCCATGACGGCCCCTTCCTGAAGGGGGTGGGGGTGTCATGAGGCCAGGGATCTTTCCCCAAGCTGGGAGTTTAGAGCTGCTCCAAACTCCAAAGTTTCCTTCTTCAGGACAGTCGAGTACTATTGGATGGTTCCAGGATGCCCCATACAGAAAGACTCGAGAGCAGGGGCCTAAGCATGGATGCCGAGAAACGCCAACTCACCTTCCCATTGCCTGGTCGAGACAAGGCACGCTCAATCTGCAGGCTCTTGGGTGAGCTACCGAAAAGCCTGAGTTTAAATGGACTTTCCTGCGGATGAGTCATAATGTGGGTTGGTAGCCATGGAGACCTTGGAATGTGGCAGTAGCTAAGGTACTCTGCAGGATTCTCCAACCCAAAGGGTTTGACACAACTCCAACAAGGAAGCTTTCCATGCGGAGATGAGAGGTGTTCTGTCTGGTGCTTCAGGATAGCCCCATATGCTGGTCTTCGAACCCAGGCCTCTGAGGAGTGATACCTGGACACCAAAGCAAGAGTTCATAATAGGGCCTAGGGGCCTGTCTGGTTCAATCTTCTGTCTCTGCGGATATCAGTCTGTGTGTCTGCATGGAGGTAGTAGTTGCTCAGCTGGTGTCATAATGCCCCTGTTTGTCCAGTGTGGCTTGCGGTAGTGGGATGTCCTTGGGGACCTTGAGGTTTCTACTATTTTGTAGAGTTGTGGCCAATGGAACGGGCAGTTTCTTAGGAGAGAGCAGGCACAGTTCTGTGGTGTGGCTCCAGAGACCCCAGCCTGGAGGCGGTGTGTGCCACGGCTGTGCAGACAGACATCCAAAACCCCAAACTCAGCTCAGGTTTGGGCCCGAGGTTATGGCAGGCCTGATCTACAGTCCGTGAGGGGAGCTCCTCTGGATATGAAAGAAGTGTGAGAGGGAGGCAGTCGCTCAGTCTTTTGTCTCTGGATATTTTGTCCACAATGGCCGTTTAATGTAGGAGTTGCCTCATGGGTCGTAGAAGTCTCCCTCTCTGGTAGTTTGTCCAGCCCCCAAGAGTTTGGGGTCATTCTGTGGGAAGGGAAGAGTCCTGTTTTCTGCTTCATGTGTCTCCCCAGTAGAGGGATTCTGGAGCATAGCAGTGGGTACTGACAACTGGAATACTCGCTCTCTGGTTAAGCCTGGGGGCCTATGGATATGACAAGCCTCATATGCAGGATCTTGGTCCAGCCACTGAGAGGCGTTACTTTAATACGGGACTCACGCTACAGGTCACAATGCATGTCTGTGCCCTAGGCGGCCCTCAAGCACTGGCGTGGCCTTTCCGACAATGCAGGTTTTCCCACATTGAACGTTGGACAACATGCCAACCACAAGGTTTCTGGCCATGGGGAAGGAGGAATTCTAATTTCTGCATCACGTTCATCCCTGGGCAGTGATTGGAGATAAGGTCTAGGTTCTGAAGCCTGAAAACCGAGGTTGGGAATAGATGACGAACTACAGAAATACCGGGACCCTTGTGTCCAGGTTGGAGTCAGCTGTCTAGGTGTAGTTTGGGATGTCTTGTCTCAGGCTGTGCCAGACAGGGCATTCATATTCAGGGTAGGCTGTATAATTGCTTTACAGTCGAGTGGCATGCATTAGATAATCATTTGGGGTTTCTTATTAGCAGCATAGGGCAAAGTTTTTCTTCTGGAGGGCAGGCAGAGTGCTGCATTGTGGCTTCGGAATTCCCAAACTGGAGGGCTTGTGGGCCAGGAGAGTGAGGACGGAAGTCTGAGAACACAAGCTAGGCTTAGGTTTCGGGGAATGGACTTGGCAGGCACACTCTGCAGAGCTGAATTGCGATCTCATGAGTCTGAAGTCAGGTCGAGGATCAGACTTTGGCTCAGGTTGGAGTTTCTGTACATGTTGGCCCCTTCATGAAGGGGGGGGGCATTATGAGGCCATGGGGGTTTTCCCACTATTAGAGTTGTGAGATGCTCCAAACCGCAAGGTTTCCTTCTGTGGGACAATTAAGATTTGTTGGATGGCTCCAGGACGTCTCCTAAGGTATTTTTCCAGAACAGGGTTCTAAGTATGGATGCCTGGGCAGACAACCTCAATTCCAATTGTCTCCTAGCAACAAGAAACGTTTGATCTTCTGGCTTGGGGTAGCATCAGAGGGGGCTGAGTTGGAATGGACTTTCCTGAGGATGGTCTTAAATGAGTTGAAATGGACTTTCCTGAGGATGGTCTTAATGTTGGTTTGAGTCCATTGAGACCTTGGTATGGGGCAGTGGCACCAGGGCCCTGAAGGATTCTCCTAACCAGAGGTGATAACAAAGCTCCAATGAGCAAGTTTTCCATGGGGAGACGAGATTTGTTCTTATTGGTGCCTCAGGAAACCACCATTTACTGGTATTGGAAATGAGGCCTCTGAGGAGAGATGCCTGTTAACCAAAGCAATGGATCTGATTAGGGCCTAGGGGCCTGTCCGGTTCAATATTCTTCTCTGGGGACATCTTTTGTCTGAGTGGAGGTAGTTGCTCAGCTGGTTTGAGATCACACCTGTTTGTCCTGGGCGGCCTACACTATTGGGATGGCCTCGGTAACTTTGGAGGTTTTTCCTAATTTGCAAGGTTGTGGCCAATGGAATGGGAAGAATTCTCTTGAAAGGGAAGCACAGTCCTGAGGTGTGGCTCCAGGGACCCAAGTGTGGAGCGTGTGTGGTCCAGGGCTATTTGGACAAAAGTCTGAAAACACAAACTCCACTTAGGTTTGGGTCTGTAGGTATGGCCGGCCCGATATATAGACCGTGAGGAGAACTCTTCGGGATATGAACAAAGGGCGAAAGTGAGGTGCTTGCTCATGCTTATTTTTTTCTGGATATGTGTCACCGATTGCCATGGAATGTCCGGGTGTCCTCATGGGCTATCGATGAGGCTCCCTTTCTGGGGATTTGACCCAATCCCAAGAGTTTGGGGTCATTCTGTGGGAAGGGAGGAGGCCTTTCTGTTTTTTTTTTTTTTTACCTCAGGTGGACCACCAAAAGAGGGATTCTGCAGCAGAGTCCTGGGGAGGGGCGACTGGACAACCAGAACTCTGGTTAACATTGGGACCTAAGAACAAGGCAAGCCCCATATGTGGGCTCTTGGTCCAGACACTGAGAAGCCTTCCTTGAGCATAGGGCTCACATTGAGTTTCACAATGTGTTTTTGTGCCCAAGGAGCCCCTCAAGTCAAGGCGTGGCCTAATGTACCATGCTGGTTTCTCCTACACTGAACGTTGCACAATATGGCAACCACAAGTTTTCTGGCCATGGGGAAGAAGGAGTTCTAATTTCTGCAACACTTTCACTCCTGGACTGTGATTGGATTTAAGGTCTAGTTTCTGAAGCCTGAAAACTGAGGTTGGGAAGAGATGAAGACCTAAGGCCATGGTGTGTCTGATGTGCTCAGTGTTCGGCCAGCTGTTGAGTGTGGGTTGGGAGGTGCAGGCTCAGGCTGTGGCACACAGGGAATTAGTGCCCAGGCTAGACTGTATCATTAGGGTGCAGTCGAGTTTCGTGCAGGTTGGTACTCATTTGTGGTTACTGGGTAGCCCCAGAGGGCAAAGTTTTTCTTCTGGAAGGAAGACACAGTGCCACATAGTGGCTCCAGAATTCCCAAACTGGAAGGCTTGTGGGCCAGGAGTGTGAGGAAAAAATTCTGAGAACACAAGCCAGACTTAGATTTCGGGGTGAGTGGACGGCAGGAACCCTCTGCAGAGATGATTCGAGATCCCGTTTACCTGAAGACAGAGCTAGGATCAGACGTTGGCTCAGGTTGGAGTTTCTGTCCATGACGGCCCCTTCATGAAGGGGAGGGTGTCACGAGGCCATGGAGGTTTTCCCACGATGGGAATTGTGAGATGCTCCAAACCACAATGATTCCTTCCGTGGGACAGTCGAGACCTGCTGGATGGCTCCAGGACATCCCATAAGGAAGTTATCCAGAGCAGGGTTCTAAGGATGGATGCCTGGGCAGCCTGCCGCCCATTAGAGGTGTCTCATAGCGCCAAGGCAAGTTCGATCTGCTGGATCTAGGGGAGTAACCGAGGCGGGTGTGTTGAAATGGGTGAGATGAGGATTGGTCATAATGTGCATTTGTGTCCATGGAGACCTTGGAATGGGGTGCTTGATCCGAGGCCTTGAGGGATGTTCATAACCAGAGGTTTTGATGGAGCTCTAAAGAGTACGTTTCCTATGTAGAGAAGAGAATTGTTTGGATGAGTGCCTAAGGAATCTCCCATATGCTGGTATTGGAAACCAGGCCTCTGAGGAGAGATGCCTGGAAACAAAAGCAATGTATATGATTAGGGCCTAGGTGCCTGTCCGTTTCAATCTCTTTCCTGGGGATAATTGTCTATGGATCTGAGGGTAGGTAGTAGCTCGGCTTGTGTCAGATCGCCCCTGTTTGTCCTAGGCAGCCTATAATATTGGGAATGGCCTCGGGATTTTGGAGTTTCTCCTAATCTATAGGGTTGTGGCCAATGGAATGGGCAGAAATCCCCTGGAGAGGGCAGGCACAGTTCTGAGTTTGGCTCTAGGGGCCCAGCCTTGAGGGTGTGTGGGCCAGGCCTGTGGGGACAGAAGTCTGGAAACACAAATTCCGCTTAGGATTGGGGACATAGGTATGGCACGCCCAATCTACAGACCGTGATAACACTTCGGGATATGAAAAAGGGTGAGTTTGAGGTGCTTGCTCAGGTTTTGTCTCTGGATTTGTGTCAACAATGTGGGTCGAATGCTGGCGTGGCCTCCTGGGTGTGGACGGCTTTCCTTCTCTGAGGATTTGACCCAATCCCAAGAGTTTGGGTACATTCTGTGGGATGGGAGGTGTCCTTTCTGTTTTTTTATTTTATTTTATGTGCCTCATGTGTGCCAATAAAAGAGGGATTCCCGAGCAGAGTCCTTGGTAGGGACAACTGGATAACCACACCTCTGTTTAAGTTTGGGGGCCTAGGGGCATGGCAAGTCCAATATGTGGGCTCTTGATTCAGACACTGAGAGGTCTTCCTTGAGGACAGGGCTCATGCTGAGGGTCACAATGTCTATTTGTGCCCAACAAGGCCCTCAAGCATGGGAAGGGCCTCATGGGCCACGCTGGATTCTCCTACACTGAACGTTGGAGAATATGCCAACCACAAGGTTACCGGCCATGGCGAAGGAAGAGTTGCGATTTCTGCATCACGTTCACCCCTGGAGAGTGATTGGAGTTTAGGTCTAGGTTCTGAAACCCGAACCGAGGTTGGGAAGAGATGAAGACCTAAGGACCTGATGGGTACAATGAGCTCAGTGTGTGGCTAGCTGTTGAGCGTAGGTCTGGACGTGTGGGCTCATGCTGTGTCAGACAGGGCATTAGACAGGGTAGACTATATATTTTGGGTGCATTTGAGTACCGTGTGGTTCTTATCTGAAGAACTCTTCAGAATATGAAGAATGAGCGAGTCTGAGGCACGTGCTCAGGCTTTTGTCTCTGGATTGTGTATCAGCGATGGCCCTGGGATGTTGGGGTGGCCTCATGGGCCATGGACGAATCTTGCTCTCTGTGGACTTGGCCCGATCCCAATTGTTTTTCGTCAATCTGTGGGATGGGAGGACTCCTTTCAGGTTTGTTACCTCAGGTGTCCCACCAAAAGAGGAATTCAAAGCAGAGCCCTGGGGAAGAGTGAAGGGACAATCCGAACTATGGTTAAAAATTAGGGCCTAGGGGCATGGCAGGCCCAATATGCTGTCTCTCCATCCAGCCACTGAAAGGCCTTACCTGAGGACTGGGCTCAGGCTGAGGGGTCACAATGTGTGTTTGTGACCAATGTGGCCCGCAAGCATGGGCGGGGCCTCATGGGCCACACTGGTTTCAACGACACTGAACCTTGGACAACATGCCAACCACAAGGTTTCTTGCCCTGGGGAAGGAGTTCTGATTTCTGATTCATTTTCATACCCGAGCCGTGATTTGAGATAAGGTCTAGGTTCTGAAGCCTGAAAACCGAGGTTGAGAAGAGATGACGACCTAAGGCCATGGCGGGTCCGATGTGCTCAGTGTGCGGCCAGCTGTCTGGGTGGGGCCAGGAGGTCCAGGCTCAGGCTGTGTGAGAAAGGGCATTAGTGCGAGATCAGCTTATATATTTGGGGTAGAGCCGAATGGCGTGCATGTTGATCCTCATTTGCGGTTTCTGGTTAGCCCCAGAGGGCAATGTTTTTCTTCTGGAGGGCAGGAAGAGTGCCGCATTGTAGTTCTGGGTTGCCAAACTGGAGGTCTTGTGGGCCAGTAGTCTGAGGACGGAAGTCTGAGAAGCCAAGCTAGGCCTAGGTTTCTGGGTAGCATATGGCAGGCACAATCTACAGACCTGAATCGAGATCTCGTGCATCTGCAGTCAGGGCGAGGATTAGACGAGCACTCAGGTTGGACATTCTTTCCCTGATGGCCCCTTCTTGAAGGGGGGGTGGATCACAAGTCCATGGAGGTTTTCCCACGATGGGAGTTGTGAGAAGCTCCCAACTTCAAAGATTCTTCTGCAGGACAATTGAGACCTGTTGGTTGGCTCCAGGACAACAATTCCGAGCAGGGTTCTAAGGATGGAAGGCTGGGTAGCCCACCTCGCATTCCAATTGTCTCCCAGCAACAAGACAGGTTAGATCTGCTGGATCTGGGGGAGCAACCGAGGAGGCTGAGTTGAAATGGACTCTCCCGTGGATGTGTCCTAATATGATTTTGTGTCTATGGAGTCCTTGGAATGAAGCCTGGGGCCCTGAAGGGTTCTCCAAAAGAGAGGCTTTCACATAGCTCCATCGTGCAAGTTTCCCATGTGTAGATGAGATTTGCCCTGATGGGTGAGTCAAGAAACAGCCATATGCTGTTATTGAAATCCAGGCCTCTGAGGAGAGATGCATGGAACCAAAGCAATGGATCTGATAGGTGTCTAGGGGCCTGTTCGTTCCTTTTTATCTCTGGGGACATCAGTCGTCGGGTCTGAGTGCAGGTAGGTGCTCAGATTGCCCCAGATTGCCCCTTTTTGTCCTTGGAAGCACAAATATTGGGATGTCCTCAGGGACTTTGGAGGTTTATCCTCTTACTATGGTTGTGGCCATTGGAATGGGCACATACAATTCCCTTGGAGAGAGCAGGCACAGTCGTCAGGTTTGGCTCAAGGGGCCTGAGCCTGTAGGGTGTGTAGGCCAGGGATGTTTGGACAGTTGTCTGAAAACACAAACTCGGCTTATGTTTCGGGTCACAGATATGGCAGGACTGATCGACAGACCATGAGGCGAGCTCTTAGGGATATGAAAAAAGGGCGAGTGTTAGGCTCATACTCAAGTTTTTGTCTCTGGATATCGTGTCACTCATGGTCGTGAAATTTCCAGGTGACTTCATGGGAAATGGACGAGTCTTACTCTCTGGGGCTTTGGCCCCGTCCAAAGAGTTTGTGGTCATTCTGTGGGATGGAAGAAGTCCGTTGTTCTGTTGTTGTTGATTTGTTTTGTTTTGTTTTTCAACCTCATGTGTGCCAACAAATGGGGGATTCCAGAGTATAGCCCTGGGGAGGGGCGACTGGACAACCAGAAATCTGGTAAAAAATTGGGGCCTAGGGAAATGTATAGCCCATTACGACATCTAATGTTCCAGCCATTGAGAGGACGTACTAGAGGACAGGACTCACGCTGAGGGTCACAATGCGTGCTTATGCCCTCGTCGCACTCAAGAATGGGTGAATGCTGGTTTTTCCTATACTGAACGTTGGACAACATGCCAACCACAAGGTTTCTTGCCATGGGTAAGGAAGAGTTCTGATTTCTGCATCAGAGTCACACCCGGGCTGTGATTTGAGATAAGGTCTAGGTTCTGAAGCCTGAAAACCGAGGTTGAGAAGAGATGACGACCTAAGGCCATGGCGGGTCCGATGTGCTCAGTGTGCGGCCAGCTGTCTGGGTGGGGCCCGGAGGTCCAGGCTCAGGCTGTGTCAGAAAGGGCATTAGTGCCCACGTTAGACTATATATTTTGGGTGCCTTCGAGTGCCGTGTAAGTTCTTATCTGAAGAACTCTTCAGGATATGAAGAATGAGCAAGTCTGAAGCTCGTGCTCAGGCTTTTGTCTCTGGATTTTGTATCAGCGATGGCCGTGGAATGTTGGGGAGGCCTCATGGGCCATGGTCGTATCTTGCTCTCTGTGGATTTGGCCCGATCCCAATTGTTTTTTGTCAATCTGTGGGATGGGAGGACTCCTTTCAGGTTTGTTACCTCAGATGTCCCACCAAAAGAGGAATTCCAAAGGAGAGCCATGGGGTAGAGTGAAGGGACAACCCGAATTATGGTTAAAAATTAGGGCCTAGGGGCATGGCAAGCCCAATATGCTGTCTCTCCATCCACCAAATGAGAGGCCTTACCTGAGGACTGGGCTCAGGATGAGGGTCACAATGTGTGTTTGTGACCAATGTGGCCCGCAAGCATGGGCGGGGCCTCATGGGCCACTCTGGTTTCAATAACACTGAACTTGGACAACATGCCAACCACAAGGTTACTTGCCATGGGGAAAGAGTTCTGATTTCTGCATCATTTTCAAACCCGGGCCGTGATTGGAGATAAGGTCTAGGTTCTGAAGCCTGAAAACCGAGGTTGAGAAGAGATGACAACCTAAGGCCATGAGGGGTCCGATGTGCTCAGTGTGCGGCCTGCTTTCTGGGTAGGGCCAGGAGGTCCAGGATCAGGCTGTGTCAGAAAGGGCATTAGTGGCCATGTCAGCCTGTATATTTGGGGTACAGCAGGTTGATTCTTATTGGGGGTCTCTGGGTAGCCCCAGAGGGCAATGTTTTTCTTCTGGAGGGCAGGCAGATTGCTGCTTTGTAGTTCTGGATTGCCAAACTGGAGGGCTTGTGGGCCAGTAGTCTGAGGACGGAAGTCTGAGAACCCAAGCTAGGCCTAGGTTTCTGGGTGAGGATATTGCACGCACAATCTACAGACCTGAATCGAGATCTCGTGCGTCTGAAGTCAGGGCGAGGATCAGACGATCGCTCAGGTTCGACATTCTGTCCCTGATGCCCCTTCTTGAAGGTGGGGTGGGTCAAGTGGCCATGGGGTTTTTCCCACGATGGGAGTTTTGAGAAGCTCCCAACTGCAAAGATTCTTCTGCAGGACAATTGAGACCTGTTGGTTGGCTCCAGGACAACGATTCCGAGCAGGGTTCTAAGGATGGATATCTGGGTAGCCCACCTCGCATTCCAATTGTCTCCAAGCAACAAGACAGGCTAGATCTGCTGGAACTGGGCAGCAACCGACGAGGCTGCGTTGAAATGGACACGCCCGTGGATGTGTCCTAATATGATTTTTTGTCTATGGAGACCTTGGAATGAAGCGGTGGCACTGGGGCTCTGAAGTTTTCTCTTAAAGAGGGGCTTTCACACAGCTCCATCGTGCAAGTTTCCCATGTGTAGATGAGATTTGTTCTGATGGGTGAGTCAAGAAACAGCCATATGCTGTTATTGAAATCCAGGCCTCTGATGAGAGATGCCTGGAAGCCAAACCAATGGCTCCGATAGTTGCCTAGGGGCCTTTTCGTTCCTTTTTACCTCTGGGGACATCAGCCTACGGGTCTGAGTGCAGGTAGGTGCTCACATGGGCCCAGATTACCGTGTTTTCCTGGGAAGCCACAAATATTGGGATGGCCTCAGGGACTTTGGAGGTTTATCCTCTTAGTAGGGTTGTGGCCATTGGAATAGGCACATACAATTCCCTTGGAGAGGGCAAGCACAGTCGTCGGGTTTGGCTCCAGGGGCCTGAGCGTGTAGTGTGTGTAGGCCAGGGCTGTTTGGACAGTTGTCTGAAAACACAAACTCGGCTTATGTTTCGGGTCATAGGTATGGCAGGACTGATCTACAGACCATGAGGAGAACTCTTCGGGATATGAAAAAAGGGCGAATGTGAGGCTCTTGCTCAAGTATTTATCTCTGGATATCATGGCATTCATGGTCATGAAATTTCCGGGTGACTTCATGGGAAATGGACGAGTCTTACTCTCTGGGGGTTTGGCCTCGTCTAAAGAGTTTGGGTCATTCTGTGGGATGGAAGAAGTCCGTTGTTCTGTTGCTGTTCATTTGTTTTGTTTTGTTTTTTTTTGTTTTGTTTTTCAACCTGAGGTGTCCCACCAAATGAGGAATTCCAGAGTAGAGCCCTGGGGAGGGGCGACTGGACCACCAGAAATCTGGTTAAAAATTGTGTCCTAGGGACATGTCAAGCCCATTATGACATCTAATTTTCCAGCCACTGAGAGGACGTACTAGAGGACAGGACTCACGCTGAGGGTAGAATGCGTGTTTATGCCCTCGTCGCACTCAAGAAAGGGCGGGGCCTCAGGGTGAATGCTGGTTTCTCCTACACTGACGTCGGACAACATGCAAACCACAAGGTTTCTTGCCATGGGTAAGGAAGAGTTCTGATTTCTGCATCACACTCACCCCTGGGCAGTGATTGGAGATAAGGTCTAGGTTCTGAAGCCTGTAAACTGAGGTAGGGAAGAGATGATGACCTAAGGCCATGGCGGGTCTGATGTGCTCAGTGTGCGGTCAGCTGTCTGTGTGTTGCTCAGGAGGTCCCGGCTCAGGTTTTGTCAGACAGTTCATTACTGCCCAGGTTAGACTATATAATTTTGGTACATTCGAGTGCCGTGTAGGTTTATTCTCATTTTACATGCCTGGGCAGCTCATTAGGCAATATATTTTTACTAGAGTGCAGGCAGAGTGCTGCAAATGGTCCGGAATTGCCAGACTTGTAGGCTTCGGGGCAAGGAGTGTGAGGATGGAAGTCTGATAACACAAGCTAGACTTGGGAAACAGGGCGAGGGCACGGCATGTACCCTCTGAAGATCTGAAGCAATATCTCATGCATCTGAAGTCAGAGCGAGGATCAGACGTTGGCTCAGCTTGGATTTTCTGTTTATGACGGCCCCTTCATAAAGGGAGCCGAATCTCGAGGCCGTGGAGGTTTTCCCACGTTGGGAGTGGTGGGATGCCCCCTCCAAGGATTCCTTCTGGGGGACAATTGAGACCTTTTGGACAGCTCCAGGACATCCCATATGGATGAGTCCAGACCAACGTTCGAGGATGGATGCCTGGGAAGCCCGCCTCGCATTCCAATTGTCTCCTAGCGACAAGACAGTTTAGATCTGATGGCTCTGTGGGAGCAACCAAGGTGGCTGAGTTGAAATGGACTTTCCTGAGGATGGGTCTAATGTGTGTTTGTGTCCATGAGGGCCTTGGAATGGGTCGGTGGCACCGGGACCCTGAAGTATTCTCCTAAGCTTTTGACATAGCTCCCATGCACAAGTTTCGTTGTGGAGACGAGGTTTGTTCTGATGGGTGCCTCAGGAAAACCCCAATGCTGGTATTGGAATCCAGGGTTTTGAGAAGACATGCCTGTAAACCAAAGCAATGGATCCGATTTTGGCCTAGGGTCCTGTCTGGTTCAATCTTCTTCTCTGGGGACATCCTTCTAGGGTATGAGTGGAGGTAGATGCTCAGCTGGTGTCAGACTGCCCTTTTTTGTCCCGAGAGACCTATACTATTGGGATGGCCTCAGGGACTTTGGAGGGTTCTCCTAATTTGTACGATTTTGGACAATGGAATGGGCAGAATTCCCATTGATTGGGTAGGCACAGTCCTAATGTGTGGCTCCAGGGTCCCCAGCCTGGATGGTGTGTGGCCCAGGAATTTGAGGGCAGACTTCTGAAAACACAAACTCAGCTTATGTTTGGGGACGTAGGTATGGCAGGCCCAATCTACAAACCATGAGAAGACATCTTCAGGATAGGAAGATAGTGCGAGTCTGAGGCGCTTGCTTAGACTTTTGTCTCTGGATTTTGTATCAGCGATGGCCGTGGAATGTCGAGGAGGCCTCATTGGCCATGGACGAATCTTGCTCTCTGTGGATTTGGCCCGATCCCAATCGTTTTTCGTCAATCTGTTGGATGGAGGTCTCCTTTCAGGGTTGTTACATCACGTGTCCCAACAAAAGAGGAATTCTAAAGCAGAGCCCTGGGGAAGAGTGAAGGGTCAAACCGAACTATGGTTAAAAATTGGGGCCTAGGGGCATGGCAAACCCAATATGCTGTCTCTTCATCCAGCCACTGAGAGGCCTTACCTGAGGACTGGGCTAAGGCTGAGGGTCACAATGTGTGTTTGCTACCTATCTGGACGGCGAGCAATGGCGGGGCCTCAAAGGACACACTGGTTTCCACTACACTGAAAGTTGGACAACAAGACAACCACAAGTTTTCCTGCCATTGGGAGGAAACTTCATCATTTCAAACCCGGGCATTGATTGGAGATAAGGACTATGTTCTGAAGCCTGAAAACTAAGGTTGGGAAGGGATAACGCTCTAACGCCATGGGGGGTCTGAAGTTCTCAGTTTGTAGCCAGGTGTCTGGGTGGGCCTAGGAGGTCCAGGCTCAGGCTGTGTCAGAAAGGGCATTATTACCCAGGTCATCCTATATATTTTGGGTATAGCCAAGTGTCGTGCAGGTTGATCCTCATTTGGGGTTTGTAAGTAGCCCCAGAGGGCAATGTACATAAACCAGGGTGACCCATGAGGCCCCGCCCATGCTTGCGGGCCACATTCACAGCCCAGGGGTGACAGTGATGCAGAAATCAGAACTCTTCCTTACCCTTGGCAAGAAAACTTGTGGTTGGCATGTTGTCCAACGTTCAGTGTAGAAAAGCAGCATTCAACCTGAGGCCCCGCCCATTCTTGAGTGCGACTAGGGCATAAACACTCATTGTGACCCTCAGCGTGAGTCCTGTCGTCTTGTACGTCCTCTCAGTGGCTGGACCATTAGATGTCATAATGGGCTTGACATGTCCCTACGCCCCAATATTTAACCAGATTTCTGGTGGTCCAGTCGCCCCTCCCCAGGGCTCTATTCTGGAATCCCTCATTTGGTTGGAAACCTGAGGTTGAAAAACAGAACAAAACAAATCAAAACAACAGGACAACGGACTTCTTCCATCCCAAAGAATGACACCAAACACTTTGGAAGGGGCCAAACCCCCTGAGAATAATACTCATCCATTTCCCATGAAGTCACCCGAAAATTTCACGACCATGTGTGACACGATATTCACAGACAAAGACTTGAGCACTCCATTGGAATTGTTTGTGCCCATTCCAATGGCCACAACCCTAGTAATAGGATAAACCTCCAAAGTCCCTGAGGCTATCCCAATATTTGTGGCTTCCCCGGACTAACAGGGGCCATCTGGGCCCAACTGAGCACCTACCGGCACTCAGAACAGTAGACTGATGTCCCCAGAGGTAAAAAGGAACGAACAGGCCCCTAGGCACCTATCCGATCCATTGCTATTTTTTCCAGGCATCTCTCCACAGAGGAATGGATTTCAATAACAGCATATGGCTGTTTCTTGACTCACCCATCAGAACAAATCTCATCTACACATGGGAAACTTGCACGATGGAGGTGTGTGTAAGCCTCTCTTTAGGAGAACGATTCAGGGCCCCAGTGCCACCGCTTCATTCCAAGGTCTCCATAGACACAAAATCATATTAGGACAAATCCACGGGAGAGTCCATTTCAACTCAGCCTCCTCCGTTGCTCCCCCAGATCCAGCAGATCTAACCTCTCTTGTTGCTTGGAGACAATTGGAATGCGAGGTGGGCACCCAGCCATCCATCCTTAGAACCCTGCTCGGATTTGTTGTCCTGGAGCCAACCAACAGGTCTCAAGTGTCCTGCAGAAGAATCTTTGCAGTTGGGAGCTTCTCACGTCTACCATCGTTGGAAAACCCCCATGGTTTCTTGATCCACGCCCCCCTTCAAGAAGGGTCCATCAGGGACAGAATGTCCAACATGAGCGATCGTCTGATCTTCGCCCGGACTTCAATGCACGAGATCTCGATTCAGGTCTCACCAAGAAACATAACCTAGCTTGGGTTCTCAGACTTCCGTCCTCAGACTACTGGCCCACAAGCCCTCCAATTTGGCAATCCAGAACTACAATGCAGCACGCTTCCTGCCCTCCAGAAGAAAAACATTGCCGTCTGGGGCTACCCAGAAACCCCAAATGAGATTCAACCTGCACGCCATTCGGCTGTACCATGAATATTTAGGCTGACCTGGGCACTAATGCCCTTTCTGAGACAGCCTGAGTCTGGTCCTCCTGGCCCCACCCAGACAGCTGGCCACACACTGAGCTCATATGACCTGCCATGGCATTAGGTCGTCATCTCTTCTCAATCTCTGTTTTCAAGCTTCACAACCTAGACCTTATCTCCAATCACGGCCCGGGTTTGAAAATGATATAGATTTCAGAACTCTTTCCCCATGGCAAGAAACCCTGTGGTTGGCATGTTGTCCAAGGTTCAGTGTACTTGAAACCAATGTGGCCCATGAGGCCCCGCCAATGCTTGCGGGCCACAATGGTCACAAACACACATTGTGACCCTCAGCCTGAGCCCAGTCCTCAGGTAAGGCCTCTCAGTGGCTGGATGGAGAGACAGCATATTGGGCTTGCCATGCCCCTAGGCCCCAATTTTTAACCATAGTTCGGGTTGTCCCTTCACTCTTCCCCAGGGCTCTGCTTTGGAATTCCTATTTTGGTCGGGCACCTGAGGTAACAAACCTGAAAGGAGTCCGCCCATTCCACAGATTGACGAAAAACAATTGGGATAGGGCCAAATCCACAGCGAGCAAGATTCGTCTATGGCCCATGAGGCCTCCCCAACATTCCACGGCCATTGCTTATACAAAATCCAGAGACAAAAGCCTGAGCACGCGCCTCAGACTCGCTCATTCTTCATATCCTGAAGTGTTCTTCAGATAAGAACCTACACGTCAGTCGAAGGCACCCAAAATATATAGTCTAACGTAGGCACTAATGCACTGTCTGACAACCTGAGCCCGGACCTCGTGACCAACACCCAGACAGCTGACCGCACACTGAGCACATCAGACCCGCCATGGCCTTAGGTCATCATCTCTTCCCTACCTTCAGTTTTCAGGCTTCAGAACCTAGACCTTATCTCCAATCACTGCCCAGGGGTGACTGTGATGCAGAAATCAGAACTTTTCCATACCCATGGAAAGAAACCTTGTGGTTGGCATGTTGTCCAACGTTCATTGTAGGAGAAACCAGCATTCACCCTGAGGCCCCGCCCATTCTTGAGTGCGACGAGGGCATAAACACGCATTGTGACCCTCAGCGTGAGTCCTGTCCTCTAGTACCTCCTCTCAGTGGCTGGACCATTAGATGTCATAATGGGCTTGACATGTCCCTAGGCCCCATTTTTTTACCAGATTTCTGGTTCTCCAGTCGCCCCTCCCCAGGGCTCTACTCTGGAATCCCTCATTTGCTGGGACACCTGAGGTTGAAAAACAATACAAAACAAATAAACAACAACAAAACAACGGACTTCAGCCATCCCACAGAATGACTCCAAACTATTTGGACGGGGCCAAACCTCAGGAGAGAAAGACTCGTCCATTTCCCATGAAGTCACCCGGAAATTTCACGACCATGAGTGACACGTTATCCAGAGACAAAAACTTGAGCAAGAGCCTCACACTCGCCCTTTTTTCATATCACGAAGAGTTCTCCTCATGGTCTGTTGATCAGTGTGCCATACCTATGACCCGAAGCATAAGCCGAGTTTGTGTTTTCAGACAACTGTCCAAAGGGCCCTGGCCTACACACCCTACAGGCCCAGGCCCCTGGAGCCAAACCTGACGACTGTGCTTGCCCTCTCCAAGGGAATTGTTTGTGCCCATTCCAATGGCCACAACCCTACTAATAGGAAAAACCTCCACAGTCCCTGAGGCCATCCCAATATTTGTGGCTTCCCAGGACAAACAGGGGCAATCTGGGCCCATCTGAGCACCTACCTGCACTCAGAACCGTAGACTGATGTACCCAGAGGTAAAAAGGAACGAACATGCCCCTAGGCAACTATCGGATCCATTGCTTTGGTTTTCAGGCATCTCTCCTCAGAGGAATGTATTTCAATTATAGCATATAGCTGTTTCTTGACTCACCCATCAGAACAAATCTCATCTACACATGGGAAACTTGCACGATGGCGGTGTGTGTAAGCCTCTCTTTAGGAGAACCGTTCAGGGCACCAGTTCCACCACTTTATTCCAAGTTCTCCATAGACACAAAATCATATTAGGACTCATCCACGGGAGAGCCCATTTCACTCAGCCTCCTCGGTTGGTCCCCCAGATCCTGCAGATCTAACCTCTCTTGTTGCTTGGAGACAATTCGAATGCGAGGTGGGCTACCCAGCCATCCATCCTTAGAACCCTGCTCGGAATCGTTGTCCTGGAGCCAAACTAATGGTCTCAATTGTCCTGCAGAAGAATCTTTGCAGTTGGAGGCTTCTCACAACTCCTATCGTGGGAAAACCCCCATGGCCTCGTGATCCACCACCCCTTCAAGAAGGGGCCATCAGGGACAGAATGTCCAACCTGAGCGATCGTCTAATCCTCGCCCTTACATCAGATGCACGAGATCTCGATTCAGGTCTCACCCAGAAACATAGGCCTAGCTTGGGTTCTCAGACTTCGATCCTCAGACTATTGGCCCACAAACCCTCCAGTTTGGCAATTCAGAACTATAATGCAGCAATCTTCCTGCCCTCCAGAAGAAAAACATTGCCCTCTGGGGCTACCCAGAAACCCCAAATGAGGATCAACCTGCACGCCATTCAGCTGTACCCCAAATATATAGACTGCCCTGGCACTAATGCCCTTTCTGACACAGCCTGAGCCTGGACCTCCTGGCCCCACGCAGACAGCTTGCCGCACTCTGAGCACATCGGACCCGCCATGGCCTTAGGTCGTCATCTCTTCTCAAACTCGGTTTTCAGGCTTCAGACCCTAGACCTTATCTCCAATCACGGCCCAGGTTTAAAAATGATAGAAATCAGAACTCTTTCCCCATAGCAAGAACCCTTGTGGTTGGCATGTTGTCCAAGTTTCAGTGTACTTGAAAGCTGGGTGGCCCACGAGGCCCCGCCCATGATTGCGGACCACAATGGTCACAAACACACATTGTGCCCCTCAGCCTGAGCCCAGTCCTCAGGTAAGGCCTCTCAGTGGCTGGATGGAGAGATAGCTAATTGGGCTTGCCTTGCTCCTAGGCCCCAATTTTTAACCATAGTTCGGGTTGTCCCTTCACTCTTCCCCAGGGCTCTGCTTTGGAATTCCTCTTTTGGTGAGACACCTGAGGTAACAAACCTGAAAGGAGTCCTCTCATCCCACAGATTGACGAAAAACAATTGGGATTGAGCCAAATCCACAGAGAGCAAGATTCGTCCATGGCCCATGAGGCCTCCCCAACATTCCACGGCCATCGCTGATACAAAATCCAGAGACAAAAGCATGAGTACGTGCTTCAGACTCGCTCATTCTTCATATCCTGAAGATTTCTTCAGATAAGAACCTAAACGGCACTCGAAGGCACCCAAAATATATAGTCTAACCTGGGCACTAATGCACTGTCTGACAACCTAAGCCCGGACCTCGTGACAAACACCGAGACAGCTGACCGCACACTGAGAACATCAGACCCGCCATGGCCTTAGGTCATCATCTCTTCCCTACCTCAGTTTTCAGGCTTCAGAACCTAGACCTTATCTCCAATCACTACCCAGGGGTGACTGTGATGCAGAAAGCAGAACTCTTCTTTACCCATGGCAAGAAACCTTGTGGTTGGCATGTTGTCCAACGTTCAGTGTAGGACAAACCAGCATTCACCCTGAGGCCCCGCCATTCTTGAGTGTGACGAGGGCATAAACACGCATTGTGACCCTCAGCGTGAGTCCTGTCCTCTAGTATGTCCTCTCAGTGGCTGGACCATTAGATGTCATAATGGGCTTGACATGCCCCTAGGCCCCAATTTTTAACCATATTTCTGGTTGTCCAGTCGCCCCTCCCCAGGGCTCTACTCTGGAATCCTTCATTTGGTGGGACACCCGAGGTTGAAAAACAAACAAACAAACAAAAAAAAAAATCAACAACAACAGAACAACGGACTTCTTCCATCCCACAGATTGACCCCAAACTCTTTGGACGGGGCCAAAACCCCAGAGAGTAAGACTCGCCCATTTCCCATGAAGTCACCCGGAAATTTCACGACCATGTGTGACACGATATCCAGAGACAAAAACTTGAGCAAGAGCCTCACACTCGCCCTTTTTTCATATTCCGAAGTGTTCTACTCATGGTCTGTAGATCAGTCCTGCCATACCTATGACCCGACACATAAGCCGAGTTTCTGTTTTCAGACAACTGTCCAAACAGCCCTGGCCTACACACCCTACAGGCTCAGGCCCCTGGAGCCAAACCTGACGACTGTGCTTGCCCTCTCCAAGGGAATTGTATGTGCCCTTTCCAATGGCCACAACCCTACTAATAGGATAAACTTCCAAAGTCCCTGAGGCCATCCCAATATTTGTGGCTTCCCAGGACAAATAGGGGCAATCTGGGCCCATCTGAGCACCTACCTGCACACAGACCCGTAGACTGTTGTGCCCAGAAGTAAAAAGGAACGAACAGGCCCTTAGGCACATATCGGATTCATTGCTTTGGTTTCCAGGCATCTCTCCTCAGAGGGCTGTATTTCAATAACAGCATATGGCTGTTTCTTGACTCACCCATCAGAACAAATCTCTTCTACACATGGGAATCTTGCACGATGGAGCTATGTGAAAGCCTCTCTTTAGGAGAACACTTCAGGGCCCCAGTGCCTCCGCTTCATTCCAAAATCTCCATAGACACAAAATCATATTAGGACACATCCACGGGAGAGTCCATTTCAACTCAGCCTCCTCGGTTGCTCCCCCAGATCCAGCAGATCTAACCTGTCTTGTTGCTTGGAGACAATTGGAATGCGAGGTGGGCTACGCAGCCATCCATCCTTAGAAGCCTGCTTGGAATTGTTGTCCTGGAGCCAACCAACAGGTCTCAATTGTCCTGCAGATGAATCTTTGCAGTTGGGAGCTTCTCACAACTACCATCGTGGGAAAACACCCATGGCCTCGTGATCCACCCCCCCTTCAAGAAGCGGCCATCAGGGACAGAATGTCCAACCTGAGCGAACGTCTGATCCTCGCCATGACTTCAGATGCACGAGATCTCGATTCAGGTCTTTAGATTGTGACTGCCATATCCTCACCCAGAAACCTAGGCCGAGCTTGGTTTCTCACACTTCCGTCCTCAGACTACTGGCCCACAAGCCCTGCAGTTTGGCAATCCAGAACGACAATGCAGCACTCTGCCTGCCCTCCAGAATAAAAACATTGCCCTTGGTTACCCAGAAACCCCAAACCAGGATCAACGGGGCACGCCATTCGGCTGTACCCCAAATATATAGGCTCACCTGGGCAATAATGCCCTTTCTGAAACAGCCTGAGCCTGGACCTCCTGGCCCCACCCAGACAGCTGGCCGCACACTGAGCACATCGACCCGTCATGGCCTAAGGTCGTCATCTCTTCTCAACCTGGGTTTTCAGGCTTCAGAACCTAGACCTTATCACCAATCAAGGCCCGGATTTGAAATCAGACCTCTTTCCCTATGGCAAGAAACCTTGTGTTTGGCATGTTGTCCAAGGTTCAGTGTAGTTGAAACCAGTGTGACCCATGAGGCTCCGCCCATGTTTGTGGGCCCCATTGGTCACAAACACACATTGTGACCCTCAGCCTGAGCCCAGTCCTCAGGTAAGGCCTCTCAGTGGCTGGATGGAGAGACAACATATTGGGCTTTCCATGCCCCTAGGCCCCAATTTTTAACCATAGTTCGGGTTGTCCCTTCAGTCTTCCACAGGGCTCTGCTTTGGAATTCCTCTTTGGTGGGAAACCTGACGAAACAAACCTGATAGGAGTCCTCCCATCCCACAGATTGACGAAAAACAATTGGGATCGGGCCAAGTCCACACAGAGCACGATTCGTCCATGGCCCATGAGGCCTCCCCAACATTCCACGGCCATCGCTGATATAAAATCCAGAGACAAAAGCCTGAGCACGCGCCTCAGACTCGCTCATTCTTCATATCCTGTAGAGTTCTTCAGATAAGAACCTACACGGCACTCAAATGCACCCAAAATATATAGTCTAACCTGGGCACTAATGCACTCTCTGACATCCTGAGCCCGGACCTCGTGAACAACACCCAGACAGCTGACCGCACACTGAGCACATTAGACCCGCCATGGCCTTAGGTCATCATCTCTTCACTACCTCAGTTTTAAGGCTTCAGAACCTAGACCTTATCTCCAATCACTGCCCAGGGTTGACTGTGATGCAGAAATCAGAACGCTTCCTTACCCATGGCAAGAAACCTTGTGGTTGGCATGTTGTCCAACATTCAGTGTAGGAGAAACCAGCATTCAGCCTGAGGCCCCGCCCATTCTTGAGTGCGATGAGGGCATAAACACGCATTGTGACCCTCACTGTGAGTCCTGTCCTCTAGTACATCCTCTGAGTGGCTGGAACATTAGATGTCATAATGGGCTTGACATGTCCCTAGGCCCCAAATTTTAACCAGAGTTCTGGTTGTCCTGTCGTCACTCCCCAGGGCTCTACTCTGGAATCCCTCATTTGGTGGGACACCTGAGGTTGAAAAACAAAACATAACAAACCATCAAAAACAGAAGAAAGGACTTCTTCCATCCCACAGAATGACCGCAAACTCTTTGGACCGGGCCAATCCCCAGAGAGTAAGACTCGTCCATTTCCCATGAAGTCACCCGGAAATTTCATGACCATGAGTGACACGATATCCAGAGATAAAAACTTGAGCAAGAGCCTCACACTCGCCCTTTTTTCATATCCCGAAGAGTTCTCCTCATGGTCGGTAGATCAGTCCTGCCATACCTATGACCCGAAACATAAGCCGAGCTTGTGCTTTCAGACAACTGTCCAAACACCCCTGGTCTACACACCCTACAGGCTCAGGGCCCTCGAGCCAAACATGACGACTGTGCTTGCCTTCTCCAAGGGAATTGTATGTGCCCCTTCCAATGGCCACAACCCTACTAAGAGGATAAACATCCAGTGTCCCTGAGGCCATCCCAATATTTGTGGCTTCCCAGGAGAAACAGGGGCGATCTGGGCCCATCTGAGCACATACATGCACTCAGACTCGTACTGATGTCCGCAGAGGTAAAAAGGAACGAACAGGCCCCTAGGCACCTATCGGATCCATTGGTTTGGCTTCCAGGCATCTTTCCTCAGAGGGCTGGATTTCAATAACAGCATATGTCTGTTTCTTGACTCACCCATCAGAACAAATCTCATCTACACATGGGAAACTTGAACGATGGAGATGTGTGAAAGCCTCTTTTAAGGAGAACCCTTCAGGGCCCCAGTGCCACCGCATCCTTCCAAGGTCTCCATAGACACAAAATCATATTAGGACACATCCACGAGAGAGTTCATTTCAACTCAGCCTCCTCGGTTTCTCCCCCAGATTCAGCAGATCTAACCTGTCGGTTGCTTGGAGACAATTGGAATGTGAAGTGGCCTACCCAGCCATCCATCCTTAGAACCCTGCTCGGAAACGTTGTCGTAGAGCCAACCAACAGGTCTCAATTGCCCTATAGAAGAATCTTTGCAGTTGGGAGCTTCTCACAACTCCCATCATGGGAAAAACCCATGGCCTCCAGATCCACCACCCCTTCAAGAAGAGGCCATCAGGGACAGAATGTCCAAACTGAGCGATCGTCTGATCATCGCCCTGACTTCAGATGCACGAGATCTCGATTCAGGTCTGTAGATTGTGCCTGCCATATCCTCACCCAGAAACCTAGGCCTAGCTTGAGTTTTCAGACTTCCGTCCTCAGACTACGTGCCCACAAGCCCTCCAGTTTGGCAATCCAGAACTACAATGCAGCACTCTGCCTGCCCTCCAGAAGAAAAACATTGCCCTCTGGGGCTACCCAGAAACCCCGAATGAGGATCAACCTGCACGGCATTCCGCTGTACAACAAATATATAGGCTGACCGGGGCACTAATGCCCTTTCTGACACAGCCAGAGCCTGGACCTCCTTGCCACACCCAGATATCTGGTTGCACACTTAGTACATCGGACCCGCCATGGCCTTAGGTCGTCATCTCTTCTCAACCTCAGTTTTCAGGCTTCAGAACATAGACCTTATCTCCAATCACGGCCCGGGTTGAAAACGATGCAGAAATCAGAACTCTTTCCCCATGGCAATAAACCTTGTGGTTGGCATGTTGTCCAAGGATCAGTGTAGTAGAAACCAGTGTGGCCCATAAGGCCCCGCCCATGCTTGCGGGCCACATTGGTCACAAACACAAATTGTGACCCTCAGCCTGAGCCCAGTCCCCAGGTAAGGCCTCTCAGTGGCTGGATGGAGAGACAGCATATTGGGCTTGCCATGCCCCTAGGCCCTAATTTTTAACCGTAGTTTGGGTTGTCCCTTCGCTCTTCCCCAGGGCTCTGCTATGGAATTCCTCTTTTGGTGGGACACCTGAGGTAACAAACCTGAACGGAGTCCTCCCATACCACAGATTGACGAAAAACAATTGGGATCGGGCCAAATCCACAGAGAGCAAGATTCGTCCATGGCCCATGAGGCCTCCCCAACATTCCAGGGCCATCGATGTAACAAAATCCAGAGACAAAAGCCTGAGCCCGTGCTTCAGACTCGCGCATTCTTCATATCCTGAAGTGTTCTTCAGATAAGAACCTACACGGCACTCAAATGCACCCAAAATAAATAGTCTAACCTGGGCCCCAATGCACTCTCTGACATCCTGAAGCCGGACCTCGTGACCAACACCCAGACAGCTGACCGCACACTGAGCACATCAGACCTGCCATGGCCTTAGGTCATCATCTCTTCCCTACCTCAGTTTTCAGGCTTCAGAACCTAGACCTTATCTCCAATCACTGCCCAGGGGTGACTGTGATGCAGAAATCAGAACTCTTCCTTACCCATGGCAAGAAACCTTGTGGTTGGCATGTTGTCCAACGTTCAGTGTAGGAAAACCAGCATTCACCCTGAGGCCCCGCCCATTCTTGAGTGCGACGAGGGCATAAACACGCATTGTGACCCTCAGCGTGAGTCCTGTCCTCTAGTACGTCCTCTCAGTGGCTGGAACATTAGATGTCATAATGGGCTTGACATGTCCCTAGGCCCCAATTTTTAACCAGATTTCTGGTTGTCCAGTCGCCCCTCCCCAGGACTCTACTCTGGAATCCCTCATTTGGTGGGACACCTGAGGTTGAAAAACAAAACAAAACAAATCAACAACAACAGAACAAAGGACTTCTTCCATCCCACAGAATGACCCCAAACTCTTTGGACGGGGCCAAACCCCCAGAGAGTAAGACTCGTCCATTTCCCATGAAGTCACCCGGAAATTTCATGACCATGAGTGACACGATATCCAGAGACAAAAACTTGAGCAAGAGCCTCACACTCGCCCTTTTTTCATATCCCGAAGTGTTCTCCTCATGGTCTGTAGATCAGTCCTGCTATACCTATGACCTGAAACATAAACCAAGTTTGTGTCTTCAGACAACTGTCCAAAGACCGTGGCCTACACATCCTACAGTCTCAGGCCCCTCGAGCCAAACCTGACGACTGTGCTTGCCTTCTCCAAGGGAATTGTATGTGCCCATTCCAATGGCCACAACCCTACTAAGAGGATAAACATCCAAAGTCCCTGAGGCCATCCCAATATTTGTGGCTTCCCAGGACAAACAGGGGCAATCTGGGGCAATCTGAGCACCTACCTGCACTCAGACTCGTAGAATGATGTCTCCAGAGGTAAAAAGGCACGAACATGCCCCTAGGCACCTATCGGATCCATTGCTTTGGTTTCCAGGCATATCTCCTCAGAGGCTTGGATTTCAATAACAGCATATGGCTGTTTCTTGACTCACCCATCAGAACAAATCTCATCTACACATGGGAAACTTGCACGATGGAGCAGTGTGAAAGCCTCTCTTTAGGAGAACCCTTCAGGGCCCCAGTGCCACCGCTGCATTCCAAGGTCTCCATAGACACAAAATCATATTAGGACACATCCACGGGAGAGTCCATTTCAACTCAGCCTCCTCGGTTGCTCCCCCAGATCCAGCAGATCTAACCTGTCTTGTTGCGTGGAGACAATTGGAATGTGAGGTGGGCTACCCAGCCAACCATCCTTAGAACCCTGCACGGAATCGTTGTCCTGGAGCCAATCAACAGGTCTCAATTGTACTGCAGAAGTATCTTTGCAGTTGGGAGCTTCTCAGAACTCCCATCGTGGGAAAACCCGCATGGCCTCGTGATCCACCCCCCTTCCAAGAGGGGGCCATCAGGGACAGAATGTCCAACCTGAGCGATCGTCTTATCCTCGCCCTGACTTCAGATGCACGAGATCTTGATTCAGGACTGTAGATTGTGCCTGCCATATTCACACAGAAACCTAGGCCTAGCTTGGGTTCTCAGACTTCCGTCCTCAGACTAGTGGCCACAAGCCCTCCAGTTTGGCAATCCAGAATTACAATGCAGCACTCTGCCTGCCCTCCAGAAGAAAAACTTTGCCCTCTGGGGCTAACGAGAAAACCTAAATGAGCATCAACCTGCACGCCATTTGGCTGTACCCCAAATATATAGGCTGACCTTGGCACTAATGCCCTTTCTAACACAGCATGAGCCAGGACCTCCTGGCCCCACCCAGACAGCTGGCCGCACACTGAGCACATGGGACCCGCCATGGCCTTAGGTCGTCATCTCTTCTCAATCTCGATTTTCAGGCTTCAGAACCTAGACCTTATCTCCAATCACAGCCCGGGTATGAAAATGATTCAGAAATCAAAACTCTTTCCCCATGGCAAGAAACCTTGTGGGTGGCATGTTGTCCAAGGTTCAGTGTACTTGAAACCATGTGGCCCATGAGGCCCAGCCCATGCTTGCGGGCCACATTGGTCACAACACACATTGTGACCCTCAGCCTGAGCCCAGTCCTCAGGTAAGGCCTCTCAGTGGCTGGATGGAGAGACAGCATATTGGGCTTGCCATGCCCCTAGGCCCAATTTTTAACCATAGTTCGGGTTGTCCCTTCACTCTTCCCCAGGGCTCTGATTTGGAATTCCTCTTTTGGTGGGACCCCTGAGGTAACAAACCTGAAAAGAGTCCTCCCATCCCACAGATTGACGAAAAACAATTGGGATCGGGACAAATCCACAGAGAGCAAGATTCGTCCCAGGCCCATGAGGCCTCCCCAACATTCCATGGCCATCGCTGATAAAAATACCAGAGACAAAAGCCTGAGCACGCGCCTTAGACTCGCTCATTCTTCATATCCTGAAGAGTTCTTCAGATAAGAACCTACACGGCACTCGAATGCACCCAAAATATATAGTCTAACCTGGGCACTAATGCACTGTCTGACAACCTGAGCCGGGACCTCATGACCAAACCCAGACAGCTGACGGCACACTGAGCACATCACACCTGCCATGGCCTTAGGTCATCATCTCTTCCCTACCTCTGTTTTCAGGCTTCAGAACCTAGACCTTACCTCCAATCACTTTCCAGGGGTGACTGTGATGCAGAAATCTGAACTCTTCCTTCCCCATGGAAAGAAACCTTGTGGTTGGCATGTTGTCTAACGTTCAGTGTTAGGAGAAACCAGCTTTCACCCTTAGGCCCCTCCCATTCTTGAGTGCGACGAGGGCATAAACACGCATTGTGACCCTCAGCGTGAGTCCTATCCTCTAGTACGTCCTCTCAGTGGCTGGACCATTAGATGTCATAATGGGCTTGACATGTCCCTAGGCCCCAATTTTTAACCAGATTTCTGGTTGTCCAGTCGCCACTCCCCAGGTCTCTACTCTGGAATCCCTCATTTGTTGGGACACCTGAGGTTGAAAAACAAAACAAAACAAATCAACAACAACAGAACAACGGACTTCTTCCATCCCACAGAATGACCCCAAAGGCTTTGGACGGGGCCAACCCCCCAGAGAGTAAGACTCGTCCATTTCCCATGAAGTCAACCGGAAATTTCACGACCATGAGTGACACGGTATCCAGAGACAAAAACTTGGGAAAGAGCCTCACACTCACCCTTTTTACATATCCCGAAGAGTTCTCCTCATGGTCTGTAGATCAGTCCTGCCATACTTATGACCTGAAACATAAGCCGAGTTTGTGTTTTCAGACAACTGTCCAAACATCCCTGGCCTACACACCCTACAGGCTCAGGACCCTGGAGCCCAACCTGACGACTGTGCTTCCCCTCTCTAAGGGAATTGTGTGTGCCCATTCCAATGGCCACAACACTACTAATTGGATAAACCTCCAAAGTCCCTGAGGCCATCCCAATATTTGCGGCTTCCCAGGACAAACAGGGGCAATCTGGGACCATCTGAGCACCTACCGGCACTCCGACCCGTAAACTGAGGTCCCCAGAGGTAAAAAGGCACGAACATGCCCCTAGGCACCTATAGGATCCATTGCTTTGGTTTCCCGGCATCTCTTCTCAGAGGCCTGGATTTCAATAACAGCATATGGCTGTTTCTTGACTCACCCATCGGAACAAATCTCATCTACACATGGGAAACTTGCACGATGGAGATGTGTGAAAGCCTCTCTTTAGGAGAACCCTTCAGGGCCCCAGTGCCACCGCTTCATTCCAAGGTCTCCATAGACACAAATCATATTAGGACACATCCATGAGAGAGTCCATTTCAACTCAGCCACCTCGGTTGCTCCCCCAGATCCAGCAGATCTAACCTGTCTTGTTGCTTGGAGACAATTGGAATGCGTGGTGGGCTACCCAGCCCTCTATCCTTAGAACCCTGCTCGGAAACGTTGACCTGGAGCCAACCAACAGGTCTCAATTGTCCTGCAGAAGAATCTTTGCAGTTGGGAGCTTCTCACAACTCCAATCGTGGGAAAAACCCCATGGCCTCGTGATCCACCCCCCTTTCAAGTAGGGGCCATCAGGGACAGAATGTCCAACCTGAGCGATCGTCTGATCCTCGCCCTGACTTCAGATGCTCAACATCTCTATTTAGGTCTCACCCAGAACCCTAGGCCGAGCTTGGGTTTTCAGACTTCCGTCCTCAGACTACTGGCCACAAGCCCTCCAGTTTGGCAATCCAGAACTACAATGCAGCACTCTGCCTGTTCTCCCGAAGAAAAACATTGCCCTCAGGGCCTACCCAGAATCTCCAAATGAGGATCAACCTGCACGCCATTCGGCTATACCCCAATATATAGGCTAACCGGGGCCCTAATGCCCTTTCTGACACAGCCTGAGCCTGGATTTCCAAGCCCCACCCAGACAGCTGGCCGCACACTGAGCACAACGGACCCGCCATGGCCTTATCGTCATCTCTTCTCAAACATGGTTTTCAGGCTTCTGAACCTAGACCTTATCCCCAATCACGGCCCGGGTTTGAAAATGATGCAGAAATCAGAACTCTTTCTCCATGGCAAGAAACCTTGTGGTTGGCATGTTGTCCAAGGTTCAGTGTACTTGACACCAGTGTGGCCTATGAGGCCCAGCCCATGCTTGCGCGCCACATTGGTCACAAACACACATTGTGACCCTCAGCCTGAGCCCAGTCCTCAGGTAAGGCCTCTCAGTGGCTGGATGGAGAGACAGCGTATTGGGCTTGCCATGCCCCTAGGCACCAATTTTTAACCATAGTTCGGGTTGTCGCTACACTCTTCCCCAGGGCTCTGCTTTGGAAATCCTCTTTTGAAGGGACCCCTGAGGTAACAAACCTGAAAAAGAGTCCTCCCATCCCACAGATTGACGAAAAACAATTGGGATCGGGCCAAATCCACAGAGAGCAGGATTCGTCCATGGCCCATGAGGCCTCCCCAACATTCCACGGCCATCGCTGATACAAAATCCAGAGACAAAAGCCAGAGCACACGCCTCAGACTCGCTCATTCTTCATATCCTGAAGAGTTCTTCAGATAAGAACCTACACGGCACTCGAATGCACCCAAAATATATAGTCTAACCTGGGCACTAATGCACTGTCTGACAACATGAGCCCGGACCTCGTGACCCACACCCAGACAGCTGACCGCACACTGAGCACATCAGACCCGCCATGGCCTTAGGTCATCATCTCTTCCCTACCTCTCTTTTCAGGCTTCAGAAGCTGGACCTTATTCCAATCACTGCCCAGGGGTGACTGTGATACAGAAATCAGAACACTTCCTTACCCATGGCAAGAAACCTTGTGGTTGGCATGATGTCCAACGTTCAGTGTCGGAGAAACCAGCTTTCACCCTGAGGCCCCGCCCATTCTTGAGTGCGACGAGCGCATAAACACGCATTGTGACGCTCAGCATGAGTCCTGTCCTCTAGTACGTCCTCTCAGTGGCTGGACCAATAGATGTCATAATGGGCTTGACATGTCCCTAGGCCCCAATACTTAACCAGATTTCTGGTGGTCCAGTCGCCCCTCCCCAGGGCTCTACTCTGGAATCCCTCATTTGGTGGGAAACCTGAGGTTGAAAAACAAAACAAAACAATTCACCAAAAACAGAACAACGGAGTTCTTCCATCCCACAGAATGACCCCATACTCTTTGGACGTGGCCAAACCCCCAGAGAGTAAGACTCGTCCATTTCCCATGAAGTCACCCAGAAATTTCACGACCATGAGTTACACGATATCCAGAGACAAAAACTTGAGCAAGAGCCTCACACTCGCCCTTTTGTCATATCCCGAAGAGTTCTCCTCATGGTCTGTAGATCAGTCCTGCCATACCTATGACCTGAAACATAAGCCGAGTTTGTGTTTTTATTTTTTTTTTTATTTTTTTTTTATTTTTATAAATTTTTTATTTTTTATAAACATATATTTTTATCCCCAGGGGTACAGGTCTGTGAATCACCAGGTTTACACACTTCACAGCACTCACCAAATCACATACCCTCCCCAATGTCCATAATCCCACCCCCTTCTCCCAAACCCCCTCCCCCCGGCAACCCTCAGTTTGTTTTGTGAGATTAAGAGTCACTTATGGTTTGTCTCCCTCCCAATCCCATCTTGTTTCATTTATTCTTGTTCTACCCACTTAAGCCTCCATGTTGCATCACCACTTCCTCATATCAGGGAGATCATATGATAGTTGTCTTTCTCTGCTTGACTTATTTTGCTAAGCATGATACGCTCTAGTTCCATCCATGTTGTTGCAAATGGCAAGATTTCATTTCTTTTGATGGCTGCATAGTATTCCATTGTGTATATATACCACATCTTCTTGATCCATTCATCTGTTGATGGACATCTAGGTTCTTTCCATAGTTTGGCTATTGTGGACATTGCTGCTATAAACATTCGGGTGCATGTGTCCCTTTGGATCACTGCATTTGTATCTTTAGGGTAAATACCCAATAGTGCAATTGCTGGGTCATAGGGCAGTTCTATTTTCAACATTTTGAGGAACCTCCATGCTGTTTTCCAGAGTGGCTGCACCAGCTTGCATTCCCACCAACAGTGTAGGAGGGTTCCCCTTTCTCCGCATCCTCGCCAGCATCTGTCATTTCCTGACTTGTTGATTTTAGCCATTCTGACTGGTGTGAGGTGATATCTCATTGTGGTTTTGATTTGTATTTCCCTGATGCCGAGTGATATGGAGCACTTTTTCATGTGTCTGTTCGCCATCTGGATGTCTTCTTTGCAGAAATGTCTGTTCATGTCTTCTGCCCATTTCTTGATTGGATTATTTGTTCTTTGGGTATTGAGTTTGCTAAGTTCTTTATAGATTCTGGACACTAGTCCTTTATCTGATATGTCGTTTGCAAATATCTTCTCCCATTCTGTCAGTTGTCTTTTGATTTTGTTAACTGTTTCCTTTGCTGTGCAAAAGCTTTTGATCTTGATGAAATCCCAGTAGTTCATTTTTGCCCTTGCTTCCCTTGCCTTTTGCGTTGTTCCTAGGAAGATGTTGCTGCGGCAGAGGTCGAAGAGGTTGCTGCCCGTGTTCTCCTCAAGGATTTTGATGGATTCCTTTCGTACATTGAGGTCCTTCATCCATTTTGAGTCTATTTTTGTGTGTGGTGTAAGGAAATGGTCCAATTTCATTTTTCTGCATGTGGCTGTCCAATTTTCCCAGCACCATTTATTGAAAAGGCTGTCTTTTTTTTCCATTGGACATTCTTTCCTGCTTTGTCGAAGATTAGTTGACCATAGATTTGAGGGTCTATTTCTGGGCTCTCTATTCTGTTCCATTGATCTATGTGTCTGTTTTTGTGCCAGTACCATGCTGTCTTGATGATGACAGCTTTGTAATAGAGCTTGAAGTCCGGAATTGTGATGCCACCAACGTTGGCTTTCTTTTTCAATATCCCTTTGGCTATTCGAGGTCTTTTCTGGTTCCATATAAATTTTAGAATTATTTGTTCCATTTCTTTGAAAAAAAAGATGGATGGTACTTTGATAGGAATTGCATTAAATGTGTAGATTGCTTTAGGTAGCATAGACATTTTCACAATATTTATTCTTCCAATCCAGGAGCATGGAACATTTTTCCATTTCTTTGTGTCTTCCTCAATTTCTTTCATGAGTACTTTATAGTTTTCTGAGTATAGATTCTGTGTCTCTTTGGTTAGGTTTATTCCTAGGTATCTTATGGTTTTGGATGCAATTGTAAATGGGATTGACTCCTTAATATCTCTTTCTTCTGTCTTGCTGTTGGTGTAGAGAAATGCAACTGATTTCTGTGCATTGATTTTATATCCTGACACTTTACTGAATTCCTGTATAAGTTCTAGCAGTTTTGGAGTGCAGTCTTTTGGGTTTTCCACATATAGTATCATATCATCTGCGAAGAGTGATAATTTGACTTCTTCTTTGCCGATTTGGATGCCTTTAATTTCCTTTTGTTGTCTGATTGCTGAGGCTAGGACATCTAGTACGATGTTGAATAGCAGTGGTGATAATGGACATCCCTGCCGTGTTCCTGACCTTAGCGGAAAAGCTTTCAGTTTTTCTCCATTGAGAATGATATTTGCGGTGGGTTTTTCATAGATGGCTTTGATGATATTGAGGTATGTGCCCTCTATCCCTACACTTTGAAGAGTTTTGATCAGGAAGGGGTGTTGTACTTTGTCAAATGCTTTTTCAGCATCTATTGAGAGTATCATATGGTTCTTGTTCTTTCTTTTATTGATGTGTTGTATCACATTGACTGAATTGCGGATGTTGAACCAACCTTGCAGCCCTGGAATAAATCCCACTTGGTCGTGGTGAATAATCTTTTTAATGTACTGTTGAATCCTATTGGCTAGTATTTTGTTGAGTATTTTCGCATCTGTGTTCATCAAGGATATCGGTCTATAGCTCTCTTTTTTGGTGGGATCCTTGTCTGGTTTTGGGATCAAGGTGATGCTGGCCTCATAAAATGAGTTTGGAAGTTTTCCTTCCATTTCTATTTTTTGGAACAGTTTCAGGAGAATAGGAATTAGTTCTTCTTTAAATGTTTGGTAGAATTCCCCCGGGAAGCCGTCTGGCCCTGGGCTTTTGTTTGTTTGGAGATTTTTAATGACTGTTTCTATCTCCTTACTGGTTATGGGTCTGTTCAGGCTTTCTATTTCTTCCTGGTTCAGTTGCGGTAGTTTATATGTTTCTAGGAATGCATCCATTTCTTCCAGATTGTCAAATTTATTGCCGTAGAGTTGCTCATAGTATGTTCTTATAATAGTTTGTATTTCTTTGGTGTTAGTTGTGATCTCTCCTCTTTCATTCATGATTTTATTTATTTGGGTCCTTTCTCTTTTCTTTTTGATAAGTCGGGCCAGGGGTTGATCAATTTTATTAATTCTTTCAAAGAACCAGCTCCTAGTTTCGTTGATTTGTTCTATTGTTTTTTTGGTTTCTATTTCATTGATTTCTGCTCTGATCTTTATGATTTCTCTTCTCCTGCTGGGCTTAGGGTTTCTTTCTTGTTCTTTCTCCAGCTCCTTTAGGTGTAGGGTTAGGTTGTGTGCCTGAGACCTTTCTTGTTTCTTGAGAAAGGCTTGTAGCGCTATATATTTCCTCTCAGGACTGCCTTTGTTGTGTCCCACAGATTTTGAACCGTTGTATTTTCATTATCATTTGTTTCCATGATTTTTTTCAATTCTTCTTTAATTTCCCGGTTGACCCATTCATTCTTTAGAAGGATACTGTTTAGTCTCCATGTATTTGGGTTCTTTCCAAACTTCCTTTTGTGGTTGAGTTCTAGCTTTAGAGCATTGTGGTCTGAAAATATGCAGGGAATGATCCCAATCTTTTGATACCGGTAGAGTCCTGATTTAGGACCGAGGATGTGATCTATTCTGGAGAATGTTCCATGTGCACTAGAGAAGAATGTGTATTCTGTTGCTTTGGGATGAAATATTCTGAATATATCTGTGATGTCCATATGGTCCAGTGTGTCATTTAAGGCCTTTATTTCCTTGCTGATCTTTTGCTTGGATGACCTGTCCATTTCAGTGAGGGAAGTGTTAAAATGATCTTTCACAAGTTAGGAAACTACCTCCACTCAGACCCAGAGACAGATATCCCCATAGAATAAGATTGAACTGGACAGGCACTTAGGCCCTAATCAGATCCATTGCTTTTGTTTCCAGGCATCTCTCCTCAGAGGCCTGGTTACCAATACGAGCATATGGGGGATTACTGAGGCACTCATAGAAAAATCTCGTCTCCACATAGGAAATGTACTCTTTGGAGCTCTATAAAAACCTCTGTTTAGGAGAATCTTTCAGGGCCCCGGATCAAGCGCCCCATTCCAAGGTCTCCATGGACTTAAACCCACATTATGATCTATCCTCGGTAGAGTCCATGTCAACACATCCACCTTGGTTTCTCCCCCAGGGCCTGCAGATCAAACCTGCCTTGTTGCTAGGAGACAACTAGAATGGGAGGCGGGCTGCCCAGGCATCCATCCTTAGAACCCTACTCTGGAGTCGTTCCATATGGGACATCCTAGAGCCATCCAACAGGTCTCAAGTGTCCCACAGAAGGAATCTTTGCAGTCTGGTGCATCTCACATCTCCCATTGTGGGAAAATCTTCATGGCCTCTTGAGACGCTCCACTTTCTAAAGGGGCCATCATGGACAGAAACTCCAACCTGAGCAAACGTCTGATATTCGCCCTGGCTTCAGGTGCATGAGATCTTGATTCAGCTCTGCAGAGTGTGCCTTCTGTGCCCTCACCCCAAAAACTAAGCCTAGCTTGTGTTCTCAGACTACCGTCCTCACACCCCTGGCCCAAAAGCCCTACAGTTTGGCAATACTGGGGCCACAATGCAGCACTCTGCCTGCCCTCCAGAAGAAAAACGTAGCCTTATGGAGCTACCTAGAAACCCGAATGAGGATCAACTGAACGCCACTCGACTGCACCCCAAATATACAGTCTACCCTGTCTAATGCCCTGTCTGACACAGCATGAGCCCACACCTCCAGACCTACGCTCAACAGTTAGCCACACACTGAGCTCATTGTACCCATCAGGTCCTTAGGTCTTCATCTCTTCCCAACCTCGGTTTTCGGGTTTCAGAACCTAGACCTAAACTCCAATCACTCTCCAGGGGTGAACGTGATGCAGAAATCACAACTCTTCCTTCGCCATGGCCGGAAACCTTGTGGTTGGCATATTCTCCAACGTTCAGTGTAGGAGAATCCAGCGTGGCCCATGAGGCCCTTCCCATGCTTGAGGGCCTTGTTGGGCACAAATAGGCATTGTGACCCTCAGCATGAGCCCTGTCCTCAAGGAAGACCTCTAAGTGTCTGAATCAAGAGCCAACATATTGGACTTGCCATGCCCCTAGGCCCCCAAACTTAAACAGATGTGGGGTTATCCAGTTGTCCCTCCCAAGGACTCTGCTCTGGAATCCCTCTTTTATTGGCACACATGAGGTACATAAAATAAAATAAAAAACAGAAAGGACTCCTCCCATCCCACAGAATGTACCTAAACTCTTGGGATTGGGTCAAATTCTCAGAGAAGGAAAGCCGTCCACAACCCATGAGGCCACGCCAGCATTCGACCCACATTGTTGACACAAATCCAGAGACAAAACCTGAGCAAGCACCTCAAACTCACCCTTTTTCATATCCCGAAGTGTTATCACGGTCTGTAGATTGGGCGTGCCATACCTATGTCCCCAATCCTAAGCGGAATTTGTGTTTTCAGACTTCTGTCACCACAGGCCTGGCCCACAAACCCTCAAGGCTGGGCCCCTATAGCCAAACTCAGAACTGTGCCTGCCCTCTCCAGGGGATTTCTGCCCATTCCATTGGCCACAACCCTATAGATTAGGAGAAACTCCAAAGTCCCGAGGCCATTCTCAATATTATAGGCTGCCCAGGACAAACAGGGGCGATCTGACACAAGCCGAGCAACTACCTCCCCTCAGATCCATAGACACGTATCCCCAGGAAAGAGATTGAACCGGACAGGCACCTAGGCCCTAATCATATCCATTGCTTTTGTTTCCAGGCATCTGTCCTCAGAGGCCTGGTTTCCAATACCAGCATATGGGAGATTCCTTAGGCACTCTTCAAAACAATTCTCTTCTCTACATAGGAAACGTACTCTTTAGAGCTCCATCAAAACCTCCGGTTATGAACATCCCTCAAGGCCCCGGATCAAGCACCCCATTCCAAGGTCTCCATGGACACAAATGCACATTATGACCCATCCTCAACTCACCCATTTCAACACACCCGCCTCGGTTACTCCCCTAGATCCAGCAGATCGAACTTGCCTTGGCGCTATGAGACACCTGGAGTGGGAGGCAGGCTGCCCAGGCATCCATCCTTAGAACCCTGCTCTGGATAACTTCCTTATGGGATGTCCTGGAGCCATCCAGCAGGTCTCGACTGTCCCACGGAAGGAATCATTGCGGTTTGGAGCATCTCACAATTCCCATCGAGGGAAAACCTCCATGGCCTCGTGACACCCTCCCCTTCATGAAGGGGCCATCATGGACAGAAACTCCAACCTGAGCCAACGTCTGATCCTAGCTCTGTCTTCAGGTACACGGGATCTCGAATCATCCCTGCAGAGGGTTCCTGCCGTCCCCTCACCCCGAAATCTAAGTCTGGCTTGTGTTCTCAGAATTTTTTCCTCACACTCCTGGCCCACAAGCCTTCCAGTTTGGGAATTCTGGAGCCACTATGTGGCACTGTGTCTTCCTTCCAGAAGAAAAACGTTGCCCTCTGGGCCTACCCAGTAACCACAAATGAGTACCAACCTGCACGAAACTCGACTGCACCCCAATGACACAGTCAAGCCTGGGCACTAATTCCCTGTCTGCCACACCCTGAGCCTGCACCTCCCAACCCACACTCAACAGCTGGCCGAACATTGAGCACATCCGACACACCATGGCCTTAGGTCTTCATCTCTTCCCAACCTCAGTTTTCAGGCTTCAAACCCTAGACATTAAATCCAATCACAGTCCAGGAGTGAAAGTGTTGCAGAAATTAGAACTCCTTCTTCCCCATGGCCAGAAAACTTGTGGTTGCCATATTGTGCAACGTTCAGTGTAGGAGAAACCAGCATGGTACATTAGGCCAGGCCCTGACTTGAGGGGCTCCTTGGGCACAAAAACACATTGTGAAACTCAATGTGAGCCCTATGCTCAAGGAAGGCCTCTCAGTGTCTGGACCAAGAGCCCACATATGGGGCTTTCCATGTTCTTAGGTCCCAATGTTAACCAGAGTTCTGGTTGTCCAGTCGCCCCTCCCCAGGACTCTGCTGTGGAATCCCTCTTTTGGTGGTCCACCTGAGGTAAAAAAAAACAAAACAACAAAAAAAAAAAAAACAGAAAGGCCTCCTCCCTTACCACAGAATAACCCCAAACTCTTGGGATTGGGTCAAATCCCCAGAAAGGGAGCCTCATCGATGGTCCATGAGGACACCCGGACATTCCATGGCAATCGGTGACACATATCCAGAAAAAAATAAGCATGAGCAAGCACCTCACTTTCGCCCTTTGTTCATATCCCGAAGAGTTCTCCTCACGGTCTATATATCGGGCCGGCCATACCTACAGACCCAAACCTAAGTGGAGTTTGTGTTTTCAGACTTTTGTCCAAATAGCCCTGGACCACACACGCTCCACACTTGGGTCCCTGCAGCCACACCTCAGGACTGTGCTTCCCTTTCAAGAGAATTCTTCCCATTCCATTGGCCACAACCTTGCAAATTAGGAAAAACCTCCAAAGTTACCGAGGCCATCCCAATAGTGTAGGCCGCCCAGGACAAACAGGTGTGATCTCAAACCAGCTGAGCAACTACCTCCACTCAGACAAAAGATGTCCCCAGAGAAGAATATTGAACCGGACAGGCCGCTAGGCCCTAATCAGATCCATTGCTTTGGTTTCCAGGCATCTCTCCTCAGAGGCCTCATTTCCAATACCAGCAAATGGTGGTTTCCTGAGGCACCAATAAGAACAAATCTCATCTCCCCATGGAAAACTTGCTCATTGGAGCTTTGTTATAACCTCTGGTTAGGAGAATCCTTCAGGGCCCTGGTGCCACTGCCCCATACCAAGGTCTCAATGGACTCAAACCAACATTAAGACCATCCTCAGGAAAGTCCATTTCAACTCATTTAAGACCATCCTCAGGAAAGTCCATTCCAACACAGCCCCCTTTGATGCTACCCCAAGCCAGCAGATCAAACGTTTCTTGTTGCTAGGAGATAATTGGAATTGAGGCTGTCTGCCTAGGCATCCATACTTAGAACCCTGTTCTGGAAAAATACCTTAAGAGACGTCCTGGAGCCATCCAACAGATCTTAATTGTCCCACAGAAGGAATCCTTGCGGTTTGGAGCATCTCACAACTCTAATAGTGGGAAAACCCCCATGGCCTCATAATACCCCCCCCTTCATGAAGGGGCCAACATGGACAGAAACTCCAACCTGAGCCAAAGTCTGATCCTCGACCTGACTTCAGACTCATGAGATCTCAATTCAGCTCTGCAGAGTGTGCCTGCCATGTCCATTCCACGAAACCTAAGCCTAGCTTGTGTTCTCAGACTTCCGTCCTCACTCTCCTGGCCCACAAGCCCTCCAGTTTGGGATTCCGAAGCTACAATGCAGCACTCTGCCTGCCCTCCAGAAGAAAAACTTTGCCCTATGCTGCTAATAAGAAACCCCAAATTATTATCTAATGCATGCCACTCGACTGTAAAGCAATTATACATCCTACCCTGAATACGAATGCCCTGTCTGGCACAGCCTGAGACAAGACATCCCAAACGACACCTAGACAGCTGGCTCCAACCTGGACACAAGGGACCTGCTATGGCTGTAGTTCCTCATCTCTTCCCAACCTCGGTTTTCAGGCTTCAGAACCTAGACCTTATCTCCAATCACTGCCCAGGGGTGAACGTGATGCAGAAATTAGAATTCCTCCTTCCCCATGGCCAGAAGCCTTGTGGTTGGCATGTTGTCCAATTGTCAATGTGGGAAAACCTGCATTGTCGGAAAGGCCACGGCAGTGCTTGAGCACATCCGACACACCATGGCCTTAGGTCTTCATCTCTTCCCAACCTCAGTTTTCAGGCTTCAAACCCTAGACATTAAATCCAATCACAGTCCAGGAGTGAAAGTGTTGCAGAAATTAGAACTCCTTGTTCGGAGTTGAGGGCCGCCTAGGGCACAGACATGCATTGTGACCTGTAGCGTGAGTCCCGTATTAAAGTAACACCTCTCAGTGGCTGGACCAAGATCCTGCATATGGGGCTTGTCATATCCATAGGCCCCCAGGCTTAACCAGAGAGCGAGTATTCCAGTTGTCAGTACCCACTGCTATGCTCCAGAATCCCTCTACTGGGGGGACACATGAAGCAGAAAACAGGACTCTTCCCTTCCCACAGAATGACCCCAAACTCTAGGGGGCTGGACAAACTACCAGAGAGGGAGACTTCTACGACCCATGAGGCAACTCCTACATTAAATGGCCATTGTGGACAAAATATCCAGAGACAAAAGACTGAGCGACTGCCTCCCTCTCACCCTTCTTTCATATCCAGAGGAGCTCCCCTCACGGACTGTAGATCAGGCCTGCCATAACCTCGGCCCCAAACCTGAGCTGAGTTTGGGTTTTTGGATGTCTGTCTGCACAGCCGTGGCCCACACCGCCTCCAGGCTGGGGTCTCTGGAGCCACACCACAGAACTGTGCCTGCTCTCTCCTAAGAAACTGCCCGTTCCATTGGCCACAACTCTACAAAATAGTAGAAACCTCAAGGTCCCCAAGGACATCCCACTACCGCAAGCCGCACTGGACAAACAGGGGCATTATGACACGAGCTGAGCAACTACTACCTCCATGCAGACACACAGACTGATATCCGCAGAGACAGAAGATTGAACCAGACAGGCCCCTAGGCCCTATTATGAACTCTGGCTTTTGTGTCCAGGTATCACTCCTCAGAGGTCTGGGTTCGAAGACCAGCATATGGGGCTATCCTGAGGCACCAGACAGAACACCTCTCATCTCCACATGGAAAGCTTCCTTGTGGGAGTTGTGTCAAACCCTTTGGGTTGGAGAATCCTGCAGAGTCCCTTAGCTACTGCCACATTCCAAGGTCTCCATGGCCACCAACCCACATTATGACTCATCCTCAGGAAAGTCCATTTAAACTCAGCCTTCTGGGTAGCTCACCCAAGAGCCCGCAGATTGAGCGTGCCTTGTCTCGACCAGGCAATGGGAAGGGGAGTTGGCGTTTCTCGGCATCCATGCTTAGGCCCCTGCTCTCGAGTCTTTCTGTATGGGGCATCCTGGTACCATCCAATAGTACTCGACTGTCCTGAAGAAGGAAACTTTGAAGTTTGGAGCAGCTCACAACTCCCAGCGTAGGGAAACCTCCCTGGCCTCATGATGCCCCCACCCCCTTCAGGAAGGGGCCGTCACGGACACAAACTCCAGCTTGAGGCAACATCTGATATTTGCCCTGACCTCAGATGCAGAAGATCTCGATTCAGCCTCTGCACAGTGGGCCCAAACCTCGTGCTACCTTGTGTTTTCAGACTTCCTTCCTCACACTCCTGGCAAACATGTCCTCAAGACTTGGAATTCTGGAACCAAAATGCAGCCCTATGGTGGCCCTCCAGAAGAAAAACGTTGCTCTATGGGGTCTCCATAAACCCCAAATGAGGATCAACCTGCTCGGTTCTCGACCTCACCCCAATTGGATTGTTCGGGTTGTCCATTCATCCCGCCCCAGAGCTCTTCTTTGGAATCCCTCTTTTGGTGGGACACCTGAGGTAACAAAACTAAAAGAACTCTTCCAATCCTTCAGATTGACCCCCAAACAATTGGGATTGGACCAAATTCACAGAGAGGATGTCTCGTCCATGGCCCATGAGGCCTCTCCGAGATTCCACAGCCATCGTTGACAACAAATCCAGAGACAAAAGTCTGAGCAAGCACCTCACACTCGCTCTTTTGTCATATCCTGAAGAGTTCTCCTCACGGTCTGTAGATCGGGCCTGCCATACCTACTTCCCAAACCTAAGCCGAGTTTGTGTTTTCAGACTTCTGTCCCCACATTCCTGGCCCACAGACCCTTCAGGCTGGGGCCCCTGGAGCCACACATCAGGACTGTGCCTGTCCATACCACGGGAATTCTGCCCATTCCATTGTCCACAATCGTACAAATTAGGAAAAACCTCCAGAGTCCCCAAGGACTTCCCAATAATATAGGCCGCCCAGGACAAACAAGGGTCATCTGAAACCAGCTGAGCATCTACCTCTACTCAACATAGATGGATGTCCCCAGAGAAGAAGATTGAATCAGACAGGCCCCTAGGCCTGAATCAGATTCATTGCTTTCGGTTACAGGTATCTCTCCTCAGAGGCCTGGTTTCCAATATTAGCATATGGGGATTTCATGAGGCAGCAATCAGAACAAATCTCTTCTCCACATGGGAAAATTATCCTTTGAAGATGTCTCAAAACCTTCAGTTAGGAGAATCCTTCAAGGCCTGTGTGCCACTGCCCCATTACAAGGTCTCCATAGACACAAAAACACATTAGGATCCATCAACAGGAGAGTCCATTTCACTCAGCGTATTCGGTTGCTCCGCGAGATCCAGCAGATCTAACTTGTCTTGTTGCTAGGAGAAAATTGGAATGTGAGGTGGCCTACCCCGCCATCCATCCTTAAAACCCTGCTCGGAATCGTTCGCCTGGAGCCAACCAACAGGTGTCAATTGTCCTGCAGAAGAATCTTTCCAGTAGGGAGCTTCTCAGACTCCCATCGTGAGTGAACAACCATGGCCACATGATCCCCCCCCTTCATAAAGGGGCCATCAGGGACATAATGTCCAACATGAGCAATCGTCTGATCCTCACCCTGACTTCAGATGCACGGGATCTCGGTTCAGGTCTGTAGATTGTGCCTGCCATGTCCTCACCCAGAAACCTAAGCCTAGCTTGTGTCTTCAGACTTCTGTCCACAGACTATTGGCTCACAAGTCCTCTACTTTGGCAACCCAGAAATACAATGCAGCACTCTACCTGCCCTGAGAAGAAATACATTGCCCTCTGGGGCTACCTAGAAACCCCAAATGAAGATCAACCTGCACGACACTTGGCTATATGCAAAATATATAGGATGACCTGGGCAATAATGCCCTTTCTGACACAGCCTGGGCCTGGACCTCCTAGGCCCACCCAGACAGCTGGCTAAAAACTGAGAACTTCAGACCCCCCATGGCCATAGGTCGTTATCCCTTCCCAACCTCAGTTTTCAGGCTTCAGAACCTAGACCTTATCCCCAATCACTGCCCAGGTTTGAAAATGATGCAGAAATCAGAATTCCTTCCCGATGGCAGGAAAACTTGTGGTTGGCTTGTTGTCCAACGTTCAGTGTAGTGGAAACCAGTGTGTCCCTTGAGGCCCCGCCATTGCTCGCGGTCCAGATAGGTAGCAAACACACATTGTGACCCTCAGCTTTAGCCTAGTCCTCAGGTAAGGCCTCTCAGTGGCTGGATGAAGAGACAGCATATTGGGCTTGCCATGCCCCAAGCCCCCAATTTTTAACCATAGTTCGTGTTGTCCCTTCACTCTTCCCCAGGGCTCTGCTTTGGAATTCCTCTTTTGGTGGGACACCTGATGTAACAACCCTGAAAGGAGACCTCCATCCAACAGATTGACGAAAAACAATTGGGATCGGGCCAAATCCACAGAGAGCAAGATTCGTCCATGGCCCATGAGGCATCCTCGACATTCCACGGCCATCGCTGATACAAAATCCAGAGACAAAAGCCTGAGCAAGCGCCTCAGACTCGCACTATCTTCATATCCTTAAGATGTCTTCTCATGGTTTGTAGATCGGGCCTGCCATACCTATGTCCCCAGACATAAGCTGAGTTTGTGTTTTCAGACTTCTGTCCTCAAAGTCCTGGGCCACACACCATCCAGGCTGGGGACCCTGGAGCCACACATTAGAACTGTGCCTGTCCATACCACGGGTATTCTGCCCATTCCATTGTCCACATTCGTACAAATTAGGAAAAAACTCCAGAGTCCCCAAGTACATCCCAATATTGTAGGCCGCCCAGGACCAACAAGTGTCATCTGAAACCAGCTGAGCATCTACCACTACTCAGCGTAGATGGATGTCCCCAGAGAAGAAGATTGAATCAGACAGGCCCCGAGGCCTGAATCAGATTCATTGCTTTCGGTTAAAGGTATCTCTCCTCAGAGGCCTGGTTTCCAATATTAGCATATGGGGATTTCATGAGGCAGCAATCAGAACAAATCTCTTCTCCACATGGGAAAATTATCCTTTGAAGATGTCTCAAAATCTCCAGTTAGGACAATCCTTCAGGGCCTGTGTGCCACTGCCCCATTACAAGGTCTCCATGGACAGAAATCCACATTAGAACCCATCCACAGGAAATTCCATTTCAACTCAGCTCCCTTGGTTGCTCCCCCAGAGCGAGCAGACTGAACCTGTCTTGACTAGGAGACAATTGGAGTGCGAGGCGGGCTGCCCAACCATCCATCCTTAGAGCTCTGCTCTGGTGTCGTTCCGTATGGGATGTCCTGGCGCCATCCAACAGGTCTCAAATGTCCAGCAGAAGGAATCCTTGAGTTTTGGAGCATCTCACAACTCCCAACCGGGGAAAATCTAGATGGCTTTGTGATGCCCCCCCCCCATTTATGAAGGGGAAATCATGGACAGGAACTTCAACCTAAGACAACGTCTGATCTTCACCCTGAATTCAGATGCACGAGACCTCGATGCAACTCTGCAGAGTGTGCTTTCCTTGCCCTCGCCCTGAAACCTATGACTAGCTTGTGTTCTCAGACTTCCGTCCTCACACTCCTGGCCCCCAAGCCCTCACATTTGGAAATTCGGGACACAAAATTAAGCATTCTGCCTGCCTTCCAGAACAATAATTTTGACGTATGGAGTTTCTCACATAACCCAAATGAGGATAGACATACATGGCACTTGAATGTACCCAAATTAGATAATCTAACCTGGCCACTAATACACTGTCTGATAGGAATGAGCCCGGACCTCCTGACCAAAACCGAGACAGCTGACCGCACACTGAGAACATCACACCCGCCATGGTCTTAGCTCGTTATCTCTTCACAACCTAACTTTTCAGGCTTCAGAACTTAGTAACACCAAGCCCTGACAAAAGGGTTGAATGTGATGCAGAAATCAGAACTTCTCCTTACCCAAGGCAAGAAGCCTTGTGGTTGGAAAGTTGTCCAACGATCAGTGTAGGAGAAACCAGCATTCACCCTGAGGCCCCGCCCATTCTTGAGTGCGACGAGGGCATAAACACGCATTGTGACCCTCAGCGTGAGTCCTGTCCTCTAGTAAGTCCTCTCAGTGCCTGGACCATTAGATGTCATAATGGGCTTGACATGTCCCTAGGCCCCATTTTTAACCAGATTTCTGGTTGTCCAGTCGCCCCTCCCCAAGCTTTACTCTGGAATTCCTCATTTGGTGGGACACCTAAGGTTAAAAAACAAAACAAAACAAAACAACAACAACAACAACAAAAACGGACTTCTTCCATCCCACAGAATGACCTCACCTCTTTGGACAAGGCCAAACCCAAGAGAATAAGACTCATCCATTTCCCATGAAGTCTCCCGGAAATTTCACGACCATGAGTGACACGATATCCAGAGACAAAAACTTGAGCAAGAGCCTCACACTCGCCCTTTTTTCATATCCTGAAGAGTTCTCCTCAAGGTCTGTAGATCAGTCCTGCCATACCTATGACCTGAAACATAAGCCGAGTTTCTGTTTTCAGACAACAATCCAAACAGCCCTGGCCTAAACACCCTATAGGTTCAGGCCCCTGGAGCCAACCTGAGGACTGTACTTGCCCTCTCCAAGGGAATTCTGTGTGCCCATTCCAATGGCCACAACCCTACTAATAGGATAAACCTACAAAGTCCCTGAGGCCATCCCAATAGTGGTGGCTTCCCAGGACAAACAGGAGTAATCTGAGCCCATCCGAGAACCTACCTGCACCAAGACCCGAAGACTCATGTTCCTAGAGGTAAAAAGGAACGAACAGGCCCCTACGCACTAATCGGACCCATTGCTTTGGTTTCCAGGCATCTCTCCTCAGAGGCCTGGATTTCAAAACCAGCATATGGCTGTTTCTTGACTCACACATCAGTATAAATCTCATCTACACATGGGAAACTTGCACGTGGGAGCTTTGTGAAAGCCTCTCTTTAGGAGAACCCTTCAGGGCCCCATTGCCACCGCTTCATTCCAAGGTCACCATAGACACAAAAACACATTAGGACCCATCCAAAGGAGAGTCCATTTCGAATGAGCGTATTCGGTTGCTCTACGAGATCCAGCAGATCTAACTTGTCTTGTTGCTAGGAGACAATTGGAATGCGAGGTGGGCTACCAAGCCATCCATCCTTAAAACCTTGCTCAGAATCGTTGGCCTGGAGCCAACCTACATGTCTCATTTGTCCTGCAGAGGAATCTTTGCAGTTGGGAGCTTCTCACAACTCCCATCGTGAGAGAATCCCCATGGCCTCGTGATCCCCCCCCCTTCATAAAGGGGCCATCAGGGACATAAGGTCCAAACTGAGTGATCGTCTGATCCTCACCCTGACTTCAGATGCACGAGATCTCTGTTCAGGTCTGCAGTTTGTGCCTGCCATGTCCTCACCCAGAAACCTAAGCCTAGCTTGTGTCCTCAGGCTTCTGTCCACATACTACTGGCTTACAACCCTCCAGTTTGGCAATCCAGAACTACAATGCAGCACTCTACCTGCCCTGCAGAAGAAATGCATTGCCCTCTGGGGCTACCTAGAAACCCCAAATGAATATCAACCTGCACGACACTTGGCTATACCCAAAATATACAGGATGACCTGGGCAATAATGCCCTTTCTGACAGAGCCTGGGCCTGGACAGCCTAGGCCCACCCAGACAGCTGGCTACAAACTGAGAACATCAGACCCCCCATGGCCTTAGGTCGTTATCCCTTCCCAACCTCAGTTTTCAGGTTTCAGAACCTAGACCTTATCTCCAATCACTGCCCAGGTTTGAAAATGATGCAGAAATCAGAACTCCTTCCCGATGGCACGAAAACTTGTGGTTGGCTTGTTGTCCAACGTTCAGTGTAGTGGAAACCAGTGTGTCCCTTGAGGCCCCGCCATTGCTAGAGGGCCAGATAGGTAGCAAACACACATTGTGACCCTCAGCCTTAGCCCAGTCCTCAGGTAAGGCCTCTCAGTGGCTGGATGAAGAGACAGCATATTGGGCTTGCCATGCCCCTAGGCCCCAATTTTTTTTTTAATTTTTTATTTTTTATAAACATATATTTTTATCCCCAGGGGTACAGGTCTGTGAATCACCAGGTTTACACACTTCACAGCACTCACCAAATCAAATACCCTCTCCAATGTCCATAATCCCACCCCCTTCTCCCAAACCTCCTCCCCCCGGCAACCCTCAGTTTGTTTTGTGAGATTAAGAGTCACTTATGGTTTGTCTCCCTCCCAATCCCATCTTGTTTCATTTATTCTTCTTCTACCCACTTAAGCCTCCATGTTGCATCACCACTTCCTCATATCAGGGAGATCATATGATAGTTGTCTTTCTCTGCTTGACTTATTTCGCTAAGCATGATACGCTCTAGTTCCATCCATGTTGTTGCAAATGGCAAGATTTCATTTCTTTTGATGGCTGCATAGTATTCCATTGTGTATATATACCACATCTTCTTGATCCATTCATCTGTTGATGGACATCTAGGTTCTTTCCATAGTTTGGCTATTGTGGACATTGCTGCTATAAACATTCGGGTGCATGTGTCCCTTTGGATCACTACATTTGTATCTTTAGGGTAAATACCCAATAGTGCAATTGCTGGGTCATAGGGCAGTTCTATTTTCAACATTTTGAGGAACCTCCATGCTGTTTTCCAGAGTGGCTGCACCAGCTTGCATTCCCACCAACAGTGTAGGAGGGTTCCCCTTTCTCCGCATCCTCGCCAGCATCTGTCATTTCCTGACTTGTTGATTTTAGCCATTCTGACTGGTGTGAGGTGATATCTCATTGTGGTTTTGATTTGTATTTTCCCTGATGCCGAGTGATATGGAGCACTTTTTCATGTGTCTGTTGGCCATCTGGATGTCTTCTTTGCAGAAATGTCTGTTCATGTCTTCTGCCCATTTCTTGATTGGATTATTTGTTCTTTGGGTGTTGAGTTTGCTAAGTTCTCTATAGATTCTGGACACTCGTCCTTTATCTGATATGTCGTTTGCAAATATCTTCTCCCATTCTGTCAGTTGTCTTTTGATTTTGTTAACTGTTTCCTTTGCTGTGCAAAAGCTTTTGATCTTGATGAAATCCCAGTAGTTCATTTTTTCCCTTGCTTCCCTTGCCTTTTGCGTTGTTCCTAGGAAGATGTTGCTGCGGCAGAGGTCGAAGAGGTTGCTGCCCGTGTTCTCCTCAAGGATTTTGATGGATTCCTTTCGTACATTGAAGTGCTTCATCCATTTTGAGTCTATTTTTGTGTGTGGTGTAAGGAAATGGTCCAATTTCATTTTTCTGCATGTGGCTGTCCAATTTTCCCAGCACCATTTATTGAAAAGGCTGTCTTTTTTCCATTGGACATTCTTTCCTGCTTTGTCGAAGATTAGTTGACCATAGAATTGAGGGTCTATTTCTGGGCTCTCTATTCTGTTCCATTGATCTATGTGTCTGTTTTTGTGCCAGTACCATGCTGTCTTGATGATGACAGCTTTGTAATAGAGCTTGAAGTCCGGAATTGTGATGCCACCAACATTGGCTTTCTTTGTCAATATTCCTTTGGCTATTCGAGGTCTTTTCTGGTTCCATATAAATTTTAGAATTATTTGTTCCATTTCTTTGAAAAAGATGGATGGTACTTTGATAGGAATTGCATTAAATGTGTAGATTGCTTTAGGTAGCATAGACATTTTCACAATATTTTCTTCTTCCAATCCAGGAGCATGGAACATTTTTCCATTTCTTTGTGTCTTCCTCAATTTCTTTCATGAGTACTTTATAGTTTTCTGAGTATAGATTCTGTGCCTCTTTGGTTAGGTTTATTCCTAGGTATCTTATGGTTTTGGATGCAATTGTAAATGGGATTGACTCCTTAATATCTCTTTCTTCTGTCTTGCTGTTGGTGTAGAGAAATGCAACTGATTTCTGTGCATTGATTTTATATCCTGACAATTTACTGAATTCCTGTATAAGTTCTATCAGTTTTGGAGTGGAGTCTTTTGGGTTTTCCACATATAGTATCATATCATCTGCGAAGAGTGATAATTTGACTTCTTCTCTGCCGATTTGGATGCCTTTAATTTCCTTTTGTTGTCTGATTGCTGAGGCTAGGACCTCTAGTACGATGTTGAATAGCAGTGGTGATAATGGACATCCCTGCCGTGTTCCTGACCTTAGTGGAAAAGCTTTCAGTTTTTCTCCATTGAGTGTGATAATTGCGGTGGGTTTTTCATAGATGGCTTTGATGATATTGAGGTATGTGCCCTCTATCCCTACACTTTGAAGAGTTTTGATCAGGAAGGGATGTTGTACTTTGTCAAATGCTTTTTCAGCATCTATTGAGAGTATCATATGGTTCTTGTTCTTTCTTTTATTGATGTGTTGTATCACATTGACTGATTTGCGGATGTTGAACCAACCTTGCAGCCCTGGAATAAATCCCACTTGGTCGTGGTGAATAATCCTTTTAATGTACTGTTGAATCCTATTGGCTAGTTTTTTGTTGAGTATTTTCGCATCTGTGTTCATCAAGGATATCAGTCTATAGCTCTCTTTTTTGGTGGGATCCTTGTCTGGTTTTGGGATCAAGGTGATGCTGGCCTCATAAAATGAGTTTGGAAGTTTTCCTTCCATTTCTATTTTTTGGAACAGTTTCAGGAGAATAGGAATTAGTTCTTCTTTAAATGTTTGGTAGAATTCCCCCGGGAAGCCGTCTGGCCCTGGGATTTTGTTTGTTTGGAGATTGTTAATGACTGTTTCAATCTCCTTACTGGTTATGGGTCTGTTCAGGCTTTCTATTTCTTCCTGGTTCAGTTGTGGTAGTTTATATGTCTCTAGGAATGCATCCATTTCTTCCAGATTGTCAAATTTATTGCCGTAGAGTTGCTCATAGTATGTTCTTATAATAGTTTGTATTTCTTTGGTGTTAGTTGTGATCTCTCCTCTTTCATTCATGATTTTATTTATTTGGGTCCTTTCTCTTTTCTTTTTGATAAGTCGGGCCAGGGGTTGATCAATTTTATTAATTCTTTCAAAGAACCAGCTCCTAGTTTCGTTGATTTGTTCTATTGTTTTTTTGGTTTCTATTTCATTGATTTCTGCTCTGATCTTTATGATTTCTCTTCTCCTGCTGGGCTTAGGGTTTCTTTCTTGTTCTTTCTCCAGCTCCTTTAGGTGTAGGGTTAGGTTGTGTACCTGAGACCTTTCTTGTTTCTTGAGAAAGGCTTGTACCGCTATATATTTTCCTCTCAGGACTGCCTTTGTTGTGTCCCACAGATTTTGAACCGTTGTATTTTCATTATCATTTGTTTCCATGATTTTTTTCAATTCTTCTTTAATTTCCCGGTTGACCCATTCATTCTTTAGAGGATACTGTTTAGTCTCCATGTATTTGGGTTCTTTCCAAACTTCCTTTTGTGGTTGAGTTCTAGCTTTAGAGCATTGTGTTCTGAAAATATGCAGGGAATGATCCCAATCTTTTGATACCGGTTGAGTCCTGATTTAGGACCGAGGATGTGATCTATTCTGGAGAATGTTCCATGTGCACTAGAGAAGAATGTGTATTCTGTTGCTTTGGGATGAAATATTCTGAATATATCTGTGATGTCCATCTGGTCCAGTGTGTCATTTAAGGCCTTTATTTCCTTGCTGATATTTTGCTTGGATGACCTGTCCATTTCAGTGAGGGGAGTGTTAAAGTCCCCTACTATTATTGTATTATTGTTGATGTGTTTCTTTGATTTTGTTATTAATTGGTTTATATAGTTGGCTGCTCCCATATTGGGGGCATAGATATTTAAAATTGTTAAATCTTCTTGTTGGACAGACCCTTTGAGTATGATATAGTGTCCTTCTTCATCTCTTATTATAGTCTTTGGCTTAAAATCTAATTGATCTGATATAAGGATTGCCACTCCTGCTTTCTTCTGATGTCCATTAGCATGGTAAATTCTTTTCCACCCCCTCACTTTAAATCTGGAGGTGTCTTCGGGCTTAAAATGTGTTTCTTGGAGGCAACATATAGATGGGTTTTGTTTTTTTATCCATTCTGATACCCTGCGTCTTTTGACAGGGGCATTTAGCCCATTCACATTCAGGGTAACTATTGAGAGATATGAATTTAGTGCCATTGTATTGCCTGTAAGGTGACTGTTACTGTATATGGTCTCTGTTCCTTTCTGATCTACCACTTGTAGGCTCTCTCTTTGCTTAGAGGACCCCTTTCAATATTTCCTGTAGAGCTGGTTTGGTATTTGCAAATTCTTTCAGTTGTTGTTTGTCCTGGAAGCTTTTAATCTCTCCTCTATTTTCAATGATAGCCTAGCTGGATATAATATTCTTGGCTGCATGTTTTTCTCGTTTAGTGCTCTGAAAATATCATGCCAGCTCTTTCTGGCCTGCCAGGTCTCTGTGGATAAGTCAGCTGCCAATCTAATATTTTTACCATTGTATGTTACAGACTTCTTTTCCCGGGCTGCTTTCAGGATTTTCTCTTTGTCATTGAGACTTGTAAATTTTACTATTAAGTGACGGGGTGTGGGCCTATTCTTATTGATTTTGAGGGACATTCTCTGAACCTCCTGAATTTTGATGCTCGTTCCCTTTGCCATATTGGGGAAATTCTCCCCAATAATTCTCTCCAGTATACCTTCTGCTCCCCTCTCACTTTCTTCTTCTTCTAGAATCCCAATTATTCTAATGTTGTTTCGTCTTATGGTGTCACTTATCTCTCGAATTCTCCCCTCATGGTCCAGTAGCTGTTTGTCCCTCTTTTGCTCAGCTTCTTTATTCTCTGTCATTTGGTCTTCTATATCACTAATTCTTTCTTCTGCCTCATTTATCCTAGCAGTTAGAGCCTCCCTTTTTGATTGCACCTCATTAATAGCTTTTTTGATTTCACCTTGGTTAGATTTTAGTTCTTTTATTTCTCCAGAAAGGGCTTTTATATCTCTCGAGAGGGTTTCTCTAATATCTTCCATGCCTTTTTCGAGCCCGGCTAGAACCTTGAGAATTGTCATTCTGAACTCTAGATCTGACATATTACCGATGTCTGTATTGATTAGGTCCCTAGCCTTCGGTACTGCCTCTTGTTCTTTTTTGTGTGTTGAATTTTTACGTCTTGTCATTTTGTCCAGATAAGAGTAAATGAAGGGGCAAGTAAAATACTAAAAGGGTGGCAACAACCCCAGGAAAATATGCTTTAACCAAATTAGAAGAGATCCAAAATCGTGAGTGGGGAGAAAGGGGATAAAAAGAGGTTCAAAAAGGAAGAAAGAAAAAAAAAAAAAGAAAAGAAAAAGAAAAAAAAAAGAAAAGAAAAGAAAAGAATTTTTTAAAAAAAGAAAACACCTACGAAAAATGTAAATATATATATATATATATATATATATATATATATATATATTAGATAAACTAGTAAAAAATCGTTAAAAAAGAAAAAGGTAACAGTTAAAAAAAAAAAATTTTACCCGAAGGCGAGAAAAAAAAAATGAAAAAGAAAAAATTAAATTAACTGCAAGACTAAAAAAAATCACAGGAAAAAAGCCATGAGTTCCGTGCTTGGCTTTCTCCTCCTCTGGAATTCTGCTGCTCTCCTTGGTATTGAAACCGCACTCCTTGGTAGGTGAACTTGGTCTCGACTGGATTTCTTGTTGATCTTCTGGGGGAGGGGCCTGTTGTAGTGATTCTCAAGTGTCTTTGCCCCAGGCGGAATTGCACCGCCCTTACCCGGGGCCGGGGTGAGTAATCCGCTCGGGTTTGCTTTCAGGAGCTTTTGTTCCCTGAGCGCTTTCCATAGAGTTCCAGAGGACGGGAATACAAATGGCGGCCTCCTGGTCTCCGGCCCGGAGGAGCCAAGAGCCCAGGGCCCCACTCCTCAGTGCGCCCTCAGAGAACAGCGCCCAGTTACTCCCGTCTGCCCGACCTCCGGCCGCGCTCCGAGCTCACCGAGCCTGCGAAAGGTTCAAGGTAACACGGAGCTGCGAGCTTACTGTCAGCTCTGTCTCTGCAGCCGGCTTTCCCGTTCCAATACCCGCAAGCTCTGCGACACTCAGACACCCCCGATCCTTCTGTGACCCTGCGGGACCTGAGGCCACGCTGACCCCGCGTGGGCTTCGCCCCGGTTTAGCCTCTGGAGCGATGTCCCTCAGCAGAACAGACTTTTAAAAGTCCTGATTTTGTGCGTGGTTGCTCTGCCGCTTGCCGGGAGCCGGCCCCTCCCCCCGGGGTCTATCTTCCCGTTGCTTTGGATTCACTTCTCCGCCGTTCCTACCTTTCAGAAAGTGGTTGTTTTTCTGTTTCCAGAATTGCTGTTCTTCTTCTCTTCGATCTGCCGATGGATTTTCAGGTGTTTGCAATCTTTAGATAAGCTATCTAGCTGATCTCCGGCTAGCTGAAGCAGTCTCAGCTTGCTACTTCTCCGTCATCTTGACCGAATCTCTAGGCCCCAATTTTTAACCATAGTTCGTGTTGTCCATTCACTCTTCCCCAGGGCTCTGCTTGGAATTCCTCTTTTGGTGGGACACCTCAAGTAACAACCCTGAAAGGAGTCCTCCATCCAACAGATTGACAAAAAACAATTGGGATCGGGCCAAATCCACAGAGAGCAAGATTCGTCCATGGCCCATGAGGCCTCCTCGACATTCCACGGCCATCGCTGATACAAAATCCAGAGACAAAAGCCTAAGCAGGCGCCACAGACTCGCACTATCTTCATATCCTGAAGATGTCTTCTCATGGTTTGTAGATCGGGCCTGCCATACCTACGTCCCCAAACATAAGCTGAGTTTGTGTTTTCAGACTTCTGTCCTCAAAGTCCTGGGCCACACACCATCCAGGCTGGGGACCCTGGAGCCACACATTAGGACTGTGCCTACCCAATCCATGGGAATTCTGCCCATTCCATTGTCTAAAATCGTACAAATTGAGAACACTCCAAAGTCCCTGAGGCCATCACAATAGTATAGGTCACCCGGGACAAAAAAGGGCAGTCTGACACAAGCTGAGCATCTAACTCCACTCATACCCTAGATGGATGTCCCCAGAGAAGAATATTGAACCAGACAGGACCCTAGGCCAAAATCGGATCCATTGCTTTGGTTTACAGGCATGTGTCCTCAAAACCCTGGGTTCCAAAACCAGCATTGGGGTTTTCCAGAGGCACCCATCAGAACAAACCTCGTCTCCACAAGGAAACTTGTGCATGGGAGCTATGTCAAAAGCTTAGGAGAATACTTCAGGGTCCCGGTGCCACCGCCCCATTCCAAGGCCCTCATGGACACAAACACACATTAGACCCATCCTCAGGAAAGTCGATTTCAACTCAGCCACCCAGGTTGCTCCCGCAGAGCCATCAGATCTAAACTGTCTTGTCGCTAGGAGACAATTGGAATGCGAGGTGGGCTTCCCAGGCATCCATCCTCGAACGTTGGTCTGGAATCATCCATATGGGATGTCCTGGAGCTGTCCAACAGGTCTCAATTGTCCCGCAGAAGGAATCCTAGGAGGGGGCATCCCACCACTCCCAACGTGGTAAAACCTCCACGGCCTCGAGATTCGGCTCCCTTTATGAAGGGGCCGTCATGAACAGAAAATCCAAGCTGAGCCAACGTCTGATCCTCGCTCTGACTTCAGATGCATGAGATATTGCTTCAGATCTTCAGGGGGTACATTCCGTGCCCTCGCCATGAAACCCAAGTCTAGCTGTCCCTAAGCCCCAATTTTACCAGATTTCTGAATGTCCAATCGCCCCTACCCAGGGCTCTTCTCTGGAATCCCTCATTTGGTGGGACCCCTGAGTTTGAAAAAGAAAACAAAACAAAACAACAACAACAAAAAAAACGGACTTATTCCATCCCACAGAATGACCCCAAACTCTTTGGACTGGGCCAACCCCCCAGGGAGTAAGACTCGTCCATTTCCCATGAAGTCACCCGGAAATTTCACGACCATGAGTGACACGATATCCAGAGACAAAAACTTGAGCAGAGCTTCACACTCGCCCTTTTTTCATATCCCGAAGGGTTCTCCTCATGGTCTGTAGATCAGTCCTGCCATACCTATGACCCGAAACATAAGCCGAGTTTCTGTATTCAGGCAACTGTCCAAACAGCCCTGGCCTACACAGCCTATAGGCTTAGGCCCCTGGAGCCAAGCTGAGGACTGTACTTCCCCTCTCCAAGGGAATTCTGTGTGCCCATTCCAATGGCCAAAACGCTACTAATAAGATAAACCTCCAAAGTCCCTGAGGCCATCCCAATAGTGGTGGCTACCCAGGACAAACAGGAGCAATCTGAGCCCATCTGAGAACCTACCTGCACTCAAACTTGTAGACGGATATCCCCAGTGGTAAAAAGGAACCAACAGGCCCCTAGGCCCTAATCGGATCCATTGCTTTGGTTTCAAGGCATCTCTCCTCAGAGGCCTGGATTTCAGTACCAGCATATGACTGTTTCTTGACTGACCCATCAGAACAAATCTCATCTACACATGGGAAACTTGCAAGTGGGAGCGATGTCAAAGCCTCTGTTTAGTAGAACACTTCATGGCCCCAGTGCCACCGCGTCATTCCAAGGTATCCATAGACACAAAAACACATTAGGACCCATCCACAGGAGAGTCCATTTCAACTCAGTGTATTCGGTTGCTCCACGAGATCCAGCAGATCTAACTTGTCTTGTTGCTAGGAGACAATTGGAATGCGAGGTGGCCCACCCCGCCATCCATCCTTATAACCCTGCCCAGAATCGTTGGACTGGAGCCAACCAACAGGTCTCAATTGTCCTGCAGAAGAATCTTTACAGTTGGGAGCTTCTCACAACTCCCATCATGAGAAAACACCCATGGCCTCGTGATCCCCCCCCCTTCATAAAGGGGCCCTCAGGGACATAAGGTCTAAACTGAGTGATTGTCTGATCCTCACCCTGACTTCAGATGCATGAGATCTCGGTTCAGGTCTGTAGCTTGTGCCTGCGATGTCCTCAACAGAAACCTAAGCCTAGCTTGTGTCTTCAGACTTCCATCCTCCGACTAATGGCCCACAAGCCCTCCAGATTATAATGCAGCACTCTCCGTGCCCTCCAGAAGAAAAACATTGCATTCTGGGGCTACCCAGATACCCCAAATGAAGATCAACTTGCACGCCACTTGGTTGTACCCAAAATATATAGGCTGACCTGGGCAATAATGCCCTTTCTGACAGAGGCTGAGCCTGGACCTCCAGGCTCATCCAAACAGCTGGCCGCTCACTGAGCACATCGGACCAGCCATTGCCTTAGGTCTTTATCTCTTCCCAGCCTCGGTTTTCAGGATTTAGAATCTAGACCATATCTCCCATCACTGCCCATGTTTGAAAATGATGCAGAAATCATAACTCCTTCCCGATAGCAAGAAACCTTGTGTTAGGCTTGTTGTATAATGTTCAGTGTAGTGGATACCTCTGTGTCCGATGAGACCCCACCATTGCTCGCGGGCCACATAGGTGGCAAACACACATTGTGACCCGCAGCCTTAGCCCAGTCCTCAGGTAAGGCCTCTCCGTGGCTGGATGAAGAGACAGCATATTGGGCTTGCGATGCCCATAGGCCCCAATTTTTAACCATAGTTCGGGTTGTCCCTTCAATCTTCCCCAGGGCTCTGCATTGGAATTCCGCTTTTGGTCGGACACCTGAGGTATCAACCCTGAAACGAGTACTCCATCCAGCAGATTGACGAAAAACAATTGGGATCGGGCCAAATCCACGGAGAGCAAGATTCGTCCATGCCCCATGAGGCCTCCTCGACATTCCACGACCATCGCTGATACAAAATCCAGAAACAAAAGCCTGAGCAAGCGCCTCAGACTCGCACTATCTTCATATCCTGAAGATGTCTTCTCATCATTTGTAGATCGGGCCTGCCATACCTACGTCCCCAAACATATGCTGAGTTTGTGTTTTCAGACTTCTGTCCTCAAAGTCCTGGGCCACACACCATCCAGGCTGGGGACCCTGGAGCCACACATTAGGACTGTGCCTACCCAATCCACGGGAATTCTGCCCATTCCATTGTCCAAAATCGTACAAATTAGGAGAACCCTCCAAAGTCCCTGAGGCCATCCCAATAGTATAGGTCACCCGGGACAAAAAGTTCAGTCTGTCACCAGCTGAGCATCTACCTCCACTCATACCCTAGATGGTTGTCCTCAGAGAAGAAGATTGAACCAGACAGGACCCTAGGACAAAATCTGATCCATTGCTTTGGTTTACAGGCATGTCTCCTCAAAACCCTGGGTTCCAATACCATAATTTGGGTTTTCCTGAGGCACTCATCAGAACAAACCTCGTCTCCACAAGGAAACATGTGCATGGGATCTATGTCAAAAACTTAGGAGAATACTTCAGGTTCCCAGTGCCACCGCCCCATTCCAAGGCCCTCATGGACACAAACACACATTAGACCCATCCTCAGGAAAGTCCATTTCAACTCAGCCACCCCGGTTGCTCCCGCAGAGCCATCAGATCTAAACTGTCTTGTCGCTAGGAGACAATTGGAATGCGAGGCTGGCTTCCCAGGCATTTATCCTCGAACGTTGGTCTGGACTCATCCATATGGGATGTCCTGGAGCTGTCCAACAGGTCTCAATTGTCCCACAGAAGGAATCCTAGGAGGGGGCCTTCCACCACTCCAAACGTGGGAAAACCTCCACAGCCTCGAGATTCGGCTCCCTTCATGAAGGGGCCGTCATGAACAGAAAATCCAAGCTGAGCCAACGTCTGATCCTCGCTCTGACTTCAGATGCATGAGACATTGCTTCAGATCTTCAGGAGGTACATGCCGTACCCTAGTCCCTGAATCCCAAGTCTAGCTTGTTTTGTCAGAATTCCGTACTCACACTCCTGGCTCCGAAGCCCACAAGTTTGGCAATACTGGTCCATCATTGCAGCACTCTGCCTGCCCTCTAGAAACAAAATATTGCCTAATGAGCTACCCGGGAACATTAAATGAGAATAAATCTACACGGCACTCGAATGTACCCATATTATATAGTCTAACCTGGGCAGTAATGCACTGTCTGACGCAACCTGAGCCGGGACATCCTGAGCAACACCCAGACACTGACGGCACCCTGAGACCATAAGACCCGCAGTGGCCTTAGGTCATCATTTCTTCCCTACCTAAGTATTCAGGCTTCAGAACTTAGACCTTATCTCCAATCACTGTCCAGGGGTGAGTGTGATGCAGAAATCAGAACTCCTCTTTATCCACGACAAGAAACCTTGTGGTTGCCATGTTGTCCAAGGTTCAGTGTAGGAGAAACAAGCATTCACCCTGAGGTCCCGCCCATTCTTGAGTGCGACGAGGGCATAAACACGCATTGTGACCCTCAGCATGAGTCCTGTCCTCTAGTAAGTCCTTTCAGTGTCTAGAACATTAGATGCCATAATGGTTTGACATGCCCCTAAGCCCCAAATTTAAACCAGATTTCTTTTGTCAAATCGCCCCTCCCCAGGGCTCTACTCTGGAATCCCTCATTTGGTTAGACAACTGAGTTTGAAAAACAAAACAAAACAAAGCAACAACAACAAAAAAACGGCCTTCTTACATCCCACATAATGACCCCAAACTCTTTGGACGGGGCCAAACCTCCAGAGAGTAAGACTCGTCCATTTCCCATGAAGTCACCCGGATATTTCATGACCATGAAAGGCACGATATCCAGAGATAAAAACTTGAGCAAGAGCCTCACACTCGCCCTTTTTTCATATCCCGAAGAGTTCTCCTCATGGTCTGTAGATCAGTCCTGCCATACCTATGACCCGAAACATAATCCGAGTTTGTGTTTTCAGACAACTGTCCAAACAGCCCAGGCCTACACACCCTGCAGTCTCAGGCCCCTGGAGCCAACTTGAGGACTGTACTTGCCCTCTCCAAGGGAATTCTGTGTGACCATTGCAATGGCCACAACCCTACTAATAGGATAAACCTCCAAAATCCCTGAGGCCATCCCAATAGTGGTGGCTTCCCAGGACAAACAGGAGCAATCTGAGCCCATCTGAGAACCTACCTGCCGTCAGACTCGTAGACTGATATCCCCAGAGTTAAAAAGGAACGAACAGGCCCCTAGGCCCTAATCGGATCCATTGCTTTGGGTTCCAGGCATCTTCCTCAGAGGCCTGGATATCAGTACCAGCATATGGCTGTTTCTTGACTGACCCATCAGAACAAATCTCATCTACACATGGGAAAAATGCACGTGGGAGATGTGTCATGCCTCTTTTTAGGAGAAACCTTCAGGGCCCCAGTGCCACCACTTCATGCCAAGGTCTCCATAGACACAAAAACACATTAAGAACCATCCACAGGAGAGTCCATTTCAACTCAGCATATTCGGTTGCTCCGCGAGATCCAGCAGATCTAAATTGTCTTGTTGCTAGGAGAAAATTGGAATGCGAGGTGGCCTACCGCGCCATCCATCCTTAGAACCCTGCTCGGAATCGTTGGCCTGGAGCCATCCAACAGGTCTCAATTGTCCTGCATAAGAATCTTTGTAGTTGGGAGCTTCTCACAACTCCCGTCGTGAGAAACACCCATGGCCTCGTGATTCCCCCCCCTTCATGAAGGGGCCATCAGGGACATAAAGTCCAACCTGAGAAATAGTCTGATCCTCAACCTGACTTCAGATGCACGCGATCTCGATTCAGGTCTGTATATTGTGCATGCATTGTCCTCACACAGAAACCTAAGCCAAGCTTGTGTCCTCAGACTTCCGTCGTCAGACTAAGGGCACACAAGCCCTCCAGTTTGGCAATCCAGAATTACAATGCAGCACTCTGCTTGCACTCTAAAAGAAAAATATTGCCCTCTGGCGCTACCCAGAAACCCCAAATGAAGATCAACCTGCACGCCACTTGGCTGTACCCAAAATATATAGGCTGACCTGGGCAATAATGCCCTTTATGACAGAGCCTGAGACTGGACCTCCTGGCCCCACCCAGACAGCTTACAGCTCACTGAGCACATATGACCAGCAATTGCCTTAGGTCGTTATCTCTTCCCAATCTCAGTTTTCAGGATTCAGATCCTAGAACTTATCTCAAATCACTACCCAGGTTTGAAAATGATGCAGAAATCAGAACTCCCGCTCAATGGCAAGAACCTTGTGGTTGATTTGTTGTCCAACGTTCAGTGTAGTGGAAACATGTTTGTCGGATGAGGCCCCGCCATTGCTTGCGGGCCACATAGGTGGCAAATTCACATTGTGACCCTCAGCCTTAGCCCAGTCCTCAGGTAAGGCCCCTCGGTGGCTGGATGAAGAGACAGCCTATTGGGCTTGCCATGCCCATAGGTCCCAATTTTTAACCATAGTTCGTGTTGTGTCTTCCCCAGGGCACTGCTTTGGAATTCCGCTTTTGGTGGGACACCTGAGGTAACAACCCTGAAAGGAGTCCTCCCATCCCAAAGATTGACGAAAAACAATTGGGATCGGGCCAAATCCACAGAGAGCAAGATTCGTCCATGGCCCATGAGGCCTCTCCAACATTCTACACCATCTCTGATACAAAATCCAGAGACAAAAGCCTGAGCACGTGCCTCAGACTCGCTCATTCTTCATATCCTGAAGAGTTCTTCAGATAAGAAACTACAAGGCACTCAAAGGCACCCAAAATATATAGTCTAACCTGGCCACTAATGCACTGTCTGACAACCTGAGCCCGGAATTCGAGACCAACACCCAGACAGCTGACCGCACACTGAGCTCATCAGACCCGCCATGGCCTAAGGTCATCATCTCTTCCCTATCTCAGTTTTCAGGCTTCAGAACCTAGACCTTATCTCCAATCACTGCCGAGGGGTGACTGTGATGCAGAAATCAGAACTCTCCCTAACCCATGGCAAGAAACCTTCTGGTTGGCATGTTGTCCAACGTTCAGTGTAGGAGAAAGCAGCATTCATCCTGAGGCCCCGCCCATTCTTGAGTGCGACGAGGGCGTAAAGACGCATTGTGACCCGCTGCCTGAGTCCTGTCCTCTAGTTAGTCCTCTCGGTGGCTGGACCATTAGATGTCATAATGGGCTTGACATGTCCCTAGGCCCCAATTTTTAACCAGATTTCTGGATGTCCTGTCGCCCCTCCCCAAGGCTCTACTCTGGAACGCTCATTTGGTGGGACACCTGAGGTTGAAAAACAAAACAAAACAAATCAACAACAACAGAACAACGGACTTCTTCCATCCCACAGAATGACCCCAAACTCTTTGGACGGGGCCAAACCCCCAGAGAGTAAGACTCGTCCATTTTCCATGAAGTCACCCGGAAATTTCACGACCATGAGTGACACGATATCCAGAGACAAATATTGTGCAAGAGCCTCACACTCGCCCTTTTTTCAAATCCCGAAGTTTTCTCCTCATGGTCTGTAGATCAGTCCTGCCATACCTATGACCCGAAACATAAGCCGAGTTTGTGTTTTCAGTCAACTGTCCAAACAGCCCTGACCTACACACCCTACAGGCTCAGGCCCCTGGAGCCAAACCTGACGACTGTGCTTGTCCTCTCCAAGGGAATTGTGTGTGCCCATTCCAATGGCCACAAACCTACTAATAGGATAAACATCCAAAGTCCCTGAGGCCATCCCAATATTTGTGGCTTCCCAGGACAAACAGGGGCAATCTGGGCCCATCTGAGCACCTACCGGCACTCAGACCCGTAGACTTTGTCCCCAGAGTTAAAAAGGAACGAACAGGCCCCTAGGTACCTATCGGATCCATTGCTTTGGTTTCCAGGCATCTCTCCTCAGGGGCCTGGGTTTCAATAGGAGCATATGGCTGTTTCTTGACTCACCAATCAGAACAATCTCATCTACAGATGGGAAACTTGCACGATGGAGCCGTGTGAAAGCCTCTTTTTAGAGTAACCCTTCAGGGCCCCGTTCGACCGCTTCATTCCAAGGTCTCCTTAGACACAAAATCATATTAGGACACATCCACGGGAGAGTCCATTTCAACTCAACCTCCTCGGTTGCTCCCCCAGATCAGGCAGATCTAACATGTCTTGTTGCTTGGAGACAATTGGAATGCGAGGTGGGCTACCCAGCCATCCATCCCTAGAACCATGCTCGGAATCGTGGTCCTGGAGCCAACCAACAGGTCTCAATTGTCCTGCAGAAGAATCATTGCAGTTGGGAGCTTCTCACAACTCCCATCGTGGGAAAACCCCAATGGCCTCGTGATCCACACCCCCCTTCAGGAAGGGGCCATCAGGGACAGAATGTACAAACTGAGCGATCATCTGATCCTCGCCCTGACTTCAGATGCACGAGATCTCGATTCAGGCCTGTAGATTGTGCCTCCCATATCCTCACCCAGAAACCTAGGCCAGGCTTAGTTTCTCAGACTTCGGTTCTCAGACTACTGGCCCACAAGCCCTCCAGTTTGGCAATCCAGAACTACAATGCAGCACTCTGCCTCCCCTCCAGAAGAAAAACATTGCCCTCTGGGGCTAGCCAGAAACCCCAAAATAGGATCAACGGGGCACACCATTCGGCTGTACCCCAAATATATAGGCTGACCTGGGCACTAATGCCCTTTCTGACACAGCCTGATCCTGGCACAACTGGCCCCACCCAGACAGCAGGCCGCACACTGAGCACATCTGACCTGCCATGGCCTTAGGTCGTCATCTCTTCTCAACCTCGGTTTTCAGGCTCCAGAACCTAGACCTTATCTCCAATCACGGCCCGGGATTGAAAATGATGCAGAAATCAGAACTCTTTCCCCATTGCAAGACACCTTGTGGTTGCAATATTGTCCAAGATTTAGTGTAGATGAAACCAGAGTGGCCCATGAGGCCCCGCCCATGCTTGCGGGCCACATTGGTCACAAACACACATTGTGACCCTCAGCCTGAGCCCAGTCCTCAGGTAAGGCCTCTCAGCGGCTGGATGGAGAGACAGCATATTGGGATTGCCATGCCCCTAGGCCCCAATTTTTAACCATAGTTCGTTTTGTCCCTTCACTCTTCCCCAGGGCTCTGCTTTGGAATTCCTCTTTTGGTGGGACACCTGAGGTTACAAACCTAAAAGGAGTCCTCCATCCCACATATTGACGAAAAACAATTGGGATCGGGCCACGTCCAAAGAGAGCAAGATTCGTCTATGGCCCATGAGGCCTCCCCAACATTCCACGGCCATCGCTGAAACAAAATACAGAAACAAAAAACTGAGCGTGCGCCTCAGATTCGCTCATTCTTCATATCCTGAGGAGTTCTTCAGATAAGAACCTACACGACACTCGATGCACCCAAAATATATAGTCTAACCTGGGCACTAATGCACTGTCTGACAACCTGAGCCCGGACCTCGTGATCAACACCCAGACAGCTGACCGCACACTGTGCACATCTGACCCGCCATGGCCTTAGGTCATCATCTCTTCCCTACCTCAGTTTTCAGGCTTCAGAACCTAGACCTTATCTCCAATCACTGCCCAGCGGTGACTGTGATGCAGAAATCAGAACTCTTCCTTACCCATGGCAAGAAACCTTGTGGTCGGCATGCTGTCCAACGTTCAGTGTAGGAGAAACCAGCATTCACCCTTAGGCCCCGCCCATTCTTGAGTGCGACGAGGGCATAAACACGCATTGTGACCCTCAGCGTGAGTCCTGTCCTCTAGTACGTCCTCTCAGTGGCTGGACCATTAGATGTCATAATGGGCTTGACATGTCCCTAGGCCCCAATTTTTAACCAGATTTCTGGTTGTCCAGTCGCCCCTCCCCAGGGCTCTACTCTGGAATCCCTCATTTGGTGGGACACCTGAGGTTGAAAAACAAAACAAAACAAATCAACAACAACAGAGCAACGGACTTCTTCCATCCCACAGAATGACCCCAAACTCTTTGGACGGGGCCAAACCCCAGGTGAGTAAGACTCGCCCATTTCCCATGAAGTCACCCGGAAAAATCACGACCATTATTGACACGATATCCAGAGACAAAAGTTGAGCAGTGCCTCACACTCGCCCTTTTTTCATATCCCGAAGAGTTCTCCTCATGGTCTGTAGATCAGTTCTGCCATATTGTGACCCAAAACATAAGCCGAGTTTGTGTTTTCAGACAACTGTCCAAACAGCCCTGGCCTACACACCCTACAGTCTCAGGCCCCTGGAGCCAAAGCTGACGAATGTGATTGCCCTCTCCAAGGGAATTGTATCTGCCCATTCCAATGGCCACAACCCACCTAAGAGTATAAACCTCCAAAGTCCCTGAGGCCATCCCAATATTTGTGGCTTCCCAGGACAAATGGGGTAATCTGGGCTCATGAGAGCAAATACCGGCACTGAGACCCGTAGCCTGATGTCCCCAGATAAAAAGGAACGAACAGGCCCCTAGGAACCTATCGGTTCCAATGCTTTGGTTTCCAGGCATCTCTAGTCAGAGGCCTGGATTTCAATAACAGCTTATGGCTGTTTTTTGTCTCACCCATCAGAGTGTCCATTTCAACTCAGCCTCCTCGGTTGCTCCCACAGATCCAGCAGATCTAACCTGACTTGTTGCTTGGAGACAATTGAATGCGAGGTGGGCTACCCAGCCATCCATCCTTAAACCCTGCTTGGATTCGTTGTCCTGGAGCCAATCAACAGGTCTCAATTGTCCTGAAGAACCATCTTTGCAGTTGGAAGCTTCTCACAACTCCCATCGTGGGAAAACACCCATGGCCTCGTGATCCAACCCCCTTCAAGAATGGGCCATCAGCGACAGAATTTCAAACCTGAGCGATCGTCTGATCCTCGCCCTGAGTGCAGATGCACGATATCTCGATTCAGATCTGTAGACTGTGCCTGCCATATCCTCACCCAGAAACCTAGGCCTAGCTTGGGTTCTCGGACTTCCGTCCTCAGATGTCTGGCCCACAAGCCCTCCAGTTTGGCAATCCAGAACTACAATGCAGCATTCTGCCTGCCTTCCAGAAGAAAAACATTGCCCTCTGGGGCTAGCCAGAAACCCCGAATGAGGATCAACCTGCACGCCATTCGGCTGTACCCCAAATATATAGGCTGAACTGGGAACTAATGCTCTTTCTGACACGGCCTGAGCCTGTACCTCCTGGCCCCACCCAGGCAGCTGGCCGAACAATGAGCACATCGGACCCACCATGGCCTTAGGTGGTCATCTTTCTCAACCTCGATTTTCAGGCTTCAGAACTTAGACCTTATCTCCAATCATGGCCCGGGTTTGAAAATGTAGCAGAAATCAGAACTCTTTCCCCATGGAAAGAAACCTTGTGGTTGGCATGTTGTCCAAGGTTCAGTGTCGTTGAAACCAGTGTGGCCCAATAGGCCCCGCCCATTCTTGCGGGCCACATTGGTCACAAACACACATTGTGACCCTCAGCCTGAGCCCAGTCCTCAGGTAAGGCCTCTCAGTGGCTGGATGGAGAGACAGCATATTGGGCTTGCCATGCCCCTAGGCCCCAATTTTTAACCATAGTTCGTGTTGTCCCTTCACTCTTACCCAGGGCTCTGCTTTGGAATTCCTCTTTTGGTGGGACACCTGAAATAACAAACCTGAAAGGAGTCCTCCCATCCCACATATTGACGAAAGACAATTGGAATCGGGCCAAGTCCACAGAGAGCAAGATTCGTCCACGGCCCATGAGTCCTCCCCAACATTCCACGGCCATCGCTGATACGACATCCAAGGACAAAAGGCTGAGTGTGCGCCTCAGATTCACTCATTCTTCATATCCTGAGGAGTTCTTCAGATAAGAACCTACACGACACTCGATGCACTAAAATATATAGTCTAACCTGGGCACTAATGCACTGTCTGACAACCTGAGCCCGGACCTCGTGATCAACACCCAGACAGCTGACCGCACACTGTGCACATCAGACCCGCCATGGCCTTAGGTCATCATCTCTTCCATACCTCAGTTTTCAGGCTTCAGAACCTAGACCTTATCTCCAATCACTGCCCAGCGGTGACTGTGATGCAGAAATCAGAACTCTTCCTTACCCATGGCAAGAAACCTTGTGGTTGGCATGCTGTCCAACGTTCAGTGTAGGAGAAACCAGCATTCACCTTTAGGCCCCGCCCATTCTTGAATGCGACGAGGGCATAAACACGCATTGTGACCCTCAGCGTGAGTCCTGTCCTCTAGTACGTCCTCTCAGTGGCTGGACCATTAGATGTCATAATGGGCTTGACATGTCCCTAGGCCCCAATTTTTAACTAGATTTCTGGTTGTCCAGTCGCCCCTCCCCAGGGCTCTACTCTGGAATCCCTCATTTTGTGGGACACCTGAGGTTGAAAAACAAAACAAAACAAAACAAATCAACAACAACAGAGCAACGGACTTCTTCCATCCCACAGAATGACCCCAAACTCTTTGGACGGGGCCAAACCCCCAGTGAGTAAGACTCACCCATTTCCCATGAAGTCACCCGGAAAAATCACGACCATGATTGACACGATATCCAGAGACAAACGTTGAGCAGTGCCTCACACTCGCCCTTTTTTCATATCCCGAAGAGTTCTCCTCATGGTCTGTAGATCAGTTCTGCCATATTGTGACCCAAAACATAAGCCGAGTTTGTGTTTTCAGACAACTGTCCAAACAGCCCTGGCCTACACACCCTACAGTCTCAGACCCCTGGAGCCAAACCTGACGAAGGTGATTGCCCTCTCCAAGGGAATGGTATCTGCCCATTCCAATGGCCACAACCCACCTAAGAGTATAAACCTCCAAAGTCCCTGAGGCCAACCCAATATTTGTGGCTTCCCAGGACAAATGGGGTAATCTGGTCTCATCTGAGCACATACCGGCACTGAGACCCGTAGCCTGATGTCCCCAGAGGTAAAAAGGAACGAACAGGCCCCTAGGCACCTATCGGTTCCATTGCTTTGGTTTCCAGGCATCTCGCCTCAGAAGCCTGGATTTCAATAACAGCTTATGGCTGTTTCTTGTCTCACCCATCAGAGTGTCCATTTCAACTCAGCCTCCTCGGTTGCTCCCACAGATCCAGCAGATCTAACCTGACTTGTTGCTTGGAGACAATTGAATGCGAGGTGGGCTACCCAGCCATCCATCCTTAAACCCTGCTTGGATTCGTTGTCCTGGAGCCAATCAACAGGTCTCAATTGTCCTGAAGAACCATCTTTGCAGTTGGAAGCTTCTCACAACTCCCATCGTGGGAAAACACCCATGGCCTCGTGATCCACCCCCCCCTTCAAGAAGGGGCCATCAGCGACAGAATTTCAAACCTGAGCAATCGTCTGATACTCGCCCTGAGTGCAGATGCACGATATCTCGATCAGGTCTGTAGACTGTGCCTGCCATATCCTCACCCAGAAACCTAGGCCTAGCTTGGGTACTCGGGCTTCCGTCCTCAGACGTCTGGCCCACAAGCCCTCCAGTTTGGCAATCCAGAACTACAATGCAGCACTCTGCCTGCCTTCCAGAAGAAAAACATTGCCCTCTGGGGCTAGCCAGAAACCCCAAATGAGGATCAACCTGCACGCCATTCGCCTGTACCCCAAATATATAGGCTGACCTGGGAACTAATGCTCTTTCTGACACGGCCTGAGCCTGTACCTCCTGGCCCCACCCAGGCAGCTGGCCGCACAATGAGCACAGCGGACCCACCATGGCCTTAGGTGGTCATCTCTTCTCAACCTCGATTTTCAGGCTTCAGAACTTAGACCTTATCTCCAATCACGGCCCGGGTTTGAAAATGTAGCAGAAATAAGAACTCTTTCCCCTGGAAAGAAACCTTGTGGTTGGCATGTTGTCCAAGGTTCAGTGTCGTTGAAACCAGTGTGGCCCAAGAGGCCCCGCCCATGCATGCGGGCCACATTGGTCACAAACACACATTGTGACCCTCAGCCTGAGCCCAGTCCTCAGGTAAGGCCTCTCAGTGGCTGGATGGAGAGACAGCATATTGGGCTTGCCATACCCCTAGGCCCCAATTTTTAACCATAGTTCAGGTTTTCCCTTCACTCTTCCCCAGGGCTCTGCTTTGGAATTCCTCTTTTGGTGGGACACCTGAGGTAACAAACCTGAAAGGAGTCCTCCCATCCCACATATGGACGAAAAACAATTGGGATCGGGCCAAGTCCACAGAGAGCAAGATTCGTCCACGGCCCATGAGGTCTCCCCAACATTCCACGGCCATCGCTGATACGAAATCCAAGGACAAAAGTCTGAGCACGCCCCTCAGACTTGCTCATTTTTAATATCCTGAGGAGTTCTTCAGATAAGAACCTACACGGCACTTGAATGCACCCAAAATATATAGTCTAACCTGGGCACTAATGCACTGTCTGACAACCTGAGCCCGGACCTCGTGACCAACACCCAGACAACTGACCGCACACTGTGCATATCAGACCCGCCATGGCGTAATATCATCATCTCTTCCCTACCTCAGTTTTCAGGCTTCAGAACCTAGACCTTATCTCCAATCACTGCCCAGCGGTGACTGTGATGCAGAAATCAGAACACTTCCTTACTCATGGCAAGAAACCTTGTGGTCAGCATGTTGTCCAACCTTCAGTGTAGGAGAAACCAGCATTCACCCTGAGGCCCCGCCCATTCTTGAGTGCGACGAGGGCATAAACACGCATTGTGACCCTCAGCGTGAGTCCTGTCCTCTAGTACGTCCTCTCAGTGGCTGGACCATTAGATGTCATAATGGGCTTGACATGTCCCTAGGCCCCAATTTTTAACCAGATTTCTGGTTGTCCAGTCGCCCCTACCCAGGGCTCTACTCCAGAATCCCTCATTTGGTGGGACACCTGAGGTTGAAAAACAAAACAAAACAAATCATCAACAACAGAACAACGGACTTCTTCCATCCCACAGAATGACCCCAAACTCTTTGGACGGGCCCAAACCCCTAGAGAGTAAGACTCGTCCATTTCCCATGAAGTCACCCGGAAATTTCACGACCCTGAGTGACACGATATACAGAGACAGAATGTTGAGCAAGAGCCTCACACTCGCCCTTTATTCATATCCCGGAGTTCTCCTCATGGTCTGTAGATCAGTCCTGCCATAACTATGACCCGAAACATAAGCCGAGCTTGTGTTTTCAGACAACTGTCCAAACAGCCCTGGCCTACACACCCCACAGGCTCAGGCCCCTGGAGCCAAACCTGACGACTGTGCTTGCCCTCTCCAAGGGAATTTTGTGTGCCCATTCCAATGGCCACAACCCTATTAATAGGATAAACCTCCAAATTCCCTGAAACCATCCCAATATTTGTGGCTTCCCAGGACAAACAGTGGCAATTTGGGTTCATCTGAGCACATACCGGCACTCAGACCCGAAGACTGATGTCCCCAGAGGTAAAAAGGAACGAGCAGGCCCCTAGGCACCTATCGGTTCCATTGCTTTGGTTTCCAGGCATCTCTCCTCAGAGGCCTGGATTTCAATAACAGCATATGGCTGTTCTTCACTCACCCATCAGAACAAATCTCATCTACACATGGGAATCTTGCACGATGGAGCTGTGTGATAGCCTCTGTTTAGGAGAACCTTTCAGGGCCCCAGTGCCACCGCTTCATTCCAAGGTCTCCATAGACACAAAATCATATTAGGACACATCCACGGGAGAGTCCATTTCAATTCAGCCTCCTCGGTTGCTCCCCCAGATCCAGCAGATCTAACCTGTCTTGTTTCTTGGAGACATTGGAATGCGAGGTGGGCTACCCAGCCATCCATCCTGAGAACCCTGCTCAGAATCGTTGTCCTGGAGCAACCAAAGGGTATCAATTGTCCTGCAGAAGAATCTTTGCAGTTGGGAGCTTCTCACAACTCCCATCGTGGGAAAACACCCTAGGCCTCGTGATGCACCCCCCCTTCAAAAAGGGGCCATCATGGGAGTTCTGATTTCTACAACACAGTCACCCCTGGGCAGTGATTGGAGATAAGGTCTAGGTTCTGAAGCCTGAAAACTGAGGTAGGGAAGAGATGATGACCTAAGGGCATGGCGGGTCAGATATGCTCAGTGTGCGGTCAGCTGTCTGGGTGTTGGTCTCCAGGTCCGGGCTCAGGTTGTCAGACAGTGCATTAGTGCCCAGGTTATAGTATATATTTTGTGTGCACTCGAGTGCCGTGTAGGTTCTTATCTGAAGAACTCTTCAGGATATGAAGAATGAGCGAGTCTGAGGCGCGTGCTCAGGCTTTTGTCTCTGGATATTGTATCAGCAATGGCCGTGGAATGTTCTTGAATGGGGGGGGTGGAACACGAGGCCATGGGGCTTCTCCCAATGGGAGTTGTGAGAAGCTCCCAACTGCAAAGATTCTTCTGTAGGACAATTGAGACCTGTTGGTTGGCTCCAGGACAACGATTCCGAGCAGGGTTCTAAGGATGGATGGCTGGGTAGCCCACCTCATATTCCAATTGTCTCCAAGCAACATGACAGGTTAGATCTGCTGGATCTGGGGGAGCAACCGAGGAGGCTGAGTTGAAATGGACTCTCCCGTGGATGTGTTCTAATATGTTTTTTTGTCTATGGATACCTTGGAATGAAGCGGTGGCACTGGGGCCCTGACGGGTTCTACTAAAGAGAGGCTTTCACACAGCTCCATCGTGCAAGTTTCCCATGTGTAGATGAGATTTCTTCTGATGGGTGAGTCAAGAAACAGCCATATGCTGTTATTGAAATCCAGGCCTCTGAGGAGAGATGCCTGGAAACCAAAGCAATCGATCCGATAGATGCCTAGGGGCCTATTCGTTCCTTTTTACCTCTGGGGACATCAGTCTAAGGGTCTGAGTGCCGGTAGGTGCTCAGATGGGTCCAGATTGCCCCTGTTTGTCCTGGGAAGCCACAAATATTGGGATGGCCTCAGCGACATTGGAGGTTTATCCTAATAATAGGGTTGTGGCCATTGGAATGGGCACACACAATTCCCTTGGAGAGGGGAAGCACAGTCGTCAGGTTTGGCTCCAGGGGACTGAGCCTGTAGGGTTGTAGGCCAGGGCTGTTTGGACAGTTGTCTGAAAACACAAACTCGTCTTATGTTTCAGTCATATGTATGGCAGGACTGATCTACAGACATGAGGAGAACACTTAGGGATTTGAAAAAAGGGCGAGTGTGAGGCTCTTGATCAAGTTTTCATCTCTAGATATCGTGTCACTCATGGTCGTGAAATTTCCGGGTGACTTAATGGGAAATGGACGAGTCTTACACTCTGGGGTTTTGGCCCCGTCCAAAGATTTTGGCGTCATCTGTGGGATGGAAGAAGTCCGTTGTTTTGTTGTTGTTGATTTGTTTTGTTTTGTTTTTCAACCTCAGGTGTCCCACCAAATGAGGGATTCTGGAGTAGAGCCCTGGGTAGGGGCGACTGGACAACCAGAAATCTGATTAAAAATTGGGGCCTAGGGACATGTCAAGCCCATTATGAAATCTAATGGTCCAGCCACTGAGAGGACGTACTAGAGGACAGGACTCACGCTGTGGGTCACAATGCGTGTTTATGCTCTCGTCGCACTCAAGAATGGGCGGGGCCTCAGGGTGAATGCTGGTTTCTCCTACACTGAACGTTGGATAACATGCCAACCACAAGGTTTCTTGCCATGGGTAAGGAAGAGTTCTGATTTCTGCATCACAGTCACCCCTGGGCAGTGATTGGAGATAAGGTCTAGGTTCTGAAGCCTGAAAACTGAGGTAGGGAAGAGATGATGACCTAAGGCCTTTTCGGGTCTGTTGTGCTCAGTGTGCGGTCAGCTCTCTGGGTGTTGGTCACGAGGTCCGGGCTCAGGTTGTCAGATAATGCATTAGTGCCCAGGTTAGACTACATATTTTGGGTGCATTTGAGTGCCGTGTAGGTTCTTATCTGAAGAACTCTTCAGGATATGAAGAATGAGCTTGTATGGGCCGTGTGCTCAGGCTTTTATCTCTGGATTTTGTAACTGCGATGGCCATTGAATGTTGGGGAAGCCTGAAAGCCTGATGGGCCATGGACGAATCTTGGTCTCTGTGGACTTGGCCTGATCCCAATTGTTTTTCGTCAATCTTGGGATGCGACGACTCCTTTCAGGTTTATTACCTCAGGTGTCCCACTAAAAGAGGAATTCCAAAGCAGAGCCCTGGGTAAGAGTGAAGGGACAACACGAACTATGGTTAAAAATTGGAGCCTGTGGGCATGGCAAGCCCAATATGCTGTCTCTCCATCAAGCCACTGAGAGGCCTTACCTGAGGACTGGGCTCAGGCTGAGGGTCACAATGTGTGTCTGTGACTAATGTGGCCCGCAAGCATGGGCGGGGCCTCATGGGCCACACTGGTTTCAACTACACTGAACTTTGGACAACATGCCAACCACAAGGTTTCTTGCCATGGGGAAAAAGTTCTGATTTCTGCATCATTTTCAAACCCGGGCCTTAATTGGAGATAAGGTCTAGGTTCTGAAGCCTGAAAACCGAGGTTGAGAAGAGATGACAACCTAAGGCCATGTCGGGTCCTGTGGAGAGCCATCCAGCAGATGCAAGGAGTCACATAGACGGGAGTGCCTGAAGATTGAGGAACTGAGAATGATTGGTTTAGGAGGATGTGGGTGCGCTCGTGGCTGACGCACACAGCACCAGGAGCCAAGAGATAAACGCATGATCACTGCTAGAGAACAATAGAGTCCTGTATGGTTACATAAGGGTCCACAAGGACACTGCGTGCACGGCGTTATGATTGGCCAAATAGGGAGGCGAGAACGGGTGAACTTCGTGAATAAATACTGCTGTAAGTGCTTGGTGCGGCGCGGCCGCCATTACTCATAAAAGAAGCTTGCCACTCACCTCGTCTGCGGGTCGTTTTTTTGCGGGCCGAGTGCGACAACTGATGCCGAAACCCGGCATCCCTATCTCCAGACGCAGAACGAGGATCGAGATAAGAGCAATGATAAGGTAAAGAGTGCACCTATTTCTGTCTATTGACAGGGAAGTTCCCTGAAGACGATCGGACGTAAGGGTGTTTATGAAGTTCTTCAGGGACGATAAGAAGTTCCCCGTAGACGATAAGACGTTAGGGTGTTTGTGAAGTTGTACGGGGACGATAAGGTAAAGTTTCCTCGGAATGGGGAACGATCTTTCTCGCTTGGAGGACTCCTTATAAGATGTCCTCAAGACGAACGGTACCCCTTTAAAGGCAAAAAACAGCGAGGGCCTTTTTGAAAGAAGTAGAAGAGATTGCCCCCTGGTTTATTGAAGAAGGGCTCCTAAATGTGCCACAATGGGAAAACCTGGGTGAGGACTTAAAAAACGCTGCCCCTCTACATCCCCGGGGACTCTAGCTGTGTGGTCCTTGGTGAAGGTATGTTTGCAATCCCCCCGAGGGCCCTTGCAGCGAGCTGTACGACAGGGGGGCAAAGTCCTTGAGCAAATGAAGGAAGAGTCCCGTAAGGGCTCCTCCCGAGATTCTGAATCCGAAAGCAAAAGCTCAGAAGGGATGTCCGAACGCGAGTTACAGGAGCTAGGAAAGATAGAGGCAAATAACAAGAAAAGGGAATCTCCCGGTCTCCAGACAGACTTGGAGACCGTGAGGCAGCAACTTGAGGAAAAGAAGGCGGAATTGCAAAAGGCATTAGGAGAATTAAGAGTGCAGGGAGAAGTAATGGCGCAGCTGAAAACAGGGGCGGAAGCCGCAGTTGTGGCGCAGTCGAAATTAAAAACGGAAGTTACACCGCTTCCGCATTCTAGCCCCATGGCGCCACCCCATGAGTGGCCCCCGCCTTATAGGCCCAGCTGCGCCAAGACGTGCTATTGTTCGGGCTGTACCGCGGAAAATTGGAGAGAGGTCCTTGGCCCAGGAAAAGGCTTTTTTCCAGTGTTAGAAGATCAGAATCAGCAGAGGTGCCACCAGCCACTAGATTTCAAGTTGGTAAAGCAGCATAAGGAGGCAGTCAGCGCCTATGGACCCCAGGCAGCTTTCACTGTCTCTCTTGTGGAGTCGCTGGGAACACTTTACCTCGCTCCTGAGGATTGGGCTAACTTGACCAGAGCGGTATTAAGTGGAGGACAATATCTAGAATGGAAAATCCAAAATCAGGACAATTGTCAGGACACAGCTCGGAGAAATGCGGCCGCAGGTAACCCACAATGGAGTTTGGAAATGCTGATGGGCACGCGGCCATACCTTGGGGCCCATGTGCAGAGTACATACCCCCTTTGCGGTGTATCAATAGGTAGCTACGGCATCCCTCAAGGCTTGGAAGACTTTGAGAGGGGCAAGAGACTTGCAAGGCCAATTATCCAAAGTATTGCAAGGGCCTAACGAGCCCTATGCTGATTTTGTGGACAGGTTGATACAGACCGCAGGTAGAATGTTCGGGGATGTTGATACAGCAATGCCACTTATCAAGCAGTTAGCCTCTGAGAATGCCAATAAATGGTGTAGAGAGGCTATCAGACCCTGGAGATCAAAGGACTTATCAGCCTACATCAAAGTCTGTAGAGATATAACGGGGCCTATAATTCAAGGACAGGTTATGGCAGCGGCTTTCGCACAAGCCATGTACGGCCAGGAAGGAGTCCGCCCCAAAGGATGCTTTCAATGTGGCCAGGAAGGACACGTTAAGAGGAATTGCCCGCAGCGTGGAACCCAGACTGGAAAAGCGCACCCAAAAGTACCGCCAGAAGGCTTAAGGCCTTGGCGTTGCCCGCGATGTAGGAAGGGAAATCACTGGGCACATGAATGTCGCTCCATGGAGGACACTGAGGGGAACCCGTTGCCTCCTAACAACTGGGGGAATTCAAAAAAAAAACGGGAGGAAGGGCCCCACCCCCCGGGGCCCGAATCAAATGCACGGGGGGGCAATGTCCCTACCTACCAAGCCGCGATGGGTTTTCCCACCCTCCGATCAGGGGAGTCAATCCACGCAGGGCCCAGGAGAGCCACAACAGGTTCCGACGGACTTGACGTCTGTGCCACCACCCGAATGGTCCTAACGCCTGAAATGGGAGTGCAGGCCGTGCCATCTGACCTGCATGGAGGGCCTCCAAAAGGAACGGTGGGGCTCCTCCTTGGTAGGAGCTCCTCCACTATGCGGGGACTTCAGGTCCACCTGGGAGTCATTGATCCCCGATTTCGAAGGGGAGGTTAAAATTCTGATTTCATCTCCGAGGGGTATTAACATTATAAATCCAGGGGATAGGGTCGCACAGCTCTTAATTTTGCCCAGCGATCACGAAAAATATCCATCCACAGGCCAGGCGAGGAAAGGTGGCCTAGGATCCACAGGATCTTCCCTCGCGTGCCTTACCATGGGCATGAAAGAGAGGCCCATGCTTAAATTAAGGATCAGAGGAAGACCATTCTGGGGGCTCCTAGATACAGGAGCAGACAAAAGTATTATAAATCATCTAGATTGGCCAAAGGCCTGGGCTCTGATTAAGGCTAATCAAATCCTCCGAGGATTAAGGGTAGCTACCAGCCCAGATATTAGTGCCGCATCCTTAGATTGGGAAGATGAGGAGGGTCATAAAGGCATTTTCCAACCGTATGTTTGTGCCACCCCCGATTCTCTGTGGGGACGCGATGTGCTGGAGCAGATGGATATTAGACTTACTACTGAAAAACTGTATAGTGGGGCCTCCCAAACCATAATGAGGAACATGGGATATAAGCCTGGCCAGGGCCTTGGAGCCAAGGGCCAGGGAGATCCCGATCCCCCTTCCATGGGAGGTCAGGGTTTTTTCCTAGCGGCCACTGAGGCAATTCGAATAACTTGGAAACAACAGGAGCCGCGCTGGGTGCCTCAGTGGCCTTTAACAAAAAGACAAGGTACGAGCGGCAAGAGAATTAGTCCAAGAGCAACTCAAAGCAGGACACATTCAAGAATCCATGTCCCCGTGGAATCCTCCCATATTTGTGATAAAAAAGAAATCAGGCAAATGGCGATTGTTACATGACCTCCGACAAATTAATGGTCAAATGCAGGTCATGGGACCCCTTCAGTTGGGGCGCCCAGTCATGACAGCGTTACCCAAAAATTTGGCCCTCTATCATAATAGATACCAAAGACTGTTTCTTCTCCATTCCTTTACACCCTGTGGATTGGAGCGCTTTGCCTTTACTCTGCCATCCATTAATCATGCTGAGCCAGATCAAAGATATGAATGGAGAGTACTCCCTCAAGGGATGGCTAATAGCCCCACCTTATGTCAGTTGTATGTGAGTCGAGCATTGGAACCTTTTCGAAAAGCATTTCCAAACCTACTTTGTTATCACTATATGGATGACATCCTGATCTGTGGGCCAGATGAGAGGTCTCTGCCCTCGGCTCTAACCTTCCTACAGAAGCAATTGGCAGAGTGGGAACTAACTATATCCCCTGAAAAGATCCACGCAGGTAACCTACAGAAATACCTTGGTATGCAGCTCTCTAACGCAACAGTAAAACCTCAATTGGTCCAGATCCGTAGGGATCACCTGCACACATTGAATGACTTCCAGAAACTTCTAGGAGACATTAATTGGATCCGACCATATATAAAAATCACTACAGCACAATTGAAACCCTTATTTGATATCCTGCCTGGAGATTCTAAATTAGACTCCCCAAGAACTCTTACCCCAGCTGCCATTAGATCATTACAGTTGGTTGAAAGCAGACTAGCCTTAACTGCAGCAGATAGATGTGACCTGGAAAAGCCTATATATGCCGTAGTTATCCCATCCCCTGGATCACCCACAGGAGCACTATGGCAGGGAGGACCCCTGTTATGGATTTACCTGCCCCATAATCTTAGCCGTGTCATCACCCCGTATGCTACAGCTGTAGCTATGATAGCAAGCAAAATATTCAAAGCTAGCATACAGGTCCTCGGGAGACTGCCCGATGCGTGTATAGTCCCTTATGACAAAACCCAAGTGAACATTCTAACACATGAAAATGATGATTGGGCCATTTTGACGATCGCTTATCCTGTCACATTTGATAATCATTATCCCTCACACCCCCTAATTGGATTTTACAAAAATACACCCCTCATATGGCCTAAATCCTGCCGATTAGAGCCATTGGTTGATGCCCTCATGGTGTTTACAGATGGTAGCAAATCTGGAACTGGTGCCTACGTGGTGGAAGGAGAGGTAATTCCGGTTGTTGTGCCATCAACCTCAGCTCAAAGAACTGAATTGTTGGTAATTATGTGTGTTTTACAAAGGTTTCAAAATCAGCCTATCAATATTATTTCAGACAGTAAATATGCAGTTGTAGCTACCAGATCTGTTGAGACTGCCATTATCTCAGCCAGTCAATCAGAAATTTCCTCCCTGCTGATTGAATTGCAAGACCTCATTCTCTCTCGTCGTGTGCCCCTTTTTATATCGGACATCTCAGAGCACACTCAGACCTCCCAGGGCCTATGGCTAAGAGAAACCGAATAGCTGACACGGCCGCACGCTTTCATGTCTGTAGCGCCTTGGAAGACGCGAGAACCTATCATAAAAGGTGGCATGTCAATGCACAAACTTTAAAGATGCGTTTTAACATCTCAAGAGCTGATGCACGAGACATCGTGAAGTCTTGTGGTAATTGTGTAACACATTTGCCTATGCCCTCCCTAGGGGTAAATCCCAAAGGGCTCTTACCTAACCACCTATGGCAAATGGATGTAACACATGTTCCTTCCTTCAGACAACAAAGAGATACGACCATTTAAGTGTAGACACTTGCTCGGGGATTGTTAGCGCGACCCCCTTGCGAGGGAAAAATGTCAAAAATGTGATGTCCCATTGCCGATGCAGCTTTGCCTGCTGGGGAGTGCCAAAGCACTTGAAAACAGACAATGCCCCTGCTTACACTTCTGCAGGCTTTCGCAGCTTCATGGCCTGCTACAATATCCAGCATGTTACAGGCATACCATATAATCCTCGAGGCCAGGGCATTGTGGAACGCGCGCACCTGACCTTTAAAACTACCTTGCAAAAAATACTAAAAGGGGGAATTGGAGAGGAGTATCATACACCCAATGACCTCACCAATCTGGTCACCTTTATTTTAAATTTTCTCACGGTTGACAAGGACGGCACTTCGGCCGCGGAACGTCATTGGGGCCAACAGAAAATGCAGCAGTCAATGGTGAAATGGAAAGATGTCCTTACTGGCTGATGGAAGGGACCTGACCCGGTGCTTCGGTGGCACCGAGGTTCCCTTTGTGTTTTCCCACAGGATGCGCCTGCTCCACTCTGGGTGCCGGAACGCCTCACCAGGCTGGTGGCCGTGGAACCTGTGGAGGATGCAGGTGATGATGATGATAGCGACGACGACTGTCCTGCAGCCTGTTCCCATGAAGGCGGAGCCAGTTCAACTGTGGCCGAGACAAGAGACTGCCCAGCTTCAGGCCCTTCTTCAAATGGCTCAGCATAGAGTGCATTCTTCTCACCCGAACTCATGTTTGCTACTGACGCTTATTTTTATGCAACAGGTGTTGGCCCAGGGCTCATTATATTGGGCATACATCCCCGATCCACCCCTGTTACAGCCCGTGGGTTGGGATGTGAGTTCTATTCCTGTATATGTTAATGATACTGTCTTGCTAGGCCCTCCCTTTTCTGTTCATCTCCGGCCACAGCAGGCTGCCATAACTTACAAGGGCTATTCTGATGTATATCCCATATGCTTTGCGATGAAGCGCACAATACCACGCTGTTTAAGTGTTTCCCCGCGATCTGGTTATAGTGGTGTGAGTATAGCTGGCCTTGACACTACCTATAGCACCATAGTGACTTCTGGTATAGCCCCACGGGATATTCCACTTTGTGCAGCTAACTTAAGTATAGCTAAGGGGATTGGAGTACCCTGGAGGCTCTGCCTAGGACAAAAAGCTACTAAGTACTCACTAGAGGATAGATTTGAGCTTTGGGATTGGGGGCCTATAATATCTTCCGGATGTCCTGAATGCCGTCCGAAAATACCCCCAATTCTCTCTCCTCAACGTGGCTATCCGGTGCAAACTGAGATTTGGAAACTTATTGCCGCCTTTGGAGGCGCCACACTCCTTGTCCCGCAAACCAGTAACGCTAAGACCATATTTGGATATGAGAATATTGGACAGATACTCAGATACCCCCAAGCCTGCGTGCCCCATCCATTCATGCTAGTTGTAGGAAACCTTACAGTAAAAAAGGAAAATGCCACTTATCATTTCTCTTGTTATGACTGTACCCTAATCAATTGTATTCAAGGAGTGCTGCCAGGCGATGGATTATTAGTGGTAAAACAGCCCCCATTTGTTATGATCCCAGTTAATATCTCCAAACCATGGTATTCTAACCCCGGCTTAGAGTTGTGGGAGCATGTACAGGCTGCCCTAAGCCGACCACGACGAGAGCTAGGATTGTTGTTACTCGGGATAGTCTCCTTAATCACCCTAATTGCAACAGCTACCACAGCGTCTGTGTCCCTTGCACAGGCTGTGCATACTGCTGATACTGTGGATCAGCTCGCACATAACACTTCTGCCGTGCTGGGAATTCAGAAAGATATAGATAAAAGGATTGAAACCCGGTTAAATGCACTATATGATACTGTTAGATTTCTAGGGGAGGAAATTCAGAGCTTAAAATTGCGCACCAGGATCCGGTGTCATAGCGATTATCACTGGATTTGCGTAACCTCTAAAAAATATAATGCCTCTGAGACTTCGTGGGACCGAGTACAACGCCATCTCGTGGGGGTATGGTCTAACTCTAATCTATCCCTTGATCTGTTGCAATTACATCTAGAAATATTAGATATTGAAGAAGCTCCTCATGCCAAGTTAACTGTTGCTCAGCTTGCTGAAAACTTTGTAAGCTCCTTGATTTCTCACTTTCCTTCCCTGACGCATGCATGGTATGTTGTAGGAACAATTATAGGAGTGCTAGTGGTAATTGTTCTTTTCATGTGCCTCTTGCCTTGTGCGGTTAAAATTATACTAGCAGAAGTTTGTAAGTTAAGATCCATCATACGTAACCATCAACTAATCAACCGCTGTGGGCTCAGAATGTCACCTTGAACGCCACCCAGGTATCTCTTGGCTCCGTCAGCGATTTGGTTAGTATGTTATAACAATCAGTCTCATTCCTCAAAAACTGGGCAGGCATAGGAGCCCTGATTATGATGATGATTCTGGCTCAAGTGCTCCTTCTACAATGCATCGCGCGACAACAACGGCTACAGCAACGGGCTTTGGTCTAAGCCATGATGGCTCTGGAGGCTGGCACCTACCCCCCCAAATATGTCTTAGTATGCTGGGTCGGTAGCCAAAGACGGGTAAGACTGATCCCTCACCATAGCAACTTAAGACAGGGGCTCCTCGGCCAGGGGGAGTACCCGATGACGGGTAAGCATGTGTGCTGAGGATTGGCAACCTAAGACAGGCACAATCCCTGCCTTATAAACAATAAAAAAGGGGGAGCTGTGGAGATCCATCCAGCAGATGCAAGGAGTCACACAGACAGAAGTGCCTGAAGATTGAGGAACTGAGAATGATTGGTTTAGGAGGATGTGGGTGCGCTCGTGGCTGACGCACACAGCACCAGGAGCCAAGAGATAAACGCATGATCACCGCTAGAGAACAATAGAGTCCTGTATGGTTACATAAGGGTCCACAAGGACACTGCGTGCACGGCGTTATGATTGGCCAAATAGGGAGGCGAGAACGGGTGAACTTCGTGAATAAACACTGCTGTAAGTGCTTGGTGCGGTGCGGCCGCCATTACTCATAAAAAAAGCTTGCCACTCACCTCGTCTGCGGGTCGTTTTTGCGGGCCGAGCGCGACAGGGTCCGATGTGCTCAGTGTGCGGCCAGCTGTCTGGGTGGGGCCAGGAGGTCCAGGCACAGGCTGTGTCAGAAAGGGCATGAGTGCCCAGGTCAGCATATATATTTGGGGTACAGCCGAATGGCGTGCAGGTTGATCCTCATTTGGGGTTTCTGGATAGCCCCAGAGGGCAATGTTTTTCTTCTGGAGGGCAGGCCGAGTGCTGCATTGTAGTTCTGGATTGCCAAACTAGAGGGATTTGGGGCCAGTAGTCTGAGGACGGAAGTCTGAGAACCCAAGCTAGGCCTAGGTTTCTGGGTGAGGATATGGCAGGCACAATCTACAGACCTGAATGGAGATCTCATGCATCGGAAGTCAGGGCGAGGATCAGATGATCGCTCAGGTTGGACAGTCTGTCCCTGATGGACCCTTCTTGAAGGGGGGGTGGATCACGAGGCCATGGTGGTTTTCCCACGATGGGAGTTGTGAGAAGCTCCTTACTGCAAAGATTCTTCTACAGGACAATTGAGACCTGTTTGTTGGCTCCAGGTCAACGATTCCGAGCAGGGTTCTAAGGATGGATGACTGGGTAGCCCACCTCGCATTCCAATTGTCTCCAAGCAACAAGACAGGTTAGATCTGCTGGATCTGGGGGAGCAACCGAGGAGGCTGAGTTGAAATGGACTCTCCCGTGGATGTGTCCTAATATGATGTTGAGTCTATGGAGACCATGGAATGAAGCGGTGGCACTGGGGCCCTGAAGGGTTCTCCTAAAGAGAGACTTTCACACAGCTCCATCGTGCAAATTTCCCATGTGTAAATGAGATTTGTTCTGATGGGTGAGTCAAGAAACAGCCATATGCTGTTATTGAAATCCAGGCCTCTGAGGAGAGATGCCAGGAAAACAAAGCAATGGATCCGATAGGTGCCTAGGGTCCTGTTCGTTCCTTTTTACCTCTGGGGACATCAGTCTACGAGGCTGAGTGCAGGTAGGTGCTCTGATGGGGGCCCAGATTGCCCCTATTTGTCCTGGGAAGCCAAAAATATTGGGATGGCCTCAGGGACTTTGGAGGTTTATCCTATTAGTAGGGTTGTGGCCATTGGAATGGGCACATACAATTCCCTTGGAGAGGGCAAGCACAGTCGTCAGGTTTGGCTCCAGGGGCCTGAGCCTGTAGGGTGTGTAGGCCAGGGCTGTTTGGACAGTTGTCTGAAAACACAAACTCGGATTATGGTCGGGTCATAGGTATGGCAGGACGGATCTACAGACCATGAAGAGAACTCTTCGGGATATGAAAAAAGGGCGAGTGAGAGGCTCTTAATCAAGTTTTTTCTCTCTGGATATCGTGTCACTCATGGTCGTGAAATTTCTGGGTCACTTCATGGGAAATGGACGAGTCTTACTCTCTGAGGGTTTAGCCGCGTCCAAAGAGTTTGGGGTCATTCTGTGGGATGGAAGAAGTCCGTTGCTCTGTTGTTGTTGGTTTGTTCGTTTTGTTTTTCAACCTCAGGTGTCCCACCAAATGAGGGATTCCAGAGTAGAGCCCTGGGGAGGGGCGACTGGACAACCAGAAATCTGGTTAAAAAAATTGGGGCCTAGGGACATGTCAAGCCCATTAGGACATCTAATGGTCCAGCCACTGAGAGGACGTACTAGAGGACAGGACTCACGCTGAGGGTCACAATGCGTGTTTATGCCCTCGTCGCACTCAAGAATGGGCGGGGCCTCAGGGTGAATGCTGGTTTCTCCTACACTGAACGTTGGACAACATGCCAACCACAAGGTTCTTGCCATGGGTAAGGAAGTGTTCTGATTTCTGCTTCACACTGCCCCATGGGCAGTGATTGAAGATAAGGCCTCGGTTCTGAAGCCTGAAAACTGAGGTAGGGAAGAGATGATGACCTAAGGCCATGGCGGGTCTGATGTGCTCTGTGTGCGGTCAGCTGTCTGGGTGTTGGTCACGAGGTCCGGGCTCAGGTTGACAGACAGTGCATTAGTGCCCAGGTTAGATTATATATTTTGGGTGCATTCGAGTGCCGTATAAATTCTTATCTGAAGAACTCTTCAGGATATGAAGAATGAGCGATTCTGAGGCGCGTGCTCAGGCTTTTGTCTCTGGATTTTGTATCAGCGATGGCTGTGGAATATTGGGGAGGCCTCATGGGCCATGGACGAATCTTGGTCTCTGTGGACTTGGCCCGATCCCAATTGTTTTTCGTCAATCTGTGGGATGGAAGGACTCCTTTCAGGTTTGTTACCTCAGGTGTCCCACCAAAAGAGGAATTCCAAAGCAGAGCCCTGGGGAAGAGCGAAGGGACAACCCGAACTATGTTTAAAAATTGGGGCCTAGGGGCATGGCAAGCCCAGTATGCTGTCTCTCCATCCAGACACTGAGAGGCCTTACCTGAGGACTGGGCTCAGGCTGAGGGTCACAATGTGTGTTTGTGACCAATGTGGCCCGCAAGCATGGGCGGAGTCACATGTGCCACACTGGTTTCAACTACACTTAACCTTGGACAACATGCCAAACACAAGGTTTCTTGCCATGGGGAAAGAGTTCTGATTTCTGCATCATTTTCAAACCCGGGCCGTGATTGGAGATAAGGTCTAGGTTCTGAAGCCTGAAATCCGAGGTTGAGAAGAGATGACGACCTAAGCCATGGCGGTTCTGATGTGCTCAGTGTGCGGCCCTCTGTCTGGGTGGGTCCAGGATGTCCAGGATCAGGCTGTGTCAGAAAGGGCATTAGTGACTATGTCAGCCTATATATTTGGGGTACAGCCGAATGGTGTGCTCTGTTGATGCTCATTTGGGGTTTCTGGGTAGCCACAGAGGGCAATGTTTTTCTTCTGGAGGGCAGGCAGAGTGCTGCAATGTAGTCCTGGGTTGCCAAACTGGAGGGCTTGTGTGCCATTAGTCTGAGGACCGAAGTCTGAGAACCCAAGCTAGACCTCGGTTTCTAGGTGAGGATATGGCAGGCACAATCTTCAGACCTGAATCGAGATCTCGTGCATCTGAAGTCAGGGCGAGGATCAGACGATCGCTGAGTTTGTACATTCTGTCCCTGATGGCCCCTTCTTGAAAGGTGGGTGGATCACGAGGCCATGGGGGATTTCCCATGATGGGAGTTGTGAGAAGCTCCCAACTGCAAAGATTCTTCTGCAGGACAATTGAAACCTGTTGGTTGGCTCCAGGACAACGATTCCGAGCAGGGTTCTAAGTATGGATGGCTGGGTAGCCCACCTAGCAATCCAATTGTCTCCAAGCAACAAGACATTTTAGATCTGCTGGATCTGGGGGAGCAACCGAGGAGTCTGAGTTGAAATGGACTCTCCCGTGGATGTGTCCTAATATGATTTTGTGTCTATGGAGACCTTGGAATGAAGCGGTGGCACTGGGGCCCTGAAGGGTTCTCCTAAAGAGAGGATTTCACAGAGCTCCCTCGTGCAAGTTTTTCCCGTGTGTAGATGAGATTTGTCCTGAGGGTGAATCAAGAAAAAGCCATATGCTTTTATTGAAATCCCGGCCTCTGAGGAGAGATGCCTGGAAAACAAAGCAATGGATCCGATAGGTGTCTAGGGGCATGTTCGTTCCTTTTTACCTCTGGGGACATCAGTCTACGGGTCTGAGTGCCGGTAGGTGCTCAGATGGGCCCAGATTGCCCCTGTTTGTCCTGGGACACCACAAATATTGGGATGGCCTCAGGGACCTTGGAGGTTTATCCTCTTAGTATGGTTGTGGCCATTGGAATGGGCACGTACAATTCCCTTGGATAGGGCAAGCACAGACGTCAGGTTTGGCTTCAGGGGCCTGAGCCTGTAGGGTGTGTACGCGAGAGGGCTGTTTGTTCAGTTGTCTGAAAACACAAAATCTCTTATCTTTCGGGTCATAGGTATGGCAGGACTGATCTACAGACCATGAGGAGTACTCTTCGGGATATGAAAAAAGGGCGAGTGTGAGGCTCTTGCTCAACTTTTTGTCGCTGGATATAGTGTCACTCATGGTCGTGAAATTTCCGGGTGACTTCATGGGAAAGGGACGAGTCTTTCTCTCTGGGGTTTGGCCCCGTCCAAAGATTTTGGGGTCATTCGGTGGTATGGAAGAAGTCCGTTGCTCTGTTGTTGTTAATTTGTTTTTTTGTTTTGTTTTTCAACCTCAGGTGTCCCACCAAATGAGGGATTCCAGAGTAGAGACCTGGGGCGGGGCAACTGGACAACCAGAAATCTGGTTAAAAATTGGGGCCTAAGGACAAGTCAAGCCCATGATGACATCTAATGGTTCAGCCACTGAGACGACGTACTAGAGGACAGGACTCACGCTGAGGGTCACAATGCATGTTTATGTCCTCGTCGCACTCAAGAATGGGCGGGGCTTCAGGGTGAATGCTGGTTTCTCCTACACTGAACGTTGGACAACATGCCAACCACAAGGTTTCTTGCCGTGGGTAAGGAAGAGTTCTGATTTCTGCATCACAGTCACCCTGCGCAGTGATTGGACATAAGGCCTTGGTTCTGAAGCCTGAAAACTGAGGTAGGGAAGAGATGATGACCTAAGGCCATGGCGGGTCTGATGTGCTCAGTGTGCGGTCAGCTGTCTGGGTGCTGGTCACGAGGTCCGGGGCTCAGGTTGTCAGACAGTGCATTAGTGCCCAGGTTAGACTATATATTTTGGGTGCATTCGAGTGCCGTGTAAGCTCTTATATGAAAAACTCTTCAGGATATGAAGAATGAGCGTGTCTGAGGCGCGTGCTCAGGCTTTTCTCTCTGGATTTTGTATCAGCGATGGCCGTGGAATGTTGGGGACGCCTCATGGGCCGTGGACGAATCTTGCTCTCTCTGTGGACTTGGCACGATCCCAATTGTTTTTGGTCAATCTGTGTGATGGCAGGACTCCTTTCAGGTTTGTTACCTCAGGTTCCCACCAAAAGAGGAATTCCAAAGCAGAGCCCTGGGGAATAGTGAAGGGACATCGCGAACTATGGTTAAAAATTGGAGCCTAGGGGCATGGCAAGCCCAATATGCTGTCTCTCCATCCAGCCACTGAGAGGTCTTACCTGAGGATTGGGCTCAGGCTGAGGGTCACAATGTGTGTTGGTGATCAATGTGGCCCGCCAGCATGGGCGGGGCCTCATGGGCCACACTGGTTTCAACTGCACTGAACCTTGGACAACATGCCAACCACAAGGTTTCTGGCCATGGGGAAAGAGTTCTGATGTCTGCATCATTTTCAAACCCGGTCCGTGATAGGAGATAATGTCTAGGTTCTGAAGCCTGAAAACTGAGGTTGAGAAGAGATGACGACCTAAGGTGATGGCGTGTCCGATGTGCTCAGTGTGCGGCCAGCTGTCTGGGTGGGGGGCAGGAAGACCAGGATCAGGCTGTGTCAGAAAGAGCATTAGTGCCCAGTTCAGCCTATATATTTGGGGTACAGCCGAATGGCGTGCTAGTTGATCCTCATTTGTGTTTCCTGGGTAGCCCCAGAGGGCCATGTTTTTCTTCTGGAGGGCAGGCAGAGTGCTGCATTGTAGTTTGGATTGCCACACTGGAGGGCTTGTGGGCCAGTAGACTGAGGACGGAAGTCTGAGAACGCAAGCTAGGCCTAGGTTTCTGTGTGAGGATATGGCAGGCACAATCTACAGACCTGAATCGAGATCTCGTGCATCTGAAGTCAGGGCGAGGATCAGAGGATCGCTCAGGTTGGACATTCTTCCCTGATGGCCTCTTCTTGACGGGGGGGTAGTAGATCACTAGGCCATGGGGGTTTTCCCACTATGGGAGTTGTGAGAAGCTCCCAACTGCAAAGATTCATCTGCAGGACAATTGAGACCTGTTGGTTGTCTCCAGGACAAGGATTCCGAGCAGTGTTCTAAGGATGGATGGCTGGGGTAGCCCACCTCGCATTCCAATTATCTCCACGCAACAAGTCAGGTTAGATCTGCTGGATCTGGGGGAGCAACCGAGGAGCTGAGTTGAAATGGACTCTCCCTTGGATGTGTCCTAATATGATTTTGCGTCTATGGAGACCTTGGAATGAAGCGGTGGCACTGGGGCCCTGACGGGTTCTCCTAAAGGAGGCTTTCACATAGGTGCATCGTGAAAGTTTCCCATGTGTAGATGAGATTTGTTCTGATTGGTGAGTCAAGAAACAGCCATATGCTGTTATTGAAATCCAGGCCTCTGAGGAGAGATGCCTGGAAGCTAAACCAATGGTTCCGATAGATGCCTAGGGGCCTGTTCGTTCCTTTTTACCTTTTGGGACATCAGTCTATGGGTCTGAGTGCCGGTAGGTGCTCAGATGGGCCAGATTGACCCTGTTTGTCCGAGGAAGCCACAAATATTGGGATGGCCTCAGGGACTTTGGAGGTTTATCCTCTTAGTAGGGTTGTGGCCATTGGAATGGGCACATACAATTCCTTGGAGAGGGCAAGCACAGTCGTCAGGTAGGGCTCCAACGGCCTGAGTCTGTAGGGTGTTAGGCAGGGCTGTTTGGACAGTTGTCTGAAAACACAAACTCGGCTTCTTTTTCGGGTCATAGGTATGGCAGGACTGATCTACAGACCATGAGGAGAACTCTTCGGGATTTGAAAAAAGGGCGAGTGTGAGGCTCTTACTCAAGTTTTTGTCTCTGGATTTAGTGTCTCTCACGGTCGTGAAATTTCCAGGTGACTTCATGGGAAATGGACGAGTCTTACTCTCTGGGGGTTGGGCCCCGTCCATAGAGTTTGGGGACATTCTGTGGGATGGAAGAAGTCCGTTGTTCTGTTGCTGTTGATTTGTTTTGTTTTGTTTTTCAACCTCAGGTGTCCCACCAAATGAGGGATTCCAGAGTAGGGCCCTGGGTAGGGGCGACTAGACCACCAGAAATCTGGTTAAAAATTGGGGCCTAGGGACATGTCACGCCCAATATGACATCTAATGGTTCAGCCACTGAGAGGACGTACTAGAGGACAGGACTCATGCTGAGGGTCACAATGCGTGTTTATGCCCTCGTCGCACTCAAGAATAGCCGAGGCCTCAGGGTGAATGCTGGTTTCTCCTACACTGAACGTTGGACAACATGCCAAGCACAATGTTTCTTGCCATGGGTAAGGAGAGTTCTTATTTCTGCATCACAGTCACCCCTGGGCAGTGATTGGAGATAAGGTCTAGGTTCTGAAGCCTGAAAACTGAGGTAGGGAAGAGATGATGACCTAAGGCCATGGCGGGTCTGATGTGCTCTGTGTGCGGTCAGCTGTCTGGGTGTTGGTCACGAGGTCCGGGCTCAGGTTGTCAGACAGTGCATTAGTGCCCAGGTTAGACTATATATTTTGGGTGCCTTCGAGTGCCGTATAGGTTCTTATCTGAGAACTCTTCAGGATATGAAGAATGAGCCAGTCTGAGGCGCGTCCTCAGGCTTTTGTCTCTGGATTTTGTATCAGCGATGGCCGTGGAATGTTGGGGAGGCCTCATGGGCCATGGACGAATCTTGCTCTCTGTGGATTTGGCCCGATCCCAATTGTTTTTCGTCAATCTGTGGGATGGGAGGACTCCTTTCTGATTTGTTACCTCAGGTGTCCCACCAAAAGAGGAATTCCAAAGCAGAGCCCTGGGGAAGAGTGAAGGGACAACCCGATCTATGGTTAAAAATTGGGGTCTAGGGGCATGGCAATCCCAATACGCTGTCTCTCCCTCCAGCTACTGAGAGGCCTTACCTGAGGACTGGGCTCAGGCTGAGGGTCACAATGTGTGTTTGTGACCAATGTGGCCCGCAAGCATGGGCGCGGCCTCATATCCACACTGGTTTCAAATACATTGAACCTTGGACAACATGCCAACCACAAGGTTTCTTGCCATGGGGAAAAAGAGTTCTGATTTCTGCATCATTTTCAAACCCGGGCCGTGATTGGAGATAAGGTCTAGGTTCTGACGCCTGAAAACTGAGTTTGAGAAGAGATGACGACCTAAGGCCATGGCGGGTCCGATGTGCTCAGTGTGCGGCCAGCTGTCTGGGTGGGCCCAGGAGTTCCAGGCTCTGGCTGTGTCAGAAAGGGCATTAGTGCCCAGGTCAGCCTATATATTTGGGGTACAGCGAATGGCGTGTAGGATTATCCTCATTTGGGGTTTCTAGGTAGCCCCAGAGGGCAATATTTTACTTCTGGAGGGCAGGCAGAGTGCTGCATTGTAGTTCTGGATTGCCAAACTGGAGGGCTTGTGGGCCAGTAGTCTGAGGACGGATGATTGAGAACCCAAGCTAGGCCTAGGTTTTTGGGTAGGGATATGGCATGCACAATCTACAGACTGAATCGAGATCTCTTGCATCTGAAGTCAGGGCGAGGATCAGACGATCGCTCAGGTTGGACATTCATCCCTGATGGCCTCTTCTTGACGGTCGGGTAGATCACGAGGCCTTGGGGGTTTTCCCACTATGGGAGTTGTGAGAAGCTCCCAACTGCAAAGATTCATCTGCAGGACAATTGAGACCTGTTGGTTGTCTCCAGGACAAGGATTCCGAGCAGTGTTCTAAGGATGGATGGCTGGGTAGCCCACCTCGCATTCCAATTGTCTCCACGCAAAAAGACAGGTTAGATCTGCTGGATCTGGGGGAGCATCCGAGGAGCTGAGTTGAAATGGACTCTCCCTTGGATGTGTCCTAATATGGTTTTGCGTCTATGGAGACCTTGGAATGAAGCGGTGGCACTGGGGCCCTGACGGGTTCTCCTAAAGAGAGGTTTTCACATAGCTGCATCGTGCAAGTTTCCCATGTGTAGATGAGATTTTTTTCTGATTGGTGAGTCAAGAAACAGCCATATGCTGTTATTGAAATCCAGGCCTCTGAGGAGAGATGCCGGGAAGCCAAACCAATGGATCCGATAGATGCCTAGAAGCCTGTTCGTACCTTTTTACCTCTGGGGACATCAGTCTACCGGTCTGAGTGCCGGTAGGTGCTCAGATGGGCCACATTGCCCCTGTTAGTCCTAGGAAGCCACAAATATTGGGATGGCCTCAGGGACTTTGGAGGTTTATCCTCTTAGTAGGGTTGTGGCCATTGGAATGGGCACATACAATTCCCTTGGAGAGGGCAAGCACCGTCGTCAGGTTTGGCTCCAGGGGCCTGAGCCTGTAGGATGTGTAGGCCAGGGCTGTTTCGACAGTTGTCTGAAAACACAAACTCGGCTTATGTTTCGGGTCATAGGTATGGCAGGACTGATCTACAGACCATGAGGAGAACTCTTCGGGATATGAAAAAAGGGCGAGTGTGAGGCTCTTGCTCAAGTTTTTGTCTCTGCATATCGTGTCACTCATGGTCGTGAAATTTCCGGGTGACTTCATGGGAAATGGACGAGTCTTACTCTCTGGGGGTTTGGCCCCGTCCAAAGAGTTTGGGGTCATTCTGTGGGATGGAAGAAGTCCGTTGTTCTGTTGTTGTTGATTTGTTTTGTTTTGTTTTTCAACTTCAGGTGTCCCACCAAATGAGGGATTCCAGAGTAGAGGCCTGGGGAGGGGCGACTGGATAACCAGAAATCTGGTTAAAAATTGGGGCCTAGGTACATGTCAATCCCATTATGAAATCTAATGGTCCAGCCACTGAGAGGACGTAGGCCTCATGGGCCATGGACGAATCTTGTTCTCTGTGGATTTGGCCCGATCCCAATTCTTTTTCATCAATCTGTGGGATGGGAGGACTCCTTTCAGGTTTGTTACCTCAGGTGTCCCCCCAAAAGAGGAATTCCAAAGCAGAGCCCTGGGGAAGAGTGAACACAACCCGAACTATGGTTAAAAATTGGGGCCTAGGGGCATGGCAAGCCCAATATGCTGTCTCTCCATCCAGCCACTGAGAGGCCTTACCTGAGGACTGGGCTCAGGCTGAGGGTCACAATGTGGGTTTGTGACCAATGTGGCCCGCAAGTAGGGGCGGGGCCTCATGGGCCACACTGGTTTCAACTACACTGAACCTTGGACAACAGCCAACCACAGGTTTCTTGCCATGGGGAAAGAGTTCTGATTTCTGCATCATTTTCTAACCCGGGCCGTGATTGGAGATAAGGTCTAGGTTCTGATGCTTGAAATCCGAGGTTGAGAAGAGATGACGACCCTAAGGCCACGTGCAGGTTGATCCTCATTTGGGGTTTTTGGCTAGCCCCAGAAGGCAATGTATTTCTTCTGGAGGGCCGGCAGAGTGCTGCATTGTAGTTCTCGTTTGCCAAACTGGAGGGCTTGTGGGTCAGTAGTCTGAGGACAGAAGTCTGAGAACCCAAGCTAGGCCTAGGATACTGTTTTTGAGGATATGGCAGGCAAAATCCCCAGACCTGAATCGAGATCTCGTGCATCTGATGTCAGGGCGAGGATCAGACGATCACTCAGGTTGCACATTCTGTCCCTGATGGCCCCTTCTTGAAGGGGGGGTGGATCACGAGGCCATGGGGGTTTTCCCACGATGGGAGTTGTGAGAACCTCCCAATTGAAAAGTCTTCTGCAGGACAATTGAGACCTGTTGGTTGGCTCCAGGAAAATGATTCCGAGCAGGGTTCTAAGAATGGATGGCTGGATAGCCCACCTCGCATTCCAATTGACTCCACGTAACAAGGCAGGTTAGATCTGCTGGATCTGGGGGAGCAACCGAGGAGGTTCAGTTCAAATGGACTCTCCCGTGGATGTGTCCTAATATGATTTTGCGTGTATTGAGACCTTGGAATGAAGCGGTGGCACTGGGGCCCTGAAGGGTTCTCCTAAAGAGAGGCTTTCACACAGCTCCATCGTGCAAGTTTCCCATGTGTAGATGAGATTTGTTCTTATGGGTGAGTCAAGAAACAGCCATATGCTGTTATTGAAATCCAGGCCTCTGAGGAGAGATGCCTGGAAACCAACAATGGATCCGATAGGTGCCTAGGTGCCTGTTGATTCCTTTTTACCTCTGGGGACATCATTCTATATGTCTGAGTGCAGGTAGGTGCTCAGATGGGCCCAGATTGCCCCTGTTTGTCCTGGGAAGCCACAAATATTGGGATGGCTTCAGGGACTATGGAGGTTTATCCTCTTAGTAGGGTTGTGGCCATTGGAATGGGCACATACAATTCCCTTGGAGAGGGCAAGGACAGTCGTCAGGTTTGGCTCCAGGCGCCTGAGCCTGTAGGGTGTGTAGGCCAGGGCTGTTTGGACAGTTGTCTGAAATCCCAAACTCGGCTTATGTTTCGGGTCATAGGTATGGCAGGACTGATCTATAGACCATGAGGAGAACTCTTCGGGATATGAAAAAAGGGCGAGGGTGAGGCTCTTGTTCAAGTTTTTGTCTCTGGATAACGTGTCACTCTTGGTCGTGAAATTTCCGGGTGACTTCATGGGACATGGACGAGTCTTACTCTCTGGGGGTTTGGCCCCGTCCAAAACGTTTGGGGTCATTATTGGGATGGAAGAAGTCCGTTGTTCTGTTGTTGTTGATTTGTTTTGTTTTGTTTTGTTTTTCAACCTCAGGTGTCCCACCAAATGGGGGATTCCAGAGTAGAGACCTGGGGCGGGGCGAGCATACAAACAGAAATCTGGTTAAAAATTGGGGCAAAGGACATGTCAAGCCCATTATGACATCTAATGGTCCACCCACTGAGAGGACGTACTAGAGGACAGTACTCATGCTGAGGGTCACAATGCATGTTTATGCCCTCCTTTCACTCAAGAATGGGCGGGGCCTAAGGGTGAATGCTGGTTTCTCCTACACTGAACGTTGGACAACATGCCAACCACAAGGTTTCTTGCCGTGGGTAAGGAAGAGTTCTGATTTCTGCATCACAATCACCCCTGGGCAGTGATTGGAGATAAGGTCTCGGTTCTGAAGCCTGAAAACAGGTAGGGAAGAGATGATGACCTAAGGCCATGGCGGGGCTGATGTGCTCAGTGTGTGGTCAGCTGTCTGGGTGTTGGTCACGAGGTCCGGGCTCTTGTTGTTAGACAGTATATTAGTGCCCAGATTAGAGTATAATTTTGGGTGCATTCGAGTGCCGTGTAGGTTTTTCAGGATATGAAGAATGAGCGTGTCTGAGGCGCGTGCTCAGGCTTTTGTCTCTGGATTTTGTATCAGCGATATCCGTGGAAAGTTGGGGAGGCCTCATGGGCCATGGACGAATCTTGCTCTCTGTGGATTTGGCCCGATCCCAAATAGTTTTTCGTCACTCTGTGGGACGGGAGGACTCCTTTCAGGTTTGTTATCTCAGGTGTCCCACCAAAAGAGGAATTCTAAAGAAGAGCTCTGGGGAAAAGTGAAGGGAGAACCCGAACTATGGTTAAAATTTGGCATGGCAAGCCCAATATGGTGTCTCTCCATCCAGCCACTGAGAGGCCTTACCTGAGGACTGGGCTGAGGCTGAGGGTCACAATGTGTGTTTGTGACCAATGTGGCACGCAAGCATGGGCGGGGCCTCATGGCCAATGTGGCCCGCAAGCATGGGCGGAGCCTCATGGGCCACACTTCTTGCAACTACACTGAACCTTGGACAACATGCCAACCACAAGGTTTCTTGCCATGGGGAAAGAGTTTTGATTTCTGCATCATTTTCGAACCCGGGCCGTGATTGGAGATAAGGTCTAGGTTCTGAAGCCTGAAAACCGAGGTTGAGAAGAGATGACGACCTAAGGCCATGGCGGGTCAGATGTGCTCAGTGTGAGGCCAGCTGTCTGGGTGGGGCCAGGAGTTCCAGGCTCAGGCTGTCTCAGAAAGGGCATTAGTGCCCAGGTCAGCCAATATATTTGGGGTACAGCCGAATGGCGTGCAGGTTGATCCTCATTTGAGGTTTCTGGGTAGCCCCAGAGGTCAATGTTTTTCTTCTGGAGGGCAAGCAGAGTGCTGCATTGTAGTTCTGGATTGCCAAACTGGAGGGCTTTTGGGCCAGTATTCTGAGGACGGAAGTCTGAGAACCCAGGCTAGGCCAAAGTTTCTGGGTGAGGATATGGTAGGCACAATCTATAGACAGACCTGAATCGAGATCTCGTGCATCTGAAGTCAGGGCGACGATCAGACGATCGCCCAGGTCGGACATTCTGTCCCTGATGGCCCCTTCTTGAAGTGGGTTGGATCACGAGGCCATGGGGGTTTTCCCACGATGGGAGTTCTGAGAAGCTCCCAACTGCAATGATTCTTCTGCAGGACAATTGAGACCTGTTGGTTGGCTCCAGGACAACGATTCCAAGCAGGGTTCTAAGGATGGATGGCTGGGTAGCCCACCTCGCATTCCAATTGTCGCACTCAAGGATGGGCGGGGCCTCAGGATGAATGCTGGTTTCTCCTACACTGAACGTTGGACAACATGCCAACCACAAGACTCACTTGTCCTGCAGAATAATCTTTGCGTTTGGGAGCTTCTCACAACTCCCATCTAGGGAAAACTCCCATGGACCCGTGATCGACCACCCCTTCAAGAAGGGGCCATCAGGGACAGAATGTCCAACCTGAGCGATCGTGTGATCCTCGCCCTGACTTCAGATGCACGAGATCTCGAATCAGGTCTCACCCAGAAAACTAGACTTAGCTTGGGTTCTCTGACTTCCGTACTCAGACTACTGGCCCACAAGCCCTCCAGTTTGGCAATCCAGAACTACAATGCAGCACTCTGCCTGCCCTCCAGAAGAAAAACTTTGCCCTCTGGGGCTACCCAGAATCCCCCAATGAGGATCAACCGGCACGCCATTCGGCTGTAACCCAAATATATAGGCTGACCTGGGCACTAATGCCCTTTCTGACACAGCCTGAGCCTGGACATTCTGGCCCCACCCAGACAGCTGGCCGCACACTGAGCACATCGGATCCGCCATGGCCTTAGGTTGTCATCTCTTCTCAATCTCGGTTTTCAGGCTTCTGAACCTAGACCTTATCTCCAATCCTGGCCCGGGTTTGAAAATGATGTAGAAATCAGAACTCTTTCCCCATGGCAAGAAACCTTGTGGTTGGCATGTTGTGCAAGGTTCAGTGTACTTGAAACCAATGTGATATGAGGCCACGCCCATGCTTGTGGGCCACATTGGTCACAAACACACATTGTGACCCTCAGCCTGAGCCCAGTCCTCAGGTAAGGCCTCTCAGTGGCTGGATGGAGAGACAGCATATTGGGCTTGCCATGCCACTAGACCCCAATTTTTAACCATAGTTCGGGATATCCCTTCAGTCTTCCCTAGGGCTCAGCTTTGGAATTCTTCTTTTGGTGGGACACCTGAGGTAACAAACCTGAAAGGAGTCCTCCAATCCCACAGATTTACGAAAAACAATTGGGATCGGGCCAAATCCACAGAGAGCAAGATTCGTCCATGGACCATGACGCCTCCCCAACATTCCACGGCCATCGCTGATACAAAATCCAGAGACAAAAGCCTGAGAATGCGCCTCAGCCTCGGTCATTCTTCATATCCTGAAGAGTTCTTCAGATAAGAACCTACACGGCACTCGAATGCACCCAAAACATATAGTCTAACCTGGGCACTAATGCACTGTCTGACAACCTGAGCCCGGACCTCGTGACCAACACCCAGACAGCTGACCGCACACTGAGCATATCAGAACCGCCATGGCCTTAGGTCATCATCCTTTCCCTATCTCAGTTTTCAGGCGTCAGAAACAAAATTTTTCTCCAATTACAGCCCAGGGGTGACTGTGATGCAGAAACCAGAACTCTTCCTTACACATGGCAGGAACCCTGTGGTTGGTATGTTGTCCAACGTTCAGTGAAGGAGAAACCAGCATTCACCCTTAAGCCCCGCCCATTCTTGAGTGCGATGAGGGCATAAACACGCATTGTGATCCCCAGCGTGAGTCCTGTCCTCTAGTACGTCCTCTCAGTGGCTGGACCATTAGATGTCATAATGGGCTTGACATGTCCCTAGGCCCCAATTTTTAACCAGATTTCTGGCTGTCCAGTCGCCCCTCCCCAGGGCTCTAATCTGGAATCCCTCAAATTGTGGGACACCTGAGGTTGAAAAAAAAAAACAAAACAAATCAACAGCAACAAAAAACGGACTTCTTCCCTCCCACAGAATGACCCCAAACTCTTTGGACGGGGCCAAACCCCCAGAGAGTAAGACTCGTCCAATTCCCATGAAGTCACCCGGAAATTTCACGACCATGAGTGACACGATATCCAGAGGTAAAAACTTGAGCAAGAGCCTCACACTCGCCCTTTTTTCATATCCCGAAGAGTTCTCCTCATGGTCTGTAGATCAGTCCTGCCATACCTATGACCCGAAACATAAGCCGTGTTTGTGTTTTCAGACAACTGTCCAAACAGCCCTGGCCTACACACCCTATAGTCTCAGGCCCCTGGAGCCAAACCTGACGACTGTGCTAGCCCTCTCCAAGGGAATTGTATGTGCCCATTCCAATGGCCACAACCCTACTAGTAGGATAAACCTCCAAATCCCTGAGGCTATCCCAATATTTGTGACTTTCCAGGACAAACAGGGGCAATCAGGGCCAATTGGAGCACCTACCGGCACTCAGAACCGTAGACTGATGTCGACAGAGGTAAAAAAAAAGGAACGAACCGGTCCCTAGGCACCTATCGGTTCCATTGATTTGGATTCCAGGCATCTCTCCTCAGAGGCCTGGATTTCAATAACAGCATATGGCTGTTTCTAGACTCACCCATCAAAGCAAATCTCATCTACACATGGGAAACTTGCACGATGGAGCTGTGTGAAAGCCTCTCTTTAGGAGAACCCTTCAGGGCCCCAGTGCCACCGCTTCATTCCAAGGTCTCCATAGACACAAAATCATATTAGGACAAATCCACGGGAGAGTCCATTTCAACTCAGCCTCCTCGGTTGCTCCCACAGATCCAGCAGATCTAACCTGTCTTGTTGCTTGGAGACAATTGGAATGCCAGGGGGCTACCCAGCCATCCATCCTTAGAACCCTGCTCGGAAACGTTGTCCTGGAGCCAACCACAAGGACTCAACTGTCCTGCAGAAGAATCTTTGCAGTAGGGCCATCAGGGACAGAATCCAACCTGAGCGATCGTCTGATCATCGCCCTGACTTCAGATGCTCGAGATCTCGATTCAGGTCTATAGATTGTGCCTGCCGTATCCTCACCCAGAAACCTAGGCCAAGCTTGGGTTCTCAGACTAACGTGCACAGACTACTGGCCCACAAGCTCTCCAGTTTGGCAATCCAGAACTACAATGCAGCACTCGCCCGGCCCTCTAGAAGAAAAACATTGCCTTCTGGTGCTACCCTGAAAACCCCAAATGAGGATCAAACTGCACGCCATTCGGCTGTACACCAAATATTTAGGCTGACCTGGGCACGAATGCCCTTTCTGACACAGCCTGAGCCTGGACCTCCTGGCCCCATCCAGACTGCTGGCCGCACACTGATCACATCGGACCCGCCATGGCCTTAGGTCGTCATCTCTTCTCAACCTCGATTTTCAGGCTTCAGAACCTAGACCTTATCTCCAATCACGGCCCGGGTTTGAAAATGATGCAGAAATCAGAACTCCTTCCCCATGGCAAGAAACCTTGTGGTTGGCATGTTTTCCAAGGTTCAGTGTCATTGAAACCAGTGAGGCCCATGAGGCCCCGCCCATGCTTGCAGACCACATTGGTCACAAACACACATTGTGACCCTCAGCCTGAGCCCAGTCCTCAGGTAAGGCCTCTCAGTGGCTGGATGGAGAGACAGCGTATTGGGCTTGCCATGCCCCTAGGCCCCAGTTTTTAACTGTAGTTCGGGTTGTGTCTTCACTATTCCCAGGGCTCTGCTTTGCAATTCCTCTTTTGGTGGGACACCTGAGGTAACAAACCTGAAAGGAGTCCTCCAATCCCACAGATTGACGAAAAACAATTGGGATTGGGCCAAATCCACAGAGAGCAAGATTCGTCCATGGCCCATGAGGCCTCCCCAAAATTCCACGGCCATCGCTGATACAAAATCCAGAGACAAAAGCCTGAGCACGCGCCTCATACCCGCTCATTCTTCATATCCTGAAGAGTTCTTCAGATTAGAACCTACACGGCACTCGAATGCACCCAAAATATATAGTCTAACCTGGGTACTAATGCACTGTCTGACAACCTGAGTCCGGACCTCGTGACCAACACCCAAACAGCTGACCGCACACTGAGCACATCAGACCCGCCATGGCCTTAGGTCATCATCTCTTCCCTACCTCAGTTTTCAGGCTTCAAAACCTAGACCTTATCTCCAATCAATGCCCAGGGGTGACTGTGATGCAGAAATCAGAACTCTTCCTTACCCATGGCAAGAAACCTTGTGGTTGGCATGTTGTCCAACGTTCAGTGTAGGAGGAACCAGCATTCACCCTGAGGCCCCGCCCATTCTTAAGTGCGATGAGGGCATAAACACGCATTGTGACCCTCAGCGTGAATCCTGTCCTCTCGTACGTCCTCTCAGTGGCTGGACCATTAGATGTCATAATGGGCTTGACATGTCCCTAGGCCCCAATTTTTAACCAGATTTCTGGTTTTCCAGTCGCCCCTCCCCAGGGCTCTACTCTGGAATCCCTCATTTGGTGGGACACCTGAGGTTGAAAAACAAAACAAAACAAATCAACAACAACAGAACAACGGACTTCTTCCATCCCACAGAATGACGCCAAACTCTTTGGACGGGGCCAAACCCCCAGAGAGTAAGACTTGTCCATTTCCCATGAAGTCACTCGGAAATTTCTCGAACATGAGTGACACGATATCCAGAGACAAAAACTTGAGCAAGAGCCTCACACTAACCCTTTTTTCATATCCCGAAGAGTTCTCCTCATGGTCTGTAGATCAGTCCTGCCATACCTATGACCCAGAACATAAGCCGAGTGTGTGTTTTCAGACAACTGTCCAAACAGCCGTGGCCTACACATCCTACAGGCTCAGGCCCCTGGAGCCAAACCTGACGACTGTGCTTGTCCTCTCCAAGGGAATTGTATGTGCCCATTCCAATGGCCACAACCATACTAAGAGGATAAACCTCCAAGGTCCCTGAGGCCATCCCAATATTTGTGGTGTCCCAGGACAAACAGGGGCAATGTGGGCCCATCTGAGCACCTACCGGCACTCAGACCCGTAGACTGATGTCCCCAGATGTAAAAAGGAACGAACAGGCCCCTAGGCACCTATCGGTTCCATTGGTTTGGCTTCCAGGCATCACTCCTCAGAGGCCTGGATTTCAATAACAGCATATGGCTGTTTCTTGACTCACCCATCAGAACAAATCTCATCTACACATGGGAAACTTGCATGAAGGAGCTGTGTGAAAGCCTCTCTTTAGGAAAACCCTTCAGGGCCCCAGTGCCACCGCTTCATTCCAAGGTCTCCATAGACACAAAATCATATTAGGACACATCCACGGGAGAGTCCATTTCAACTCAGCCTCCTCGGTGGCTTCGCTGATCCAGCAGATCTAACCTGTCTTGTTGCTTAGAGACAATTGAAATGCGAGGTGGGCTACCAAGCCATCCATCCTTAGAACCCTGCTCGGAATCATTTTCCTGGAGCCAACCAACAGGTCTCAATTGTCCTGCAGAAGAATCTTTGCAATTTTGAGCTTCTCACATCTCCCTTCGTGGGAAAACCGTCATGGCCTCGTGATCCACCCCCCCCTTTAAGAAGGGGCCAAAAGGGACAGAATGTCCAATCTGAGCGATCCTCTGATCCTCGCCCTGACTTCAGATGCACGAGATCTCGATTCAGGTCTGGAGATTGTGCCTGCCATGTCCTCACCCAGAATCCTAGGCCTAGATTGGGTTCTCAGACTTCCGTCCTCAGAATACTGACCCACAAGCCCTCCATTTGGCAATCCAGACTACAATGCAGCACTCTGCCTGCCCTCCAGAAGAAAAACATTGCCCTCGGGGGCTTCTCAGAAACCCCAAATGAGGATCAACCTGCACCCCATTCGGCTGTTCCCCAAATATATAGGCTGACCTGGGCACTAATGCCCTTTCTGACACAGCCTGAGCCTGGACCTCCTGGCCCCACCCAGAGAGCTGGCCTCACACTGAGCACATCGGACCCGCCATGGCCTTAGGTCGTCATCTCTTCTCAACCTCGGTTTTCAGGCTTCAGAACCTAGACCTTATCTCCAAACACGGCCCGGTTTTGAAAATGATGCTGAAATCAGAACTCTTTCCCCATGGCAAGAAACCTTGTGGTTGGCATGTGGTCCAAGGTTCAGTGTCGTTGAAACCAGTGTGGCCCATGAGGCCCCGCCCGTACTAGCGGGCCTGATTCGTCACAAACACACATTGTGACCCTCAGCCTGAGCCAAGTCCTCAGGTAAGGCCTCTCAGTGGCTGGATGGAGAGACAGCATATTTGGCTTGCCATGCCCCTAGGCCCCAATTTTTCACCGTAGTTCGGGTTGTGTCTTCACTCTTCCCCAGGGCTCTGCTTTGGAATTCCTCTTTTGGGGGGACACCTGAGGTAACAAACATGAAAGGAGTCCTCCCATCCCACAGATTGACGAAAAACAATTGGGATCGTGCCAAATCCACAGAGCAGGATTCGTCCATGGCCCATGAGGCCTCCACAACATTCCACGGCCATCGCTGATACAAAATCCAGAGACAAAAGCCTGAGCACGCGCCTCAGACTCGCTCATTCTTAATATCCTGAAGAGTTCTTCAGATAAGAACCTACATGGCACCCGAATGCACCCAAAATATATAGTCTAACCTGGGCACTAATGCACTGTCCGACAACCTGAGCCCGGACCTCGTGACAAACACCCAGACAGCTGACCGCACACTGAGCACATCAGAACCGCCATGGCCTTAGGTCATCGCCTCTTCCCTACTTCAGTTTTCAGGCTTCAGAACCTAGACCTTAACTCCAATCACTGCCCAGGAGTGACTGAGATGCAGAAATCAGAACTCTTCCTTAACCATGGCAAGAAACCTTGTGGTCGGCATGTTGTCCAACGTTCAGTGTAGGAAAAACCAGCATTCACCCTGACGCCCCGCCCCTTCTTGAGTGCGACGAGGACATAAACACGCATTGTGACCCTCAGCGTGAGTCCTGTCCTCTAGTACATCCTCTCAGTGGCTGGACCATTAGATGTCATAATGGGCTTGACATGTCCCTAGGCCCCAATTTTTAACCAGATTTCTGGTTTTCCAGTCGCCCCTCCCCAGGGCTCTACTCTGGAATCCCTCATTTGGTGGGACACCTGAGGTTGAAAAACAAAACAAAACAAATCAACAACAACAGAACAACGGACTTCTTCCATCCCACAGAATGACGCCAAACTCTTTGGACGGGGCCAAACCCCCAGAGAGTAAGACTTGTCCATTTCCCATGAAGTCACTCGGAAATTTCTCGACCATGAGTGACACGATATCCAGAGACAAAAACTTGAGCAAGAGCCTCACACTCGCCCTTCTTTCATATCCCGAAGAGTTCTCCTCATGGTCTGTAGATCAGTCCTGCCATACCTATGACCCAGAACATAAGCCGAGTGTGTGTTTTCAGACAACTGTCCGAACAGCCGTGGCCTACACATCCTACAGGCTCAGGCCCCTGGAGCCAAACCTGACGACTGTGCTTGCCCTCTCCAAGGGAATTGTATGTGCCCATTCCAATGGCCACAACCATACTAAGAGGATAAACCTCCAAGGTCCCTGAGGCCATCCCAATATTTGTGGTGTCCCAGGACAAACAGGGGCAATCTGAGCCCATCTGAGCACCTACCGGCACTCAGACCCGTAGACTGATGTCCCCAGAGGTAAAAAGGAACGAACAGGCCCCTAGGCACCTATCGGTTCCATTGGTTTGGCTTCCAGGCATCACTCCTCAGAGGCCTGGATTTCAATAACAGCATATGGCTGTTTCGTGACTCACCCATCAGAACAAATCTCATCTACACATGGGAAACTTGCACGATGGAGCTGTGTGAAAGCCTCTCTTTAGGAGAACCCTTCAGGGCCCCAGTGCCACCGCTTCATTCCAAGGTCTCCATAGACACAAAATCATATTAGGACACATCCACGGGAGAGTCCATTTCAACTCAACGTCCTCGGTGGCTTCGCTGATCCAGCAGATCTAACCTGTCTTGTTGCTTAGAGACAACTGAAATGCGAGGTGGGCTACCAAGCCATCCATCCTTAGAACCCTGCTCGGAATCGTTTTCCTGGAGCCAACCAACAGGTCTCAATTGTCCTGCAGAAGAATCTTTGCAATTCTGAGCTTCTCACATCTCCCTTCGTGAGAAAACCGTCATGGCCTCGTGATCCACCCCCCCCCCTTTAAGAAGGGGCCAAAAGGGACGGAATGTCCAACCTGAGCGATCGTCTGATCCTCGCCCTGACTTCAGATGCACGAGATCTCGATTCAGGTCTGGAGATTGTGCCTGCCATGTCCTCACCCAAAATCCTAGGCCTAGATTGGGTTCTCAGACTTCCGTCCTCAGAATACTGACCCACAAGCCCTCCATTTGGCAATCCAGACTACAATGCAGCACTCTGCCTGCCCTCCAGAAGAAAAACATTGCCCTCGGGGGCTTCTCAGAAACCCCAAATGAGGATCAACCTGCACCCCATTCGGCTGTTCCCCAAATATATAGGCTGACCTGGGCACTAATGCCCTTTCTGACACAGCCTGAGCCTGGACCTCCTGGCCCCACCCAGAGAGCTGGCCTCACACTGAGCACATCGGACCCGCCATGGCCTTAGGTCGTCATCTCTTCTCAACCTCGGTTTTCAGGCTTCAGAACCTAGACCTTATCTCCAAACACGGCCCGGTTTTGAAAATGATGCTGAAATCAGAACTCTTTCCCCATGGCAAGAAACCTTGTGGTTGGCATGTTGTCCAAGGTTCAGTGTCGTTGAAACCAGTGTGGCCCATGAGGCCCCGCCCGTACTAGCGGGCCTGATTCGTCACAAACACACATTGTGACCCTCAGCCTGAGCCCAGTCCTCAGGTAAGGCCTCTCAGTGGCTGGATGGAGAGACAGCATATTTGGCTTGCCATGCCCCTAGGCCCCAATTTTTCACCGTAGTTCGGGTTGTGTCTTCACTCTTCCCCAGGGCTCTGCTTTGGAATTCCTCTTTTGGGGGGACACCTAAGGTAACAAACATGAAAGGAGTCCTCCCATCCCACAGATCGACGAAAAACAATTGGGATCGGGCCAAATCCACAGAGAGCAGGATTCGTCCATGGCCCATGAGGCCTCCCCAACATTCCACGGCCATCGCTGATACAAAATCCAGAGACAAAAGCCTGAGCACACGCCTCAGACTCGCTCATTCTTAATATCCTGAAGAGTTCTTCAGATAAGAACCTACATGGCACCCGAATGCACCCAAAATATATAGTCTAACCTGGGCACTAATGCACTGTCTGACAACCTGAGCCCGGACCTCGTGACAAACACCCAGACAGCTGACCACACACTGAGCACATCAGAACCGCCATGGCCATAGGTCATCGCCTCTTCCCTACTTCAGTTTTCAGGCTTCAGAACCTAGACCTTAACTCCAATCACTGCCCAGGAGTGACTGAGATGCAGAAATCAGAACTCTTCCTTAACCATGGCAAGAAACCTTGTGGTCGGCATGTTGTCCAACGTTCAGTGTAGGAAAAACCAGCATTCACCCTGAGGCCCCGCCCCTTCTTGAGTGCGACGAGGACATAAACACGCATTGTGACCCTCAGCGTGAGTCCTGTCCTCTAGTACGTCCTCTCAGTGGCTGGACCATTAGATGTCATAATGGGCTTGACATGTCCCTAGGCCCCAATTTTTAACCAGATTTCTGGTTTTCCAGTCGCCCCTCCCCAGGGCTCTACTCTGGAATCCCTCATTTGGTGGGACACCTGAGGTTGAAAAACAAAACAAAACAAATCAACAACAACAGAACAACGGACTTCTTCCATCCCACAGAATGACGCCAAACTCTTTGGACGGGGCCAAACCCCCAGAGAGTAAGACTTGTCCATTTCCCATGAAGTCACTCGGAAATTTCTCGACCATGAGTGACACGATATCCAGAGACAAAAACTTGAGCAAGAGCCTCACACTCGCCCTTTTTTTTCATATCCCGAAGAGTTCTCCTCATGGTCTGTAGATCAGTCCTGCCATACCTATGACCCAGAACATAAGCCGAGTGTGTGTTTTCAGACAACTGTCCAAACAGCCGTGGCCTACACACCCTACAGGCTCAGGCCCCTGGAGCCAAACCTGACGACTGTGCTTGCTATCTGCAAGGGAATTGTATGTGCCCATTCCAATGGCCACAACCGTACTTATAGGTTAAACCTCCTAAGTCCCTGAGGCCATCCCAATATTTGTGGTGTCCCAGGACAAACAGTAGCAATCTGGGCCCATCTGAGCACCTACCGCCACTCAGACCCGTAGACTGATGTCCCCAGATGTAAAAAGGAACGAACCGGCCCCTAGGCACCTATTGGATCCATTGGTTTCGCTTCCAGGCATCTCTCCTCAGAGGCCTGGATTTCAATAACAGCATTTGGCTGGTTCTTGACTCACCCATCAGAACAAAACTCATCTACACATGGGAAACTTGCACGATGGAGCTGTGTGAATGCCCCTCCCTAGGAGAACCCTTCAGGTCCCCAGTGCCACCGCTTCATTCCAAGGTCTTCATAGACACAAAATCATATTCGGACACATCCACGTGAGAGTCCATTTCAAATGAGCCTCCTCGGTTGCTCTGCTTATCCAGCAGATCTAACCTGTCTTGTTGCTTGGAGACAATTGGAATGCGCGGTGGGCTACCCCAGCCATCCATCCTTAGAACCCTGTTCGGAATCGTTGTCCTGGAGCCAACCAACAGGTCTCAATTGTCCTGCAGAAGAATATTTGCAATTCGGAGCTTCTCATAACTCCCATCGTGGGTAAACCGTCATGTCCTCGTGATCCACCCCCCCTTCAAGAAGGTACCATCAGGGACAGAATGTCCAACCTGTGCGATTGACTGATCCTCGCCCTGAATTCAGATGCACGAGATCTCAATTCAGGTCTGGAGATTGTGCCTGCCATATCCTCACCCAGAATACTAGGCATAGGTTGGGTTCTCAGACTTCCGTCCTCAGACTACTGACCCACAAGCCCTCCGAAATGGCAATCCAGATTACAATGCAGCACTCTGCCTGCCCTCCAGAAGAAAAACATTGCACTCTGGGGCTTCCCAGAAACCCCAAATGAGGATCAACCTGCACTCCATTCGGCTGTACCCCAAATATATAGGCTGAACTGGGCACAAATGCCCTTTCTGACACAGCCTGAGCCTGGACCTCCTGGACCCACCCAGACAGCTGGTCGCACACTGAGCACATCGGACCCGCCATTGTCTTAGGTGGTCATCTCTTCTCAACCTCGGTTTTCAGGCTTCAGAACCTAGACCTTATCTCCAATCACGGCCTGGGTTTGAAAATGATGCAGAAATCAGAACTCTTTCCCCATGGCAAGACACCTTGTGGTTGCCATGTTGTCAAGGTTCTGTGTCATTGAAACCAGTGTGGCCCATGAGGCCCCGCCCATGCTTGCGGGCCATATTGGTCAAAAAAAACACACATTGTGACCCTCAGCCTGAGCCCAGTCCTCAGGTAAGGCCTCTCAGTGGCTGGATGGAGAGACAGCATATTTGGCTTACCATGCCCCTAGGCCCCAATTTTTAACCGTGTTCGGGTTGTGTCTTCACTCTTCCCCAGGGTTTTGCTTTGGAATTCCTCTTTTGGGGGGAGACCTGAGGTAACAAACCTGAAAGGGGTCCTCCCATCCCACAGATTGACGAAAAACAATTGGGATCGGGCCAAATCCACAGAGAACAAGATTCGTGCATGTCCCATGAGGCCTCCCCAACATTCCACGGCCATCGCTGATACAAAAATCCAGAGACAAAAGCCTGAGCACGTGCCTCAGACTCGCCTATTCTTCATATCCTGAAGAGTTCTTCAATAAGAACCTACACGACACTCGAATGCACCCAAAATATATAGTCTAACCTGGGCACTAATGCACTGTCTGACAACCTGAGCCCGGACCTCGTGGCCAACACCCAGACAGCTGACCGCACACTGAGCACATCAGACCCGCCATGGCCTTAGGTCATCATCTCTTGCCTACCTCATTTTTCAGGCTTCAGAACATAGACCTTAACTCCAATTACTGCCCAGGGTTGACTGTGATGCAGAAATCAGAACTCTTCCTTACCCATGGCAAGAAACCTTGTGGTTGGCATGTTGTCCAACGTTCAGTGTAGGAGAAACCAGCCTTCCCCCTGAGGCCCCGTCCAACCTTGAATGCGATGAGGGCATAACACGCATTGGGACCCTCAGTGTGAGAACTGTCCTCTAGTAAGTCCTCTCAGTGGCTGGACCATTAGATGTCATAATGGGCTTGACATGTCCCTAGGCACCAATTTTTAACCAGATTTCTGGTTTTCCAGTCGCCCCTCCCCAGGGCTCTACTCTGGAATCCCACATTTGGTGGGACACCTGAGGTTGAAAAACAAAACAATAGAAATCAACAACAACAGAGCAACCTAATTCTTCCATCCCACAGAATGTCCCCAAACTTTTTGGTCAGGGCCAAAACCCCAGAGAGTAAGACTCGTCCATTTCCCATGAAGTCACCCGGAAATATCACGACCATGAGTGACACGATATCCAGATACAAAAACTGGAGCAAGAGCCTCACACACGCCCTTTTTTCATATACCGTAGAGTTCTCCTCATGGTCTGTAGATCAGTCCTGCCATACCTATGACCCGAAACATAAGCCGAGTTTGTGTTTTCAGACAACTGTCCAAACAGCCGTGGCCTACACATCCTACAGGCTCAGGCCCCTGGAGCCAAACCTGACGACTGTGCTTGCCCTCTCCAATGGAATTGTACGTGCCCATTCCAATGGCCATAACCACACTATTAGTATAAAACTCCAAAGTCCCTGAGGCCATCCCAATATTTGTGGCGTCCCTCGACAAACAGGGGCAATCTGGGCCCTTCTGAGCACCTACCGGCACTCAGACCCGTAGACTGATGTCCCCAGAGGTAAAAAGGAAAGAACAGGCCCCTAGGCACCTATCGGTTCCATTGGTGTGGCTTCCAGGCATCACTCCTAGAGACCTGGATTACAATAACAGCATATGGCTGTTTCTTGACTCACCCATCAGAACAAATCTCATCTACACATGGGAAACTTGCACGATGGAGCTGTGTGAAAGCCTCTCTTTAGGAGAACCATTCAGGGCCCCAGTGCCACCGCTTCATTCCAAGGTCTCCATAGACACAAAATCATATTAGGACACATCCACGGGAGAGTCCATTTCAACTCAGCCTCCTCGGTGGCTCCGCTGATCCAGCAGATCTAACCTGTCTTGTTGCTTAGAGACAATGAAATGCGAGGTGGGCTACCCAGCCATCCATCCTTACAACCCTGCTCAGAATCATTGTCCAAGAGCCAACCAACAGGTCTCAATTGTCCTGCAGTAGAATCTTTGCAGTTGGTAGCTTCTCACAACAATTGAAATGCGAGGTGGGCTACCCAGCCATCCATCCTTAGAACCCTGCTCGGAATCGTTGTCCAAGAACCAACCAACAGGTCTCAATGGTCCTGCAGTAGAATCTTTGCAGTTGGGAGCTTCTCACAACTCCCATCGTGGGAAAACCCCCCATGGCCTCGTGATCCACCCCCCTTCAAAAAGGGGCCATCTGGGACAGAATGTCCAACCTGAGCGATCGTCTGATCCTCGCCCTGACTTCAGATGCACGAGATCTCGATTCAGGTCTGTAGATTGTTCCTGCCATATCCTCACCCAGAAACCTAGGCCTAGATTGGGTTCTCAGACTTCCGTCCTCAGACTACTGGCCCACAACCCCTCAGGTTTGGCAATCCGAAACTACAATGCAACACTCTGCCTGCTCTCCAGAAGAAAAACATTGCCCTCTGGGGCTACCCAGAAACCCCAAATGAGGATCAACGGGGCACGCCATTCCGCTGTACCCAAAATATATAGGCTGACCTGGGCACTAATGCCCTTTCTGACAAAGCCTGATCCTGGTCTTCAAGCCCCACCCAGACAGCTGGCCGCACACTGAGCACATCAGACCCGCCATGGCCTTAGGTCATCATCTCTTCTCTACCTCAGATTTCAGGCTTCCGAACCTAGACCTTATCTCCAATCACTGCCCAGGGGTGACTGTGATGCAGAAATCAGAACTCTTCCTTTCCCATGGCAAGAAAATTTGTGGTTGGCATGTTGTCCAACGTTCAGTGTAGGAGAAACCAGCATTCACCCTGAGGCCCCCCGCCAATTCTTGAGTGCGACGAGGGCATAAACACGCATTGTGACCCTCTGCATGATTCCTGTCCTCTAGTACGTCCTCTCAGTGGCTGGACCATTAAATGTCATAATGGGCTTGACATGTCCCTATCCCACATTTTTAACCAGATTTCTGGTTGTCCTGTCGCACCTCCCCAGGGCTCTACTCTGGAATCCCACATTTGGTGGGACACCTGAGGTTAGGGTTACACATGGGAAACTTGCACGATGGAGCTGTGTGAAAGCCTCTCTTTAGGAGAACCCTTCAGGTACCCTGTGCCAACGCTTCTTTCAAGGTCTCCATAGACACAAAATCATATTAGGACACATCCACGGGAGAGTCCATTTCAACTCAGCCTCCTCAGTTGCTCCCCCAGATCAGAACATCTAACCTGTCTTGTTGATTGAGGACAATTGGAATGCGAGGTGGGCTATCCAGCCATCCATCCTTAGAACACTGCTCGAAATCGTTGTCTTGGAGCCCACCAACAGGTCTCAATTTTCCTGCAGAGGAATCTTTGCAGTTGGGAGCTTCTCACAGCTACCATCGTGGGAAAACCCCCATGTCCTCGTGATCCACCCCCCTTTCAAGAAGGGTCCATCAGGGACAGAATGTCTTACCTGAGCGATCGTCTGATCCTCGCCCTGACTTCAGATGCACGAGATCTCGATTTAGTTCTGTAATTGTGCCTGCCATATCCTCACCCAGAAACCTAGGCCTAGCTTGGGTTCTCAGACTTCCTTCCTCAGAATAGTGGTCCAGAAGCCCTCCAGTTTGGCAATCCAGAACTACAATGCAGCACTCTGCCTGCCCTCCAGAAGAAAAAATTGCCCTCTCGTGCTACCCAGAAACCTCAAATGAGGATCAACCTGAACTCAATTCGGCAGTACCCCACTTATATAGGCTGACCTGGGCACTAATGTCCTTTCTGACACAGCCTGAGCCTGGACCTCCTGGCCCCCACCCCAGACAGCTGTCCGCACACTGATCACATCGTACCCGCCATGGCCTTAGGTCGTCATCTCTTCTCAACCTCGGTTTTCAGGCTTCAGAACCTAGACCTTATCTTCCAATCACGGCCCGGGTTTTGAAATGATGCAGAAATCAGAACTCTTTCCCCATGGCAAGAAACCTTGTGGTTGGCATGTTGTCCAAGGTTCAGTGTCGTTGAAACCAGTGTGGCCCATGAGGCCCCCCCATGATTGCGGGCCACATTGGTCACAAACACACATTGTGACGCTCAGCCTGAGCCCAGTCCTCAGGTAAGGACTCTCAGTGGCTGGATGGAGAGACAGCATATTGGGCTTGCCATGCCCCTAGGCCCCAAATTTTAACCGTAGTTCGGGTTGTCCCTTCACTCTTCCCCAGGGCTCTGCTTTGGAATTCCTCTTTTGGGGGGACACCTGAGGTAACAAACATGAAAGGAGTCCTCCCATCCCACAGATTGACGAAAAACAATTGGGATCGGGCCAAATCAACAGAGAGCAAGATTCGTCCATGGCCCATGAGGCGTCCCCAACATTCCACGGCAATCTCTGATACAAAATCCAGAGACAAAAGCCTGAGCACGCGCCTCAGACTCGCTCATTCTTCATATGCTGAAGAGTTCTTCAGATAAGAACTTGCACGGCACTCGAAGACACCCAAAATATATAGTCTAACCTGGGCACTAATGCACTGTCTGACAACCTGAGCCCGGACCTCGTGTCCAACACCCAGACAGCTGACCGCACACTGAGCACATCAGACCCGCCATCGCCTTAGGTCATCATCTCTTCCCTACCTCAGTTTTCAGGCTTCAGAACCTAGACCTTATCTCCAATCACTGCCCAGCGGTGACTGTGATGCAGAAATCAGAACTCTTCCTTACCCATGGCAAGAAACCTTGTGGTTGGCATGTTTGTCCAACGTTCAGTGTAGGAGGAACCAGCATTCACCCTGAGGCCCCGCCCATTCTTGAGTGGGACGAGGGCATAAACACGCATTGTGACCCTCAGCGTGAGTCCTGTCCTCTAGTACGTCCTCTCAGTGGCTGGACCATTAGATGTCATAATGGGCTTGACATGTTCCTAGGCCCCAATTTTTAACCAGATTTCTGGTTGTCCAGTCGCCCCCGCCCAGGCGTCTACTCTAGAATCCCTCATTTGGTGGTACACCTGAGGTTGAAAAACAAAACAAAACAAATCAACAACAACAGAGCAACGGACTTTTTCCATCCCACAGAATGACCCCAAACGCTTTGGAAGGGGCCAAACCCCCAGAGAGTAAGACTCGTCCATTTCCCAAGAAGTCACCCGGAAATTTCACGACCATGAGTGACACGATATCCAGAGACAAAAACTGGAGCAAGAGCCTCACACTCGCCCTTTTTTTCATATCCCGAAGAGTTCTCCTCATGGTCTGTAGATCAGTCCTGCCATACCTATGACCCGAAACATAAGCTGAGTTTGTGTTTTCAGACAACTGTCCAAACAGCCCTGGCCTACACACCCTACAGGCTCAGGACCCTGGAGCCAAACATGAAGACTGGGCTTGCCCTCTCCAAGGGAATTGTATGTGCCCATTCCAATGGCCACAACCCTACTAATAGGATAAAACTCTAAAGTCCCTGAGGCCATCCCAATATTTGTGGCTTCCCAGGACAAACAGGGGCAATCTGGGCCCATCTGATCACCTACCGGCACTCAGACACGGAGACTGATGTCCCCAGAGGTAAAAAGGAACGAACAGGCCCATAGGCACCTATCGGATCTATTGCTTTGGTTTCCAGGCATCTCTCCTTAGAGATCCTTAGAACCCTTAGAATCTGCTCTTGCGTCTTTCCTTATGGGATATCCTTGAGCCATCCAACAGGTTTCGACTGTCCCACAGTTGTCCTTGTTCATGGACCACCTCACACTCATATCATGGAAAGCTTCGAAGGTCACATGATGCCCCCAATCTTCATGAAGTCGGATCATGGAAAGAAATTCCAACCTGAGTCAACGGCTGTTCTTCGCCTTGACTTCATGCACGAGATCTTGATTAAGCTCTTCAGAGTGCACCTGCTGTGCCCTCACCCCAAAACCTAAGCATAGCTAGTGTTCTCAGACTACCGTCCTCACTCTCCTGGACCACACGCCCTCCATTTTGGGATTTCCGATGACACAGTGCTGCACTCTGCCTGCCCTCTAGAAGAAAAAACGTTGCCCTATGGGTCTACCCAAAAACCGCAAATGAGGATAAACCTGCATGCCACTCAACTGTACACCAATTATATAGTCTACCCTGTGCACTAATGCCCTGTCTGAGGAAACCAGAGGCCTGAATTCCCAACCGACACGCAGACAGCTTGCCGTACACTGAGAACATCTGAACCGCCATGGCCTTAGGTTGCCATCTCTTTCCAAACTGGTTTTCAGGCTACAGAAACCTAGACCTTATCTCTACTCATTTCCCATGGGTGAACGTGATGCAGAAATCATAACTCCTCCTTCCCTCTCGCCAGAATCTTGTGGTTGGCATCTTATCCAAGTTCAGTGTAGGACCCCTGTAGGGCCTAAAGGTGTAGTAGTAGGGCCCCTGAGGGTAGTGTAGGGTCCCTGAGGCCCTGCCCATGCTTAAGAGCTGCGGTGGGCACAAACACACATTGGGACCCTCAGTTTGAACCCTGTCCTCAAGTAAAGCCTCTCAGTGGCTGGACCATGAGCCCACATATGGGCCCTGCCATGCCCCAAGAAACCCAATCTTAACCAGAGGTAGAGACATCTAGTCACCCCTACTCAGGGCTCTGCTCTGGAATCCCTCTTTGGTGGGACATTTGAGGTAAGTAAAACACAGAAAGGATTCCTCCCACCCACAGAATGACCCCAATCACTTGGGATCAGGCCATCCCCAGAGTGAAAGACTCCTCCATGACCCATGAGGCCAGCCCGACTTTCCACGGCCACTATTGACACAAAATCCAGAGACATAAGCCTCACCCTTAGGTCATAGCCCAAAAAATTCTCCTCATAGTCTGTAGATCGGGCCTGCCATACCTACGTCCCCAAAAACCGTGTTTTCAGACTTCTATCCTGACATCCCTGTCCCACACACCCTCCAGGCTGAGGCCCCTGGAGCCACACCTCAGGACTGTGCCTGCCCTCTCCAAGGAAATTCTTCCCATTCCATTGGCCACAACCCTACATATTAGGAGAAACCTCCAAAGTCCCAGAGGCCATTCCAATAGTGTAGGCCGCCCAGTACAAAGAGGGGTGATCTGTCACAAGCTGAGCAATGACCTCAACTCACCTGTAGACAGATATCCCAAGAGAAATGTATTAAAAACTGGACAGGCCCCTAGAACGTAATTGGTTCCATTGCTTTTGTTTCTAAGCATCTCTCCTCAGAGGCCTGTTTTCCAATACCAGCATATGGGGGATTCCAGAGATACCAATCAGAACAAATCTTGTCTCCACATGGGAAACTTATCCTTTGGAGCTCTGTAAAAACCTCCAGTTAGGAGAAACCTTCAGGTAACCGGAGCCACCACCCTATTCCAAGGTCTCCATGGACACAAACCCGCATTATGACCATTCGGCAGGAGAGTACATTTCAACTCAGCCCCGTTGATTACTCCCCCAGAGACAGAATATCAAACCTGACTTGTCGCTAGGAGACAACTGGAATGCAAAGCAGACTCTCTAGGCTTCCATCGTTGGAATCCTGCTCTGGCGCCGTTCCATATGGGATGTCCTGGGAGCCTTCCAACAGGTCTTGACTGTCCCGCAGAAGGAATCCTTGCAGATTGGACCATCTCACAACTCCTATCGTGGCAAAACCTACATGGCCTCATGAGATGCTCCCCTTTATAAAGGGGCCATCATGGACAGAAACTGCAACCTGAGCCAACTTCTGATCCATTGCTTTGGTTTCTATGTATCTCTCCTCAGAGGCCTGGTTTCCAATATCAGAATATGGGGGTTTCCTAAGGAAACAATCAGAACAGATCTCATCTCCACATGAGAAACTTGCTCTTTGGAGCTGTGTCAATACCTCAGGTTAGGAGGATCCTTCAGGGCGCTGGCACCATGGCCCAATTCCAAGGTCTCCAAGGACACAAACTTACATTATGATCCATCCTCAGGAGAGTCCATTTCAAATCAGCCCCCTCTGCTGCTCACCCAGAGCCAGCAGATCAAACCTGCCTTGTCACTAGGAGACAGTTGGAATGCGAGGTGGGCTGCCCAGGCATCCATCCTTAGAACCCTGCTCTGGAGAATTTCTTTATGGGACGTCTTGAATCCAACCAACCTGTCTTGACTGTCTCGCAGAATGAATCCTTTTGGTTTGAAGCATCACACAATCCCACTGAGAGAAAACCTCCATTTCCTCAGGATGCCCCACACCTTCATAAATGGGCCATCATGGACAGAAACTCCATCCTAAGCCAAAGTCTGATCCCCGCCCTGAATTCAGAAGCACGAGATCTCGATTCAGCACTTCAGAGTGTGCCTGCTGTGCTCTCGCCCCAAAACCTAAGCCTAACTTGTGTTCTCAGACTTCCGTCTTCACAATGCTGGCCACACCCCTCCAGTTTGGCAATTCTGGAGACACAATGCAGCACTCTGCCTGCCCTCCAGAAGAAAAATGTTGCCCTATAGGGCTAACCAGAAACGCCAAAGGAGTAACAACCTGCATGCCACTCGACCATACCCCAATTATACAATCTAGCCTGTGCACTAAAGCCCTGTCTGACACAGCCTGAAGGCAGACCTCCAGTCCAACACCCAGACAGCTGGCCGTACACTGAGCATATCAAACCCACAATGGCTTTCGGCCATCATCTCTACCCAACCTCAGTTTTCACCTTCAGAACCTAGACCTTATCTCTACTCACTGCTCAGGAGTGAACGTGATACAAGAATCAGAACTTCTCCTTCGCCATGGCAAGAAACCTTGTGGTTGGCATGTGGTCCAACGTTCATTGTAGGAGAAAGCAGCATGGACTATGAGGCCCCACCAATCCCTGAGGGCTACAATTTGCACAAACACACATTGTGACCCTCAGCGTGAGCCCTATCCTCATGTAAAGCCTCTTAGTGACTGGAACAACAGCCCACATATGGGGCTTGCCAAGCCCCTAGTCCCCCAATCTCAACCAGAGTTAGAGATGTCTAGTCACACCTACTCAGGGCACTGCTCTGTAATCCCTCTTTGGTGGGACACCTGAGGTAAAAAAAAAAAAAAAAAATACAGAAAGGACTCTTCCCATCCACAGAATGATCCCAACCACTTGGGATCAGGCCAAATCACCAGAGAAAGACTTGTCCATGGCCCTTGAGGACACCCCGACATTCCACGGCCACCGTAGGCACAAAATCCAGAGACAAAAGCCTGAGCAAATGCCACATACTCGCCCTTTGTTCATAGACCGGAAAATTCTCACGGTCTGTAGATCGAGCCTTCATACATACATCCCCAAACCTAAGCTGAGTTTGTGTTTTCAGACTTCTGTCCCCACAGTCCTGGCCCACACACCTTCCAAGCTGGGGCCCCTGGAGCCGCACCTGAGGACTGTGGCTTCCCTCTCCAGGGGAATTCTGCCATTTCCATTGGCCACAACCCTATAGATTAGGAGAAACCTCCAAACTCCCCGAGGCCATCCCAATAGTGTTGGCTGCCCAGGACAAACAGGGATGATCTTTCACAAGTTAGGAAACTACCTCCACTCAGACCCAGAGACAGATATCCCCATAGAATAAGATTGAACTGGACAGGCACTTAGGCCCTAATCAGATCCATTGCTTTTGTTTCCAGGCATCTCTCCTTAGAGGCCTGGTTACCAATACCAGCATATGGGGGATTACTGAGGCACTCATAGAAAAATCTCGTCTCCACATAGGAAATGTACTCTTTGGAGCTCTATAAACACCTCTGTTTAGGAGAATCTTTCAGGGCCCCGGATCAAGCGCCCCATTCCAAGGTCTCCATGGACTTAAACCCACATTATGATCTATCCTCGGTAGAGTCCATGTCAACTCATCCCCCTTGGTTTCTCCCCCAGGGCCTGCAGATCAAACCTGCCTTGTTGCTAGGAGACAACTAGAATGGGAGGCGGGCTGCCCAGGCATCCATCCTTAGAACCCTACTCTGGAGTCGTTCCATATGGGACATCCTAGAGCCATCCAACAGGTCTCAAGTGTCCCACAGAAGGAATCTTTGCAGTCTGGTGCATCTCACAACTCCAATTGTGGGAAAATCTTCATGGCCTCTTGAGACGCTCCACTTTATAAAGGGGCCATCATGGACAGAAACTCCAACCTGAGCAAACGTCTGATATTCGCCCAGGTTTCAGGTGCATGAGATCTTGATTCAGCTCTGCAGAGTGTGCCTTCTGTGCCCTCACGCCAAAAACTAAGCCTAGCTTGTGTTCTCAGACTACCATCCTCACACCCCTGGCCCAAAAGCCCTACAATTTGGCAATACTGGGGCCACAATGCAGCACTCTGCCTGCCCTCCAGAAGAAAAACGTTGCCTTATGGAGGTACCTAGAAACCCGAATGAGGATCAACTGAACGCCACTCGACTGCACCCCAAATATACAGTCTACCCTGTCTAATGCCCTGTCTGACACAGCATGAGCCCACACCTCCAGACCTACGCTCAACAGATAGCCACACACTGAGCTCATTGTACCCATCAGGTCCTTAGGTCTTCATCTCTTCCCAACCTCGGTTTTCGGGTTTCAGAACCTAGACCTAAACTCCAATCACTGTCCATGGGTGAACGTGATGCAGAAATCACAACTCTTCCTTCGCCATGGCCGGAAAACCTTGTGGTTGGCATATTTTCCAACGTTCAGTGTAGGAGAATCCAGCGTGGCCCATGAGGCCCTTCCCATGCTTGAGGGCCTTGTTGGGCACAAATAGGCATTGTGACCCTCAGCATGAGCCCTGTCCTCAAGGAAGACCTCTCAGTGTCTGAATCAGGAGCCACATATTGGTCTTGCCATGCCCCTAGGCCCCCAAACTTAAACAGAGGTGGGGTTATCCAGGTGTCCCTACCAAGGACTCTGCTCTGGAATCCCTCTTTTATTGGCACACATGAGGTACATAAAATAAAATAAAAAAAAACAGAAAGGACACCTCCCATCCCACAGAATGTACCCAAACTCTTGGGATTGGGTCAAATCCTCAGAGAAGGAAAGCTGTCCACAACCCATGAGGCCACGCCAGCATTCGACCCCACATTGTTGACACAAATCCAGAGACAAAACCTGAGCAAGCACCTCAAACTCACCCTTTTTTCATATCCCTAAGTGTTATCACGGTCTGTAGATTGGGCGTGCCATACCTATGTCCCCAATCCTAAGCGGAATTTGTGTTTCCAGACTTCTGTCCCCACAGGCCTGGCCCACACACTCTCAAGGCTGGGCCCCTAGAGCCAAACTCAGAACTGTGCCTGCCCTCTCCAGGTGATTTCTGCCCATTCCATTGGCCACAACCCTATAGATTAGGAGAAACTCCAAAATCCCGAGGCCATTCCCAATATTAAAAGCTGCCCAGGACAAACAGGGGCGATCTGACACAAGCCGAGCAACTACCTCCACTCAGATCCATAGACACGTATCCCCAGGAAAGAGATTGAACCGGACAGGCACCTAGGCCCTAATCATATCCATTGCTTTTGTTTCCAGGCATCTCTCCTCAGAGGCCTGGTTTCTCATACCAGCATATAGGAGATTCCTTAGGCACTCATCAAAACAATTCTCTTCTCTACATAGGAAATGTACTCTTTAGAGCTCCATCAAAACCTCCGGTTATGAACATCCCTCAAGGCCCCGGATCAAGCACCCCATTCCAAGGTCTCCATGGACACAAATGCACATTCTGACCCATCCTCAACTCACCCATTTCAACACACCCGCCTCGGTTACTCCCCTAGATCCAGCAGATCGAAGTTGCCTTGGCGCTATGAGACACCTGGAATGGGAGGCAGGCTGCCCAGGCATCCATCCTTAGAACCCTGCTCTGGATAACTTCCTTATGGGATGTCCTGGAGCCATCCAGCAGGTCTCGACTGTCCCACGGAAGGAATCATTGTGGTTTGGAGCATCTCACAATTCCCATCGTGGGAAAACCTCCATGGCCTCGTGACACCCTCCCCTTCATGAAGGGGCCGTCATGGACAGAAACTCCAACCTGAGCCAACGTCTGATCCTAGCTCTGTTTTCAGGTACACGGGATCTCGAATCATCTCTGCAGAGGGTGCCTGCCGACCCCTCACCCCGAAATCTAAGTCTGGCTTGTGTTCTCAGAATTTTTTCCTCACACTCCTGGCCCACAAGCCTTCCAGTTTGGGAATTCTGGAGCCACTATGTGGCACTGTGTCTTCCTTCCAGAAGAAAAACGTTGCCCTCTGGGGCTACCCAGTAACCACAAATGAGTACCAACCTGCACGAAACTCGACTGCACCCCAATGATACAGTCTAGCCTGGGCACTAATTCCCTGTGTGCCACAGCCTGAGCCTGCACCTCCCAACCCACACTCAACAGCTGGCCGAACACTGAGCACATCAGTCACACCATGGCCTTAGGTCTTCATCTCTTCCCAACCTCAGTTTTCAGGCTTCAGAACCTAGACCTTAAATCCAATCACAGTCCAGGAGTGAAAATGTTGCAGAAATTAGAATTCCTTCTTCCCCATGGCCAGAAAACTTGTGCTTGCCATATTGTGCAACGTTCAGTGTAGGAGAAACCAGCATGGTACATTAGGCCACACCCTGACTTGAGGGGCTCCTTGGGCACAAACACACATTGTGAAACTCAATGTGAGCCCTATGCTCAAGGAAGGCCTCTCAGTGTCTGGACCAAGAGCCCACATATGGGGCTTGCCATGTTCTTAGGTCCCAATGTTAACCAGAGTTCTGGTTGTCCAGTCGCCCCTCCCCAGGACTCTGCTGTGGAATCCCTCTTTTGGTGGTCCACCTGAGGTAAAAAAAAAAAAAAAAAAAAAAAAAAAAAAAAAAAAAAAAAAAAAAAGGCCTCCTCCCTTCCCACAGAATGACCCCAAACTCTTGGGATTGGGTCAACCCCAGAAAGGGGAGCCTCATCGATGGCCCATGAGGACACCCGGACATTCCATGGCAATCGGTGACACATATCCAGAAAAAAAATAAGCATGAGCAAGCACCTCACTTTCGCCCTTTGTTCATATCCCGAAGAGTTCTCCTCACGGTCTATATATCGGGGCAGCCATACCTACAGACCCAAACCTAAGTGGAGTTTGTGTTTTCAGACTTTTGTCCAAATAGCCCTGGACCACACATGCTCCACACTTGGGTCCCTGGAGCCACACCTCAGGACTGTGCTTCCCTTTCAAGAGAATTCTTCCCCACTCCATTGGCCACAACCTTGCAAATTAGGAAACACCTCCAAAGTTACCGAGGCCATCCCAATAGTGTAGGCCGCCCAGGACAAACAGGTGTGATCTCAAACCAGCTGAGCAACTACCTCCACTCAGACAAAAGATGTCCCCAGAGAAGAATATTGAACCAGACAGGCCCCTAGGCCCTAATCAGATCCATTGCTTTGGTTTCCAGGCATCTCTCCTCAGAGGCCTCATTTCCAATACCAGCAAATGGTGGTTTCCTGAGGCACCAATAAGAACAAATCTCGTCTCCCCATGGAAAACTTGCTCATTGGAGCTTTGTTATACCTCTGGTTAGGAGAATCCTTCAGGGCCCTGGTGCCACTGCCCCATACCAAGGTCTCAATGGACTCAAACCAACATTAAGACCATCCTCAGGAAAGTCCATTTCAACTCATTTAAGACCATCCTCAGGAAAGTCCATTCCAACTCAGCCCCCTCTGATGCTACCCCAAGCCAGCAGATCAAACGTTTCTTGTTGCTAGGAGACAATTGGAATTGAGGCTGTCTGCCCAGGCATCCATACTTAGAGCCCTGTTCTGGAAAAATACCTTATGAGATGTCCCGGAGCCATCCAACAATCTTAATTGTCCCACAGAAGGAATCCTTGCAGTTCGGAGCATCTCACAACTCTAATAGTGGGGAAACCCCCATGGCCTCATAATGCCCCCCCCTTCATGAAGGGGCCAACATGGCCAGAAACTCCAACCAGAGCCAAAGTCTGATCCTCGACCTGACTTCAGACTCATGAGATCTCAATTCAGCTCTGCAGAGTGTGCCTGCCATGTCCATTCCCCGAAACCTAAGCCTAGCTTGTGTTCTCAGACTTCCGTCCTCACTCTCCTGGCCCACAAGCCCTCCAGTTTGGGAATTCCGAAGCCACAATGCAGCACTCTGCCTGCCCTCCAGAAGAAAAACTTTGCCCTATGCTGCTAATAAGAAACCCCAAATGATTATCTAATGCATGCCACTCAACTGTAAAGCAATTATACAGCCTACCCTGAATACGAATGCCCTGTCTGGCACAGCCTGAGACAAGACATCCCAAACGACACCTAGACAGCTGGCTCCAACCTGGACACAAGGGACCCGCTATGGCTGTAGTTCGTCATCTCTTCCCAACCTCGGTTTTCAGGCTTCAGAACCTAGACCTTATCTCCAATCACTGCCCCAGGGGTGAACGTGATGCAGAAATTAGAATTCCTCCTTCCCCATGGCCAGAAACCTTGTGGTTGGCATGTTGTCCAACGTTCAATGTGGGAAAACCTGCATTGACGGAAAGGCCACGCCAGTGCTTGAGGGCCGCCTAGGGCACAGACATGCATTGTGACCTGTAGCGTGAGTCCCGTATTAAAGTAACGCCTCTCAGTGGCTGGACCAAGATCCTGCATATGGGGCTTGTCATATCCATAGGCCCCCAGGCTTAACCAGAGAGCGAGTATTCCAGTTGTCAGTACCCACTTCTATGCTCCAGAATCCCTCTACTGGGGGGACACATGAAGCAGAAAACAGGACTCTTCCCTTCCCACAGAATGACCCCAAAATCTTGGGGGCTGGACAAACTACCAGAGAGGGAGACTTCTACGACCCATGAGGCAACTCCTACATTAAACGGCCATTGTGGACAAAATATCCAGAGACAAAAGACTGAGCGACTGCCTCCCTCTCACCCCTTCTTTCATATCCAGAGGAGCTCCCCTCACGGACTGTAGATCAGGCCTGCCATAACCTCGGCCCCAAACCTGAGCTGAGTTTGGGTTTTTGGATGTCTGTCTGCAAAGCCGTGGCCCACACCGCCTCCAGGCTGGGGTCTCTGGAGCCACACCACAGAACTGTGCCTGCTCTCTCCTAAGAAACTGCCCGTTCCATTGGCCACAACTCTACAAAATAGTAGAAACCTCAAGGTCCCCAAGGACATCCCACTACCGCAAGCCGCACTGGACAAACAGGGGCATTATGACACCAGCTGAGCAACAACTACTATCTCCATGCAGACACACAGACTGAAATCCGCAGAGACAGAAGATTGAACCAGACAGGCCCCTAGGCCCTATTATGAACTCTTGCTTTGGTGTCCAGGTATCACTCCTCAGAGGCCTGGGTTCGAACACCAGCATATGGGGCTATCCGGAGGCACCAGACAGAACACCCTCTCATCTCCGCATGGAAAGCTTCCTTGTTGGAGTTGTGTCAAACCCTTCGGGTTGGAGAATCCTGCAGAGTCCCTTAGCTACTGCCACATTCCAAGGTCTCCATGGCCACCAACCCACATTATGACTCATCCTCAGGAAAGTCCATTTAAACTCAGCCTTCTGGGTAGCTCACCCAAGAGCCCGCAGATTGAGCGTGCCTTGTCTCGACCAGGCAATGGGAAGGTGAGTTGGCGTTTCACGGCATCCATGCTTAGGCCCCTGCTCTCGAGTCTTTCTGTATGGGGTATCCTGGAACCATCCAATAGTACTCGACTGTCCTGAAGAAGGAAACTTTGAAGTTTGGAGCAGCTCACAACTCCCAGCGTAGGGAAACCTCCCTGGCCTCATGACGCCCCCACCCCCTTCAGGAAGGGGCCGTCATGGACACAAACTCCAGCTTGAGGCAACATCTGATACTCGCCCTGACCTCAGATGCAGGAGATCTCGATTCAGCCTCTGCAGAGTGGGCCCAAACCTCGTGCTACCTTGTGTTTTCAGACTTCCTTCCTCACACTCCTGGCAAACATGTCCTCAAGACTTGGAATTCTGGAACCAAAATGCAGCCCTATGCTGGCCCTCCAGAAGAAAAACGTTGCTCTATGAGGATCTCCATAAAACCCAAATGAGGATCAACCTGCTCGGTTCTCGACCTCACCCCAATTGGTTTGTTCGGGATGTCCATTCATCCCTCCCCAGAGCTCTGCTTTGGAATCCCTCTTTTGGTGGGACACCTGAGGTAACAAAACTAAAAGGACTCCTCCCATCCTTCAGATTGACCCAAAACAATTGGGATTGGACCAAATTCACAGAGAGGAAGTCTCGTCCATGGCCTATGAGGCCTCCCTGAGATTCCACAGCCATCGTTGACAACAAATCCAGAGACAAAAGTCTGAGCAAGCACCTCACACTCGCTCTTTTGTCGTATCCCAAAGAGTTCTGCTCACGGTCTGTAGATCGGGCCTGCCATACCTACTTCCCAAACCTAAGCCGAGTTTGTGTTTTCAGACTTCTGTCCTCACATTCCTGGCCCACAGACCCTTCAGGCTGGGGCCCCTGGAGCCACACATCAGGACTGTGCCTGTCCATACCACGGGAATTCTGCCCATTCCATTATCCACAATCGTACAAATTAGGAAAAACCTCCAGAGTCCCCAAGGACATCCCAATAATGTAGGCCGCCCAGGACAAACAAGGGTCATCTGAAACCATCTGAGCATCTACCACTACTCAGCGTAGATGGATGTCCCCAGAGAAGAAGATTGAATCAGACAGGCCCCTAGGCCTGAATCAGATTCATTGTGTTCAGTTACAGGTATCTCTCCTCAGAGGCCTGGTTTCCAATATTAGCATATGGGGATTTCATGAGGCAGCAATCAAAACAAATCTCTTCTCCACATGGGAAAATTATCCTTTGAAGATGTCTCAAAACCTCCAGTTAGGAGAATCCTTCAGAGCCTGTGTGCCACTGCCCCATTAGAAAAAACACATTAGGACCCATCCACAGGAGAGTCCATTTCAACTGAGCGTATTTGGTTGCTCCGCGAGATCCAGCAGATCTAACTTGTCTTGTTGCTAGGAGACAATTTGAATGTGAGGTGGCCTACACCGCCATCCATCCTTAAAACCCTGCTCAGAATCGTTGGCCTGGAGCCAACCAACAATCTCAATTGTTCTGCAAAAGAATCTTTGCAGCTGGAAGCTTCTCAGAACTCCCATTGTGAGTGAACACCCATGGCCACATGATCCCCCCCCCTTCATCAAGGGGCCATCAGGGACATAAGGTACAACCTGAGCGATCGTCTGATCCTCACCCTGACTTCAGATGCACGAGATCTCGGTTCAGGTCTGTAGATTGTGCCTGCCATGTCCTCACCCAGAAACCTAAGCCTTGCTTGTGTCCTCAGACTTCTGTCCACAGACTACTGGCTCACAAGCCCTCCATTTGGGCAATCCAGAACTACAATGCAGCACTCTCCCTGCCCTGCAAAAGAAATACATTGCCCTATGGGGCTACCTAGAAACCCCAAATGAAGATCAACGTGCACGACACTTGGCTATACCCAAAATATATAGGATGACCTGGGCAATAATGCCCTTTCTGACACAGCCTGAGCCTGGACCTCCTGGGCCCACCCAGACAGCTGGCTACAAACTGAGAACTTCAGACCCCCATGGCCTTATGTCGTTATCCCTTCCCAACCTCAGTTTTCAGGCTTCAGAACCTAGACCTTATCTCCAATCACTGCCCAGGTTTGAAAATGATGCAGAAATCAGAACTCCTTCCCGATGGCAGGAAAACTTGTGGTTGGCTTGTTGTCCAACATTCAGTGTAGTAGAAACCAGTGTGTCCATTGAGGCCCCGCCATTGCTCGCGGTCCAGATAGGTAGCAAACACACATTGTGACCCTCAGCCTTAGCCCAGTCCTCAGGTAAGGCCTCTCAGTTGCTGGATGAAGAGACAGCATATTGGGCTTGCCATGCCCCTAGGCCCCAATTTTTAACCATAGTTCGTGTTGTCCCATCACGCTTCCCCAAGTCTCTGCTTTGGAATTCCTCTTTTGGTGGGACACCTGATGTAACAACCCTGAAAGGAGTCCTCCACCCAACAGATTGACGAAAAAAATTGGGATTGGGCCAAATGAACAGAGAGCAAGATTCGTCCATGGCCCATGAGGCCTCCTCAACATTCCACGGCCATCGCTGAAACAAAATCCAGAGACAAAAGCCTGAGCAAGCGCCTCAGACTCCTACTATCTTCATATCCTGAAGATGTCTTCTCATGGTTTGTAGATCGGGCCTGCCATACCTACGTCCCCAAACATAAGCTGAGTTTGTGTTTTCAGACTTCGTTCCTCAAAGTCCTGTGCAACACACCATCAAGGCTGGGGACCCTGGAGCCACACATAACGACTGTGCCTACCCAATCCATGGGAATTCTGCCCATTCTATTGTCCAAAATCTTACAAATTAGGTGAACCCCTCCAAAGTCTCTGAGGCCATCCCAATAGTATAGGTCGCCCGGGACAGAAAAGGTCAGTCTGTCACCAGCTGAGCATCTTCCTCCACTCATACCCTAGATGGATGTCCCCAGAGAAGAAGATTGAACCAGACAGGACCCTAGGCCAAAATCGGATCCATTGCTTTGGTTTACAGGCATGTGTCCTCAAAACCCTGGATTCCAATACCAGCATTGGGGTTTTTTCTGAGGCACCCATCAGAACAAACCTCGTCTCCACAAGGAAACTTGTGCATGGGAGCTATGTCAAAAGCTGAGGAGAATACTTCAGGTCCCGGTGCCACCGCCCCATTCCAAGGCCCTCATGGATACAAACATACATTAGACCCATCCTCAGGAAAGTCCATTTCAACTCAGCCACCCCGGTTGCTCCCGCAGAGCCATCAGATCTAAACTGTCTTGTTGCTAGGAGACAATTGGAATGCGAGGCGGGCTTCCCAGGCATCCATCCTCGAACGTTGGTCTGGACTCATCCATATGGGATGTCCTGGAGCTGTCCAACAGGTCTCAATTGTCCCGCAGAAGGAATCCTAGGAGGGGGCATCCCACCACTCCAAACGTGGGAAAACCTCCACGGCCTCGAGATTCGGCTCCCTTCATAATGGGGCCGACATGAACAGAAAATCCAAGCTGAGCCAACGTCTGATCCTCGCTCTGACTTCAGATGTATGAGATATTGCTTCAGATCTTTAGGAGGTACATGCCGTGCCCTCGCCCTGAATCCCAAGTCTAACTTGGTTTCTCAGACTTCCGTCCTCACATTCCTGGCACCGAAGCCCACAAGTTTGGCAATTCCGGACCATCATTGCAGCACTCTGCCTGCCCTCTAGAAACAAAATATTGCCCAATGAGCTGCCCGGGCGCATTAAATGAGAATAAACTTACACAGCACTCTAATGTACCCAAATTATATAGTCTAACCTGGGCAGTGATGCACTGTCTGACGCCCCCTGAGCCGGAACCTCCTGAACAACACCCAGACAGCTGACCGCACCCTGAACCCATAAGACCCTCCGTGGCCTTAGGTCATCATCTCTGCCCTACCTGAGTTTTCAGGCTTCAGAACGTAGACCTTATCTCCAATCACGGCCCAGGGGTGACTGTGATGCAGAAATCAAAACTCCTGCTTACACAAGGCAAGAAACCTTGTGGTTGCCATGTTGTCCTACGTTCAGTGTAGGAGAAACCAGCATTCACCCTGAGGTCACGCCCATTTTTGAGTGCGACGAGGGCATAAACACGCATTGTGACCCTCAGCGTGATTCCTGACCTCTAGTAAATCCTCTCAGTGGCTGGACAATTAGATGTCATAATGGGCTTGACATGTCCCTAGGCCCCAATTTTTAACCAGATTTCTGGTTGTCCAGTCACAACTCCCCAGGGCTCTACTCTGGAATCCCTCATTTGGTGGGACACCTGAGGTTGAAAAACAAAACAAAACAAATCAACAACAACAAAAAAAAAACAGACTTCTTCCATCCCACAGAGTGACCCCAAACTCCTTGGACGGGGCCAAACCCCCAGAGAGTAAGACTCGTCCATTTCCCATGAAGTCACCTGGAAATTTCAGGACCATGAGTGACACAATATCTAGAGACAAAAACGTGAGCAAGAGCCTCACACTCGCCCTTTTTTCATATCCCAAAGTGTTCTCCTCATGGTCTGTAGATCAGTCCTGCCATACCTATGACCTGAAACATAAGCCGAGTTTGTGTTTTCAGACAACTGTCCCAACAGCTCTGGCCTACACAACCTACAGGCTTAGGCCCCTGAGACCAAACGTGAAGACTGTGCTTGCACTCTCCAAGGGAATTGTATGTGCCCATTCCAATGGCCACAACCCTACTAAGAGGATAAACCTCCAAAATTCCTGAGGCCATCCCAATAGTGGTGGCTTCCCAGGACAAACAGGGGCAATCTGAGCCCATCTGAGCACCTACCTGCACTCAGACCCGTAGACTGTTATCCCCCAGAGGTAATAAGGAACGAGCAGGCCCCTAGGCACCTATCGGAAACATTGCTTTGGTTTCGAGACATCTCTCCTCAGAGGCCTGGATTTCAATAACAGCATAAGGCTGTTTCTTGACTGACCATAAGAACAAATCTCATCTAAACATGGGAAACTTGCACGATGGAGCTGTGTGAAAGCCTCTCGTTAGGAGAACCCTTCAGGGCCCCAGTGCCACCGCTTCATTCCAAGGTCTCCATAGACACAAAATCATATTATGTCACATCCACGGGAGAGTCCATTTCAACTCAGCCTCCTCGGTTGCTCCGCCAGATCCAGCAGATCTGACCTGTCTTGTTGCTTGGAGACAATTGGAATGCGAGGTGGGCTACCCAGCCATCAATCATCCTTAGAACCCTGCTCAGAATCGTAGTCCTGGATCCAACCAAGAGGTGTCAATTATCCTGCAGAAGAATCTTTGCAGTTGGGAGCTTCTCAGAACTCCCATCGTGAGAGAACCCCCATGGCCACATGATCCCCCTCCATTCATAAAGGGGCCATCAGGTACATAAGGTCCAACCTGAGCGAACGTCTGATCCTCACCCTGACTTCAGATGCACGAGATCTCGGTTCAGGTCTGTAGATTGTGCCTGCCATGTCCTCACCCAGAAACCTAAGCTTTGCTTGTGTCCTCAGATTTCTGTCCACATACTACTGGCTCACAAGCCCTCCATTTTGGCAATCCAGAACTACAATGCAGCACTCTACATGCCCTGCAGAAGAAATACATTGCCCTCTGGGGCTACCTAGAAACCCCAAATGAAGATCAACCTGCACGCCAATTGGCTGTACCCAAATTTATAGGCTGACCTGGCCTTAATGCCCTTTCTGACACAGCCTGAGACTGGACCTCCTGGCCCCACCCATACAGCTGGCCGCTCACTGAGCACATCGGACCAGCCATTGCCTTAGGTCGTTATCCCATCCCAACCTCAGTTTTCAGGCTTCAGAACCTAGACCTTATCTCCAATCACTGCCCAGGTTTGAAAATGATGCAGAAATCAGAACTCCTTCCCGATGGCAGGAAAACTTGTGGTTGGCTTGTAGTCCAACGTTCAGTGTAGTGGAAACCAGTGTGTCCAATGAGGCCCCGCCATTGCTCGCGGTCCAGATAGGTAGCAAACACACATTGTGACCCTCAGCCTTAGCCCAGTCCTCAGATAAGGCCTCTCAGTGGCTGGATGAAGAGACAGCATATTGGGCTTGCCATGCCCCTAGGCCCCAATTTTAAACAATAGTTCGGGTTGTCCCTTCACTCTTGCCCAGGGCTCTGCTTTTGAAATCCTCTTTTGGTGGGACACCTGAGGTAACAACCCTGAAAGGAGTCCTCCATCCAACAGATTGACGAAAAACAATTGGTATCGGGCCAAATCCACAGAGAGCAAGATTCGTCCATGGCCCAAGAGGCCTCCTCGACATTCCACAGCCATCGCTGAAATAAAATCCAGAGACAAAAGCCTGAGCAAGCACCTCAGACTCGCACTATCTTCATATCCTGAAGATGTCTTCTCATGGTTTGTAGATCGGGCCTGCCATACCTACGTCCCCAAACATAAGCTGAGTTTGTGTTTTCAGACTTCTGTCCTCAAAGTCCTGGGCCACACACCATCCAGGCTGGGGACCCTGGAGCCACACATTAGGACTGTGCCTACCCAATCCATGGGAATTTCTCCATTCCATTGTCCAAAAACGTACAAATTAGGAGAACACTCCAAAGTCCCTGAGGACATACCAATAGTATATGTCGCCCGGGACAAAAAAGGTCAGTCTGTCACCAGCTGAGCATCTTCGTCCACTCATACCCTAGATGGATGTCCCCAGAGAAGAAGATTGAACCAGACCGGACCTTGGCCAAAATCCGATCCATTGCTTTGGTTTACAGGCATGTCTCCTCAAAACCCTGGATTCCAATACCAGCATTGGGGTTTTTCTGAGGCACCCATCAGAACAAACCTCGTCTCCACAAGGAAACTTGTGCATGGGAGCTATGTCAAAAGCTTAGGAGAATACTTCAGGGTCCCGGTGCCCACCGCCCCATTCCAAGGCCCTCATGGACATAAACACACATTAGACCCATCCTCAGGAAAGTCCATTTCAACTCAGCCACCCCGGTTGCTCCCGCAGAGCCATCAGATCAAAACTGTCTTGTCGCAAGGAGACAATTGGAATGCGAGGCGGGCTTCCAAGGCATCCATCCTCGAACGTTGGTCTGGACTCATCCATATGGGTTCCTGGAGCTGTCCAACAGGTCTCAATTGTCCCGCAGAAGGAATCCTAGGAGGGGGCATCCCACCACTCCAACGTGGGAAAACCTCCACGGCCTCGAGATTCGACTCCCTTCATGAAGGGGCCGTCATGAACAGAAAATCCAAGCTGAGCCAACGTCTGATCCTCGCTCTGACTTCAGATGCATGAGATATTGCTTGAGATCTTCAGGAGGTACATGCCGTGCTCTCGCCCTGAATCCCAAGTCTAACTTTTGTTCTCAGACTTCCGTCCTCACACTCCAGGCCCCGAAGCCCACAAGCTTGGCAATTCCAGACAATCATTGCAGCACTCTGCTTGCCCTCGAGATCAAAATATTGCCCAATGAGCTGCCCGGGCACATTAAATGAGAATAAACCCTAACGGCGCTCTAATGTACCCAAATTATATAGTCTAACCTGGGCAGTAATGCACTGTCTGACACACCCTGAGCTGGGACCTCCTGAGCAACACCCAGACAGCTGACTGCACCCTGAGCCCATAAGACCCGCCGTGGCCTTCGGTCATCATCTCTTCCCTACCTCAGTTTTCAGTCTTCAGAACCTAGACCTTATCTCCAATCACTGCCCAGGGGTGACTGTGATGCAGAAATCAGAACTCTTCCTTACCCATGGCAAGAAACCTTATGGTTGGCATGTTGTCCAAAGTTCAGTGTAGGGGAAACCAGCATTCACCCTGAGGCCCCGCCCATTCTTGAGTGCGACGAGGACATAAACACGCATTGTGACCCTCAGCGTGAGTCCTTTCCTCTAGTACGTCATCTCAGTGGCTAGAACAATAGATGCCATAATGGCTTGACATGTCCCTAAGCCCCAAATTTAAACCAGATTTCTGGTTGTCCAATCGCCCCTCCCCAGTTCTCTACTCTGTAATTCCTCATTTGGTGGGGTTTGAAAAACAAAATAAAAGAACAACAACAAAAAAAAAACACGGATTTCTTCCATCCCACAGAATGACCACAAACGCTTTGCATTGGGCCAAACCCCCAGAGAGTAGGACTCGTCCATTTCCCATGAAGTCACCCGGATATTTATGACCATGAATGGCACGATATCCAGAGATAAAAACTTGAGCAAGAACCTCACACTCGCCCATTTTTCATATCCCGAAGAGTTCTCCTCATGGTCTGTCGATCAGTCCTGCCATACCTATGACCCGAAACAGAATCCGAGTTTGTGTTTTAGGACAACTGTCCAAACAGCCCAGGCCTACACACCATACAGGCTCAGGCCCCTGGACCCAACCTGAGGACTGTACTTGCCCTCTCCAAGGGAATTCTGTGTGCCCATTCCAATGGCCACAACTCTACTAATAGAATAAACCTCCAAAGTCCCTGAGGCCATCCCAATAGTGGTGGCTTCCCAGGACAAACAGGAGCAATCTTAGCCCATCTGAGAAGCTACCTGCACTCAGACTTGTAGACTGATATCCCCAGAGGACAAAGGAATGAACAGGCCCCTAGGCCCTAATCGGATCCATTGCTTTGGTTTCCAGGCATCTTCCTCAGAGGCCTGGATTTTAGTACCAGCATATGGCTGTTTCTTGACTCACCCATCAGAACAAATCTCATCTACACATGGGAAACTTGCTACGTGGGAGGTGTGTCAAAGCCTCTTTTTCGGAGAACCCTTCAGGGCCCCAGTGCCACCGCTTCATTCCAAGGTCTCCATAGACACAAAATCATATTAGGCACATTCACGGGAGAAACCAATTCAACTCAGCATATTCGGTTGCTCCGCGAGATCCAGCATATCTAACTTGTCTTGTTGCCAGGAGACAATTGGAATGCGAGGTGGCCTACCCCGCCATCCATCCTTAGAACCCTGCTCAGAATCATTGGCCTGGAGCCAGCCAACAGGTCTCAATTGTCCTGCAGAAGAATCTTTGCAGTTTGGAGCTTCTCACAACTCCCATCGTGGGAAAACCCCCAAGGCCTCGTGATCCACCCCCCCTCAAGTAGGGGCCATCAGGGACAGAATGTCCAACCTGAGCGATCGTCTGATCCTCGCCCTGACTTCAGATGCACGAGATCTCGATTCAGGTCTGTAGATTGTGCCTGCCATATCCTCACCCAGAAACCTAGGCCTAGCTTGGGTTCTCAGACTTCCGTCCTCAGACTACTGGCCCACAAGCCCTCCAGTTTGGCAATCCAGAACTACAATGCAGCACTCTGCCTGCCCTCCAGAAGAAAAACATTGCCATCTGGGCTACCCAGAAACCCCAAATGAGGATCAACCTGCACGCCATTCGGCTGTAACCCAAATATATAGGCTGACCTGGGCACTAATGCCCTTTCTGACACAGCCTGAGCCTGGACCTCCTGGCCCCACCCAGAGAGCTGGCCGCACACTGAGCACATCGGACCCGCCATGGCCTTAGGTCGTCATCTCTTCTCAACCTCGGTTTTCATGCTTCAGAACCTAGACCTTATCTCCAATCACGGCCCGGGTTTGAAAATGATGCAGACATCAGAACTCTTTCCCCATGGCAAGAAACCTTGTGTTTGGCATGTTGTCCAAGGTTCATTGTACTTGAAACCAGTGTGGCCCATGAGGCCCCGCCCATGCTTGCGGGCCACATTGGTCACAAACACACATTGTGACCCTCAGCCTGAGCCCAGTCCTCAGGTAAGGCCTCTCAGTGGCTGGATGGAGAGACAGCATATTGGGCTTGCCATGCCCCTAGGCTCCAATTTTTAACCGTAGTTCGGGTTGTCCCTTCACTCTTCCCCGGGGTCTGCTTTGGATTTCCTCTTTTGGTGGGACACCTGAGGCAACAAACCTGAAAGGAGTCCTCCCATCCCACAGATTGAGGAAAAACAATTGGGATCGTGCCAAATCCACAGAGAGCAAGATTCGTCCATGGCCCATGAGGCCTCCCCAACATTCCATGGCCATCGTTGATACAAAATCCAGTTACAAAAGACTGAGCACGCGCCTCAGACTCGCTCATTCTTCATATCCTGAAGAGTTCTTCAGATAAGAACCTACACGGCACTCGAAGGCACCCAACATATATAGTCTAACCTGGGCACTAATGCACTGTCTGAAAACCTGAGCCCGGCCTCGTAACCAACACCCAAACAGCTGACCGCACACTGAGCACATAGACCCGCCATGGCCTTAGGTCATCATCTCTTCCCTACCTCAGTTTTCAGGCTTCAGAACCTAGACCTTATCTCCAATCACTGCCCCGGGGTGACTGTGATGCAGAAATCAGAACTCTTCCTTACCCATGGCAAGAAACCTTATGGTTGGCATGTTGTCCAAAGTTCAGTGTAGGGGAAACCAGCATTCACCCTGAGGCCCCGCCCATTCTTGAGTGCGACGAGGGCATAAACACGCATTGTGACCCTCAGCGTGAGTCCTGTCCTCTAGTACGTCATCTCAGTGGCTAGAACAATAGATGCCATAATGGCTTGACATGTCCCTAAGCCCCAAATTTAAACCAGATTTCTGGTTGTCCAATCGCCCCTCCCCAGTTCTCTACTCTGTAATCCCTCATTTGGTGGGGTTTGAAAAACAAAACAAAACAACAACAACAACAACAACAACAAAAAACGGATTTCTTCCATCCCACAGAATGACCACAAACGCTTTGGATTGGGCCAAACCCCCAGAGAGTAGGACTCGTCCATTTCCCATGAAGTCACCCGGATATTTCATGACCATGAATGGCACGATATCCAGAGATAAAAACTTGAGCAAGAACCTCACACTCGCCCATTTTTCATATCCCGAAGAGTTCTCCTCATGGTCTGTCGATCAGTCCTGCCATACATATGACCCGAAACATAATCTGAGTTTGTGTTTTCGGACAACTGTCCAAACAGCCCAGGCCTACACAACCTACAGGCTGAGGCCCCTGGAGCCACACCACAGGACTGTGTCTGCCCTCTCCAAGGAAATTCTTCCCATTCCATTGGCCACAACCCTACATATTAGGAGAAACCTCCAAAGTCCCAGAGGCCATTCCAATAGTGTAGGCCGCCCAGTACAAAGAGGGGTGATCTGTCACAAGCTGAGCAACCACGTCAACTCAACCGTAGACAGATATCCCAAGAGAAAGGTATTAAACTGGACAGGCCCCTAGAACGTAATTGGTTCCATTGCTTTTGTTTCTAAGCATCTCTCCTCAGAGGCCTGTTTTCCAATACCAGCATATGGCGGATTGCAGAGATACCAATCAGATCAAATCTTGTCTCCACATGGAAAACTTATCCTTTGGAGCTCTGTAAAAACCTCCAGTTAGGAGAAACCTTCAGGTAACCGGAGCCACCGCCCTAATCCAAGGACTATACGGACACAAACCCGCATTATGACCATTCGGCAGGAGAGTACATTTCAACTCAGCCCCGTTGATTACTCCCCCAGAGCCAGAATATCAAATCCGCCTTGTCGCTAGGAGACAACTTGAATGTAAAGCAGACTCTCTAGGCATCCATCGTTGGAATCCTGCTCTGGCGCCGTTCCATATGGGATGTCCTGGGAGCCTTCCAACAGGTCTTGACTGTCCTGCAGAAGGAATCCTTGCAGATTGGAGCATCTCACAACTCCTATCATGGGAAAACCTACATGGCCTCATGAGATGCTCCCCTTTATAAAGGGGCCATCATGGACAGAAACTCCAACCTGAGCCAACTTCTGATCCATTGGCCTCTCCTCAGAGGCCTGGTTTCCAATATCAGAATATGGGGGTTTCCTAAGGAAACAATCAGAACAGATCTCATCTCCACATGAGAAACTTGCTCTTTGGAGCTGTGTCAATACCTCAGGTTAGGAGGATCCTTCAGGGCGCTGGCACCATGGCCCAATTCCAAGGTCTCCAAGGACACAAACTTACATTATGATCCATCCTCAGGAGAGTCCATTTCAAATCAGCCCCCTCTGCTGCTCACCCAGAGCCAGCAGATCAAACCTGCCTTGTCACTAGGAGACAGTTGGAATGCGAGGTGGGCTGCCCAGGCATCCATCCTTAGAACCCTGCTCTGGAGAATTTATTTATGGGACGTCTTGAATCCAACCAACCTGTCTTGACTGTCTCGCAGAATGAATCCTTTTGGTTTGAAGCATCACACAATCCCACTGAGAGAAAACCTCCATTTCCTCAGGATGCCCCACACCTTCATAAATGGGCCATCATGGACAGAAACTCCATCCTAAGCCAAAGTCTGATCCCCGCCCTGAATTCAGAAGCACGAGATCTCGATTCAGCACTTCAGAGTGTGCCTGCTGTGCTCTCGCCCCAAAACCTAAGCCTAACTTGTGTTCTCAGACTTCCGTCTTCACAATGCTGGCCACACTCCTCCAGTTTGGCAATTCTGGAGACACAATGCAGCACTCTGCCTGCCCTCCAGAAGAAAAATGTTGCCCTATAGGGCTAACCAGAAACGCCAAAGGAGTAACAACCTGCATGCCACTCGACCATACCCCAATTATACAATCTAGCCTGTGCACTAAAGCCCTGTCTGACACAGCCTGAAGGCAGACCTCCAGTCCAACACCCAGACAGCTGGCCGTACACTGAGCATATCAATCCCACAATGGCTTTCGGCCATCATCTCTACCCAACCTCAGTTTTCACCTTCAGAACCTAGACCTTATCTCCACTCACTGCTCAGGAGTGAACGTGATACAAGAATCAGAACTTCTCCTTCGCCATGGCAAGAAACCTTGTGGTTGGCATGTGGTCCAACGTTCATTGTAGGAGAAAGCAGCATGGACTATGAGGCCCCACCAATCCCTGAGGGCTACAATTTGCACAAACACACATTGTGACCCTCAGCGTGAGCCCTATCCTCATGTAAAGCCTCTTAGTGACTGGAACAACAGCCCACATATGGGGCTTGAGAAGCCCCTAGTCCCCCAATCTCAACCAGAGTTAGAGATGTCTAGTCACACCTACTCAGGGCACTGGTCTGTAATCCCTCTTTGGTGGGACACCTGAGGTAAAAAAAAAAATATATACAGAAAGGACTCTTCCCATCCACAGAATGATCCCAACCACTTGGGATCAGGCCAAATCACCAGAGAAAGACTTGTCCATGGCCCATGAGGACACCCCGACATTCCACGGCCACCGTAGGCACAAAATCCAGAGACAAAAGCCTGAGCAAACGCCACATACTCGCCCTTTGTTCATAGCCCGGAAAATTCTCACGGTCTGTAGATCGAGCCTTCATACATACATCCCCAAACCTAAGCTGAGTTTGTGTTTTCAGACTTCTGTCCCCACAGTCCTGGCCCACACACCTTCCAAGCTGGGGCCCCTGGAGCCACACCTGAGGACTGTGGCTTCCCTCTCCAGGGGAATTCTGGCATTTCCATTGGCCACAACCCTTAGATTAGGAGAAACCTCCAAACTCCCCGAGGCCATCCCAATAATTTTGGCTGCCCAGGACAAACAGGGATGATCTTTCACAAGTTAGGAAACTACCTCCACTCAGACCCAGAGACAGATATCCCCATAGAACAAGATTGAACTGGACAGGCACTTAGGCCCTAATCAGATCAATTGCTTTTGTTTCCAGGCATCTCTCCTCAGAGGCCTGGTTACCAATACCAGCATATGGGGGATTACTGAGGCACTCATAGAAAAATCTCGTCTCCACATAGGAAATGTACTCTTTGGAGCTCTATAAAAACCTCTGTTTAGGAGAATCTTTCAGGGCCCCGGATCAAGTGCCCCATTCCAAGATCTCCATGGACTTAAACCCACATTATGATCTATCCTCGGTAGAGTCCATGTCAACTCATGCCCCCTTGGTTTCTCCCCCAGGGCCTGCAGATCAAACCTGCCTTGTTGCTAGGAGACAACTAGAATGGGAGGCGGGCTGCCCAGGCATCCATCCTTAGAACCCTACTCTGGAGTCGTTCCATATGGGACATCCTATAGCCATCCAACAGGTCTCAAGTGTCCCACAGAAGGAATCTTTGCAGTCTGGTGCATCTCACAACTCCCATTGTGGGAAAATCTTCATGGCCTCTTGAGACGCTCCACTTTATAAAGGGGCCATCATGGACAGAAACTCCAACCTGAGCAAACGTCTGATATTCGCCCTGGCTTTCAGGTGCATGAGATCTTGATTCAGCTCTGCAGAGTGTGCCTTCTGTGCCCTCACCCCAAAAAACTAAGCCTAGCTTGTGTTCTCAGACTACCGTCCTCACACCCCTGGCCCAAAAGCCTTACAGTTTGGCAATACTGGGGCCACAATGCAGCACTCTGCCTGCACTCCAGAAGAAAAACGTTGCCTTATGGAGCTACCTAGAAACCCGAATGAGGATCAACTGAACGCCACTCGACTGCACCCCAAATATACAGTCTACCCTGTCTAATGCCCTGTCTGACACAGCATGAGCCCACACCTCCAGACCTACGGTCAACAGCTAGCCACACACTGAGCTCATTGTACCCATCAGGTCCTTAGGTCTTCATCTCTTCCCAACCTCGGTTTTCGGGTTTCAGAACCTAGACCTAAACTCCAATCACTGTCCATGGGTGAACGTGATGCCGAAATCACAACTCTTCCTTCGCCATGGCCGGAAACCTTGTGGTTGGCATATTTTCCAACGTTCAGTGTAGGAGAATCCAGCGTGGCCCATGAGGCCCTTCCCATGCTTGAGGGCCTTGTTGGGCACAAATAGGCATTGTGACCCTCAGCATGAGCCCTGTCCTCAAGGAAGACCTCTCAGTGTCTGAATCAGGAGCCACATATTGGTCTTGCCATGCCCCTAGGCCCCCAAACTTAAACAGAGGTGGGGTTATCCAGGTGTCCCTACCAAGGACTCTGCACTGGAATCCCTCTTTTATTGGCACACATGAGGTACATAAAATAAAATAAAAACAGAAAGGACTCCTCCCATCCCACAGAATGTACCTAAACTCTTGGGATTGGGTCAAATTCTCAGAGAAGGAAAGCCGTCCACAACCCATGAGGCCACGCCAGCATTCGACCCACATTGTTGACACAAATCCAGAGACCAAACCTGAGCAAGCACCTCAAACTGACCCTTTTTCTTAACCCGAAGTGTTATCACGGTCTGTAGATTGGGCGTGCTATACCTATGTCCCCAATCCTAAGCGGAGTTTGTGTTTTCAGACTTCTGTCCCCACAGGCCTGGCCCTCACACCCTCAAGGCTGGGCCCCTATAGCCAAACTCAGAACTGTGCCTGCCCTCTCCAGGGGATTTCTGCCCATTCCATTGGCCACAACCCTATAGATTAGGAGATACTCCAAAGTCCCGAGGCCATTCTCAATATTATAGGCTGCCCAGGACAAACAGGGGCGATCTGACACAAGCCGAGCAACTACCTCCCCTCAGATCCATAGACACGTATCCCCAGGAAAGAGATTGAACCGGACAGGCACCTAGGCCCTAATCATATCCATTGCTTTTCTTTCCAGGCATCTCTCCTCAGAGTCCTGGTTTCCAATACCAGCATATGGGAGATTCCTTAGGCACTCATCAAAACAATTCTCTTCTCTACATAGGAAACTTACTCTTTAGAGCTCCATCAAAACCTCCGGTTATGAACATCCCTCAAGGCCCCGGATCAAGCACCCCATTCCAAGGTCTCCATGGACACAAATGCACATTATGACCCATCCTCAACTCACCCATTTCAACACACCCGCCTCGGTTACTCCCCTATATCCAGCAGATCGAACTTGCCTTGGCGCTATGAGACACCTGGAATGGGAGGCAGGCTGCCCACGCAATCATCCTTAGAACCCTGCTCTGGATAGCTTCCTTATGGGATGTCCTGGAGCCATCCAGCAGGTCTCGACTGTCCCACGGAAGGAATCATTGCGGTTTGGAGCATCTCACAATTCCCATCGTGGGAAAACCTCCATGGCCTCGTGACACCCTCCCCTTCATGAAGGGGCCGTCATGGACAGAAACTCCAACCTGAGCCAACGTCTGATCCTAGCTCTGTCTTCAGGTACACGGGATCTCGAATCATCTCTGCAGAGGGTTCCTGCCGTCCCCTCACCCCAAAATCTAAAGTCTGGATTGTGTTCTCAGAATTTTTTTCCTCACACTCCTGGCCCTCAAGCCTTCCAGTTTGGGAATTCTGGAGCCACTATGTGACACTGTGTCTTCCTTCCAGAAGAAAAACGTTGCCCTCTGGGGCTTCCCAGTAACCACAAATGAGTACCAACCTGCACGAAACTCGACTGCACCCCAATGATACAGTCTAGCCTGGGCACTAATTCCCTGTCTGCCACAGCTTGAGCCTGCACCTCCCAACCCACACTCAAGAGCTGGCCGAACACTGAGCACATCAGACACACCATGGCCTTAGGTCTTCATCTCTTCCCAACCTCAGTTTTCAGGCTTCAGAACCTAGACCTTAAATCCAATCACAGTCCAGGAGTGAAAGTGTTGCAGAAATTAGAACTCCTTCTTCCCCATGGCCAGAAACCTTGTGGTTGCCATATTGTGCAACGTTCAGTGTAGGAGAAACCAGCATGGTACATTAGGCCACGCCCTGACTTGAGGGGCTCCTTGGGCACAAAAACACATTGTGAAAAACTCAATGTGAGCCCTATGCTCAAGGAAGGCCTCTCAGTGTCTGGACCAAGAGCCCACATATGGGGCTTAACCATGTTCTTAGGTCCCAATGTTAACCAGAGTTCTGGTTGTCCAGTCGCCCCTCCCCAGGACTCTGCTGTGGAATCCCTCTTTTGGTGGTCCACCTGAGGTAAAAAAAAAAAAAAAACAGAAAGGCCTCCTCCTTCCCACAGAATGACCCCAAACTCTTGGGATTGGGTCAAATCCCCAGAAAGGGAGCCTCATCGATGGCCCATGAGGACACCCGGACATTCCATGGCAATCGGTGACACATATCCAGAAAAAAATAAGCATGAGCAAGCACCTCACTTTCTCCCTTTGTTCATATCCCGAAGAGTTCTCCTCATGGTCTATATATCGGGCCGGCCATACCTACAGACCCAAACCTAAGTGGAGTTTGTGTTTTCAGACTTTTGTCCAAATAGCCCTGGACCACACACGCTCCACACTTGGGTCCCTGGAGCCACACCTCAGGACTGTTCTTCCCTTTCAAGAGAATTCTTCCCATTCCATTGGCCACAACCTTGCAAATTAGGAAAAACCTCCAAAGTTACCGAGGCCATCCCAATAGTGTAGGCCGCCCAGGACAAACAGGTGTGATCTCAAACCAGCTGAGCAACTACCTCCACTCAGACAAAAGATGTCCCCAGAGAAGAATATTGAACCGGACAGGCCCCTAGGCCCTAATCAGATCCATTGCTTTGGTTTCCAGGCATCTCTCCTCAGAGGCCTCATTTCCAATACCAGCAAATGGTGGTTTCCTGAGGCACCAATAAGAACAAATCTCGTCTCCCCATGGAAAACTTGCTCATTGGAGCTTTGTTATCACCTCTGGTTAGGAGAATCCTTCAGGGCCCTGGTGCCACTGCCCCATACCAAGGTCTCAATGGACTCAAACCAACATTAAGACCATCCTCAGGAAAGTCCATTTCAACTCCTTTAAGACCATGCTCAGGAAAGTCCATTCCAACTCAGCCCCCTCTGATGCTACCCCAAGCCAGCAGATCAAACGTTTCTTGTTGCTAGGAGACAATTGGAATTGAGGCTGTCTGCCCAGGCATCCATACTTAGAAACCTGTTCTGGAAAAATACCTTAAGAGACGTCCTGGAGCCATCCAACAAATCTTAATTGTCCCACAGAAGGAATCCTTGCGGTTTGGAGCATCTCACAACTCTAATAGTGGGAATACCCCCATGGCCTCATAATGCCCCCCCCTTCATGAAGGGGCCAACATGGACAGAAACTCCAACCTGAGCCAAAGTCTGATCCTCGACCTGACTTCAGACTCATGAGATCTCAATTCAGCTCTGCAGAGTGTGCCTGCCATATCCATTCCCCGAAACCTAAGCCTAGCTTGTGTTCTCAGACTTCCGTCCTCACTCTCCTGGCCCACAAGCCCTCCAGTTTGGGAATTCCGAAGCCACAATGCAGCACTCTGCCTGCCCTCCAGAAGAAAAACTTTGCCCTATGCTGCTAATAATAAACCCCAAATGATTATCTAATGCATGCCACTCAACTGTAAAGCAATTATACAGCCTACCCTGAATACGAATGCCCTGTCTGGCACAGCCTGAGACAAGACATCCCAAACGACACCTAGACAGCGGGCTCCAACCTGGACACAAGGGACCCGCTATGGCTGTAGTTCGTCATCTCTTCCCAACCTCGGTTTTCAGGCTTCAGAACCTAGACCTTATCTCCAATCACTGCCCTGGTGTGAACGTGATGCAGAAATTAGAATTCCTCCTTCCCCATGTCCAGAAACCTTGTGGTTGGCATATTGTCCAACATTCAATGTGGGAAAACCTGCATTGTCGGAAAGTCCACGCCAGTGCTTGAGGGCCGCTTAGGGCACAGACATGCATTGTGACCTGTAGCGTGAGTCCCTTATTAAAGTAACGCCTCTCAGTGGCTGGACCAAGATCCTGCATATGGGGCTTGTCATATCCATAGGCCCCCAGGTTAACCAGAGAGCGAGAGTATTCCAGTTGTCAGTACCCACTTCTTGCTCCAGAATCCCTCTACTGGGGGGACACATGAAGCAGAAAACAGGACTCTTCCCTTCCCACAGAATGACCCCAAAATCTTGGGGGCTGGACAAACTACCAGAGAGGGAGACTTATACGACCCATGAGGCAACTCCTACATTAAATGGCCATTGTGGACAAAAAATATCCAGAGACAAAAGACTGAGCGACTGCCTCCCACTCACCCTTCTTTCATATCCAGAGGAGCTCCCCTCACGGACTGTAGATCAGGCCTGCCATAACCTCGTACCCAAACCTGAGCTGAGTTTGGGTTTTTGGATGTCAGTCTGCACAGCCGTGGCCCACACTGCCTCCAGGCTGGGGTCTCTGGAGCCACACCACAGAACTGTGCCTGCTCTCTCCTAAGAAAAACTGCCCGTTCCATTGGCCACAACTCTACAAAATAGTAGAAACCTCAAGGTCCCCAAGGACATCCCACTACCACAAGCCGCACTGGACAAAAACAGGGGCATTATGACACCAGCTGAGCAACTACTACCTCCATGCAGACACACAGACTGATATCCGCAGAGACGGAAGATTGAACCAGGCAGGCCCTAGGCCCTATTATGAACTCTGTCTTTGGTGTCCAGGTATCACTCCTCAGAGGCCTGGGTTCGAAGACCAGCATATGGGGCTATCCGGAGGCACCAGACAGAACACCTCTCATCTCCACATGGAAAGCTTCCTTGTTGGAGTTGTGTCAAACCCTTCGGGTTGGAGAATCCTGCAGAGTCCCTTAGCTACTGCCACATTCCAAGGTCTCCATGGCCACCAACCCACATTATGACTCATCCTCATGAAAGTCCATTTAAACTCAGCCTTCTTGGTAGCTCACCCAAGAGCCCGCAGATTGAGCGTGCCTTGTCTCGACCAGGCAATGGGAAGGGGAGTTGGCGTTTCTCGGCATCCATGCTTAGGCCCCTGCTCTTGAGTCTTTCTGTATGGGGCATCCTGGAACCATCCCATAGTACTCGACTGTCCTGAAGAAGGAAACTTTGAAGTTTGGAGCAGCTCACAACTCCCAGCGTAGGGAAACCTCCCTGGCCTCATGACCCCCCACCCCCTTCAGGAAGGGGCCGTCACGGACACAAACTCCAGCTTGAGGCAACATCTGATATTCGCCCTGAGCTCAGATGCAGGAGATCTCGATTCAGCCTCTGCACAGTGGGCCCAAACCTCGTGCTACCTTGTGTTTTCAGACTTCCTTCCTCACACTCCTGGCAAACATGTCTTCAAGACTTGGAATTCTGGAACCAAAATGCAGCCCTATGCTGGCCCTCCAGAAGAAAAACGTTGCTCTATGGGGATCTCCATAAACCCCAAATGAGGATCAACCTGCTCGGTTCTCGACCTCACCCCAATTGGATTGTTCGGTTTGTCCATTCATCCCTCCCCAGAGCTCTGCTTTGGAATCCCTCTTTTGGTGGGACACCTGAGGTAACAAAACTAAAAGGACTCCTCCCATCCTTCAGATTGACCCCAAACAATTGGGATTGGACCAAATTCACAGAGAGGAAGTCTCGTCCATGGCCCATGAGGCCTCCCCGAGACTCCACAGCCATCGTTGACAACAAATCCAGAGACAAAAGTCTGAGTAAGCGCCTCACACTCGCTCTTTTGTCGTATCCCGAAGAGTTCTCCTCACGGTCTGTAGATCGGGCCTGCCATACCTACTTCCCAAACCTAAGCCGAGTTTGTGTTTTCAGACTTCTGTCCCCACATTCCTGGCCCACAGACCCTTCAGGCTGTGGCCCCTGGAACCACACATCAGGCCTGTGCCTGTCCATACCACGGGAATTCTGCCCATTCCATTGTCCACAATCGTACAAATTAGGAAAAACCTCCAGAGTCCCCAAGGACATCCCAATAATGTAGGCCGCCCAGGACAAACAAGGGTCATCTGAAACCAGCTGAGCATCTACCTCTACTCAGCGTAGATGGATGTCCCCAGAGAAGAAGATTGAATCAGACAGGCCCCTAGGCCTGAATCAGATTCATTGCTTTCGGTTACAGGTATCTCTCCTCAGAGGCCTGGTTTCCAATATTAGCATATGGGGATTTCATGAGGCAGCAATCAGAACAAATCTCTTCTCCACATGGGAAAATTATCCTTTGAAGATGTCTCAAAAACTCCAGTTAGGAGAATCCTTCAGGGCCTGTGTGCCACTGCCCCATTACAAGGTCTCCATAGACACAAAAACACATTAGGACCCATCCACAGGAGAGTCCATTTCAACTCAGCGTATTCGGTTGCTCGGCGAGATCCAGCAGATCTAACTTGTCTTGTTGCTAGGAGACAATTGGAATGTGAGGTGGCCTACCCCGCCATCCATCCTTAAAACCCTGCTCTGAATCATTCGCCTGGAGCCAACCAACAGGTCTCAATTGTGCTGCAGAAGAATCTTTGCAGTTGGGAGCTTCTCAGAACTCCCTTCGTGAGAGAACCGCCATGGCCACATGATCCCCCCCCTTCATAAAGGGGCCATCAGGGACATAATGTCCAACCTGAGCGATCGTCTGATCCTCACCCCGACTTCAGATGCACGGGATCTCGGTTCAGGTCTGTAGATTGTGCCTGCCATGTCCTCACCCTGAAACCTAAGCCTAGCAGTGTCCTCAGACTTCTGTCCACAGACTACTGGCTCACGAGTCCTCCAGTTTGGCAATCCAGAACTACAATGCAGCACTCAACCTGCCCTGAGAAGAAATACATTGCCCTCTAGGGCTACCTAGAAACCCCAAATGAAGATCAACCTGCACGACACTTGGCTATACCCAAAATATATAGGATGACCTGGGCAATAATGCCATTTCTGACACAGCCTGAGCCTGGACCTCCTAGGCCCACCCAGACAGCTGGCTAAAAACTGAGAACATCAGACCCCCCCCATGCCTTAGGTCGTTATCCCTTCCTAACCTCAGTTTTCAGGCTTCAGAACCTAGACCTTATCCCCAATCACTGCCCAGGTTTGAAAATGATGCAGAAATCAGAATTCCTTCCCAATGGCAGGAAAACTTGTGGTTGGCTTGTTGTCCAACGTTCAGTGTAGTGGAACCAGTGTGTCCCTTGAGGCCCCGCCATTGCTCGCGGTCCAGATAGGTAGCAAACACACATTGTGACCCTCAGCCTTAGCCCAGTCCTCAGGTAAGGCCTCTCAGTGGCTGGATGAAGAGACAGCATATTGGGCTTGCCATGCCCCTAGGCCCCAATTTTTAACCATAGTTCGTGTTGTCCCTTCACTCTTCCCCAGGGCTCTGCTTTGGAATTCCTCTTTTGGTGGGACACCTGATGTAACAACCCTGAAAGGAGTCCTCCATCCAACAGATTGACAAAAAACAATTGGGATTGGGCCAAATGAACAGAGAGCAAGATTCGTCCATGGCCCATGAGGCCTCCTCGACATTCCACGGCCATCACTGATACAAAATCCAGAGACAAAAGCCTAAGCAAGCGCCTCAGACTCGCACTATCTTCATATCCTGAAGATGTCTTCTCATGGTTTGTAGATCGGGCCTGCCATACCTACGTCCCCAAAAATAAGCTGAGTTTGTGTTTTCAGACTTCTGTCCTCAAAGTCCTGGGCCACACACCATCCAGGCTGGGGACCCTGAGCCACACATTAGGACTGTGCTTGTCCATACCACGGGTATTCTGCCCATTCCATTGTCCACATTCGTACATATTAGGAAAAACCTCCAGAGTCCCCAAGTACATCCCAATAATGTAGGCCACCCAGGACAAACAAGGGTCATCTGAAACCAGCTGAGCATCTACCACTACTCAGCGTAGATGGATGTCCCCAGAGAAGAAGATTGAATCAGACAGGCCCCTAGGCCTGAATCAGATTCATTGCTTTCGGTTACAGGTATCTCTCCTCAGAGGCCTGGTTTCCAATATTAGCATATGGGGATTTCATGAGGCAGCAATCAGAACAAATCTCTTCTCCACATGGGAAAATTATCCTTTGAAGATGTCTCAAAATCTCCAGTTAGGAGAATCCTTCAGGGCCTGTGTGCCACTGCCCCATTACAAGGTCTCCATGGACAGAAATCCACATTAGAACCCATCCACAGGAAATTCCATTTCAACTCAGCTCCCTTGGTTGCTCCCCCAGAGCGAGCACACTGAACCTGTCTTGACTAGGAGACAATTGGAGTGCGAGGCGGGCTGCCCAACCATCCATCCTTAGAGCTCTGCTCTGGTGTCATTCCGTATGGGATGTCCTGGAGCCATCCAACAGGTCTCAAATGTCCAGCAGAAGGAATCCTTGAGTTTTGGAGCATCTCACAACTCCCAACCTGGGAAAATCTAGATGGCTTTGTGATGCCCCCCCCCCCCATTTATGAAGGGGAAATCATGGACAGGAACTTCAACCTAAGACAACGTCTGATCTTCACCCTGAATTCAGATGCACGAGATCTCGATGCAACTCTGCAGAGTGTGCTTTCCTTGCCCTCGCCCTGAAACCTATGACTAGCTTGTGTTCTCAGACTTCCGTCCTCACACTCCTGGCCCCCAAGCCCTCACATTTGGAAATTCGGGACACAAATGAAGCATTCTGCCTGCCTTCCAGAACAAAAATTTTGACCTATGGAGTTTCTCACATAACCCAAATGAGGATAGACATACATGGCACTCGAATGTACCCAAATTAGATAGTCTAACCTGGCCACTAATACACTGTCTGATAGGAATGAGCCGGACCTCCTGACCAAAACCGAGACAGCTGACCGCACACTGAGAACATCACACCCGCCATGGTCTTAGCTCGTTATCTCTTCACAACCTAACTTTTCAGGCTTCAGAACTTAGACAGTAACACCAAGCCCTGACAAAAGGGTTGAATGTGATGCAGAAATCAGAACTTCTCCTTACCCAAGGCAAGAAGCCTTGTGGTTGGAAAGTTGTCCAACGATCAGTGTAGGAGAAACCAGCATTCACCCTGAGGCCCCGCCCATTCTTGAGTGCGACAAGGGCATAAACACGCATTGTGACCCTCAGCGTGAGTCCTGTCCTCTAGTAAGTCCTCTCAGTGCCTGGACCATTAGATGTCATAATGGGCTTGACATGTCCCTAGGCCCCATTTTTAACCAGATTATTGGTTGTCCAGTCGCCCCTCCCCAGGGCTTTACTCTGGAATTCCTCATTTGGTGGGACACCCAAGGTTAAAAAACAAAACAAAAGAAAACAACAACAACAACAACAACAAAAACGGACTTCTTCCATCCCACAGAATGAACTCAAACTCTTTGGACAAGGCCAAACCCAAGAGAATAAGACTCATCCATTTCCCATGAAGTCTCCCGGAAATTTCACGACCATGAGTGACACGATATCCAGAGACAAAAACTTGATCAAGAGCCTCACACTCGCCCTTTTTTCATATCCTGAAGAGTTCTCCTCAAGGGCTGTAGTTCAGTCCTGCCATACCTATGACCCGAAACATAAGCCGAGATTGTGTTTTCAGACAACTGTCCAAACAGCCCTGGCCTAAACACCCTACAGGTTCAGGCCCCTGGAGCCAACCTGAGGACTGTACTTGCCCTCTCCAAGGAAATTCTGTGTGACCATTCCAGTGGCCACAACCCTACTAATAGGATAAACCTACAAAGTCCCTGATGCCATCCCAATAGTGGGGGTTTCCCAGGACAAACAGGAGTAATCTGAGCCCATCCGAGAACCTACCTGCACTAAGACCTGTAGACTGATGTTCCAGGAGGTAAAAAGGAACGAACAGGCCCCTACGCACTAATCGGACCCATTGCTTTGGTTTCCAGGCATCTCTCCTCAGAGGCCTGGATTTCAATACCAGCATATGGCTGTTTCTTGACTCACACATCAGTACAAATCTCATCTACACATGGGAAACTTGCACGATGGAGCTGTGTGAAAGCCTCTCTTTAGGAGAACCCTTCAGGGCCCCATTGCCACCGCTTCATTCCACGGTCTCCATAGACACAAAAACACATTAGGACCCATCCAAAGGAGAGTCCATTTCGAATGAGCGTATTCGGTTGCTCTACGAGATCCAGCAGATCTAACTTGTCTTGTTGCTAGAGGACAATTTGAATGCGAGGTGGGCTACCAAGCCATTCATCCTTAAAACCTTGCTCAAAATCGTTGGCCTGGAGCCAACCTACAGGTCTCATTTGTCCTGCAGAGGAATCTTTGCAGTTGGGAGCTTCTCACAACTCCCATCTTGAGAGAACCCCCATGGCCTCGTGATCCCCCCCCCTTCATAAAGGGGCCATCAGGGACATAAGGTCCAAACTGAGTGATCGTCTGATCCTCACCCTGACTTCAGATACACGAGATCTCGGTTCAGGTCTCCAGTTTGTGCCTGCCATGTCCTCACCCAGAAACCTAAGCCTAGCTTGTGTCCTCAGGCTTCTGTCCACAGACTACTGGCTCACAACCCACCAGTTTGGCAATCCAGAACTACAATGCAGCACTCTACCTGCCCTGCAGATGAAATACATTGCCCTCTGGGGCTACCTAGAAACCCCAAATGAAGATCAACCTGCACGACACTTGGCTATACCCAAAATATATAGGATGACCTGGGCAATAATGCCCTTTGTGACACAGCCTGGGCCTGGACCGCCTAGGCCCACCCAGACAGCTGGCTACAAACTGAGAACATCAGACCCCCCATGGCCTTAGGTCGTTATCCCTTCCCAACTTCAGTTTTCAGGCTTCAGAACCTAGACCTTATCTCCAATCACTGCCCAGGTTTGAGAATGATGCAGAAATCAGAACTCCTTCCCGATGGCACGAAAACTTGTGGTTGGCTTGTTGTCCAACGTTCAGTGTAGTGGAAACCAGTGTGTCCCTTGAGGCCCCGCCATTGCTCGCGGTCCAGATAGGTAGCAAACACACATTGTGACCCTCAGCCTTAGCCCAGTCCTCAGGTAAGGCCTTCAGTGGCTGGATGAAGAGACAGCATATTGGGCTTGCGATGCCCATAGGCCCCAATTTTTAACCATAGTTCGTGTTGTACCTTCACTCTTCCCCAGGGCTCTGCTTGGAATTCCTCTCTTTTGGTGGGACACCTGATGTAACAACCCTGAAAGGAGTCGTCCATCCAACAGATTGACAAAAAACAATTGGGATCGGGCCAAATCCACAGAGAGCAAGATTCGTCCATGGCCCATGAGGCCTCCTCGACATTCCACGGCCATCGCTGATACAAAATCCAGAGACAAAAGCCTAAGCAAGCGCCTCAGACTCGCACTATCTTCATATCCTGAAGATGTCTTCTCATGGTTTGTAGATCGGGCCTGCCATACCTACGTCCCCAAACATAAGCTGAGTTTGTGTTTTCAGACTTCTGTCCTCAAAGTCCTGGGCCACACACCATCCAGGCTGGAGACCCTGGAGCCACACATTAGGACTGTGCCTACCCAATCCATGGGAATTCTGCCCATTCCATTGTCCAAAATCGTACAAATTAGGAGAAGACTCCAAAGTCCATGAGGCCATCACAATAGTATAGGTCACCCGGGACAAAAAAGGGCAGTCTGACACAAGCTGAGCATCTAAATCCACTCATACCCTAGATGGATGTCCCCAGAGAAGAATATTGAACCAGACAGGACCCTAGGCCAAAATCGGATCCATTGCTTTGGTGTACAAACATGTTTCCTCAAAACCCTGGGTTCCAATACCAGCATTGGGGTTTTCCAGAGGCACCCATCAGGACAAACCTCGTCTCCACAAGGAAACTTGTGCATGGGAGCTATGTCAAAAGCTTAGGAGAATACTTCAGGGTCCCAGTGCCACCACCCCATTCCAAGGCCCTCATGGACACAAACACACATTAGACCAATCCTCAGGAAAGTCCATTTCAACTCAGCCACCCCGGTTGCTCCCGCAGAGCGATCAGATCTAAACTGTCTTGTCGCTAGGAGACAATTGGAATGTGAGGCGGGCTTCCCAGGCATCCATCCTCGAACGTTGGTCTGGACTCATCCATATGTGATGTCCTAGAGCTGTCCAACAGGTCTCAATTGTCCCGCAGAAGGAATCCTAGGAGTGGGCATCCCACCACTCCCAACGTGGGAAAACCTGCACGGCCTCAAGATTCAGCTCCCTTTATGAAGGGGCCGTCATGAACAGAAAATCCAAGCTGAGCCAACGTCTGATCCTCGCTCTGACTTCAGATGCATGAGATATTGCTTCAGATCTTCAGGGGGTACATGCCGTGCCCTCGCCATGAAACCCAAGTCTAGCTGTCCCTAGGACCCAATTTTAACCAGATTTCTGGTTGTCCAATCGCCCCTACCCAGGGCTCTACTCTGGAATCCCTCATTTGGTGGGACCCCTGAGTTTGAAAAGCAAAACAAAACAAAACAACAACAAAAAAAAAACGGACTTATTCCATCCCACAGAATGACCCCAAACTCTTTGGACTGGGCCAAACCTCCAGGGAGTAAGACTCGTCCATTTCCCATGGAGTCACCCGGGAATTTCACGACCATGAGTGACACGATATCCAGAGACAAAAACGTGAGCAAGAGCTTCACACTCGCCCTTTTTTCATATCCCGAAGGGTTCTCCTCATGGTCTGTAGATCAGTCCTGCCATAACTATGACCCGAAACATAAGCCGAGTTTCTGTTTTCAGACAACTGTCCAAACAGACCTGGCCTACACAGCCTATAGGCTTAGGCCCCTGGAGCCAAGCTGAGGACTGTACTTGCCCTTTCCAAGGGAATTCTGTGTGCCCATTCCAATGGCCAAAACGCTACTAATAAGATAAACCTCCAAAGTCCCTGAGGCCATCCCAATAGTGGTGGCTACCCAGGACAAAGAGGAGCAATCTGAGCCCATCTGAGAACTTACCTGCACTCAAACTTGTAGACGGATATCCCCAGTGGTAAAAAGGAACGAACAGGCCCCTAGGCCCTAATCGGATCCATTGCTTTGGTTTCAAGACATCTCTCCTCAGAGGCCTGGATTTCAGTACCAGCATATGACTGTTTCATGACTGACCCATCAGAACAAATCTCATCTACACATGGGAAACTTGCACGTGGGAGCGATGTCAAAGCCTCTGTTTAGTAGAACCCGTCATGGCCCCAGTGCCACCAGGTCATTCCAAGGTATCCATAGACACAAAAAAACACATTAGGACCCATCCACAGGAGAGTCCATTTCAACTCAGCGTATTCGGTTGCTCCGCGAGATCCAGCAGATCTAACTTGTCTTGTTGCTAGGAGACAATTGGAATGCGAGGTGGCCTACCCCGCCATCCATCCTTAGAACCCTGCCCGGAATCGTTGGACTGGAGCCAACCAACAGGTCTCAATTGTCCTTCAGAAGAATCTTTACAGTTGGGAGCTTCTCACAACTCCCATCGTGAGAAAACACCCATGATCTCGTGATCCCCCCCCCCCCCCCCCTTCATGAAGGGGCCCTCAGGGACATAAGGTCTAAACTGAGTGATTGTCTGATCCTCACCCTGACTTCAGATGCACGAGATCTCGGTTCAGGTCTGTAAATTGTGCCTGCGATGTCCTCAACAGAAACCTAAGCCTACCTTGTGTCTTCAGACTTCCATCCTCAGACTAATGGCCCACAAGCCCTCCAGAATTATAATGCAGCACTCTCCCTGCCCTCCAGAAGAAAAACATTGCATTCTGGGGCTACCCAGAAACCCCAAATGAAGATCAACTTGCACGCCACTTGGTTGTACCCAAAATATATAGGCTGACTTGGGCAATAATGCCCTTTCGGACAGAGGCTGAGCCTGGACCTCCAGGCTCATCCAAACAGCTGGCCGCTCACTGAGCACATCGGACCAGTCATTGCCTTAGGTCATTATCTCTTCCCAGCCTCGGTTTTCAGGATTTAGAATCTAGACCATATCTCCAATCACTGCCCGTGTTTGAAAATGATGCAGAAATCAGAACTCCTTCCCGATGGCAAGAAACCTTGTGTTAGACTTGTTGTATAATGTTCAGTGTAGTGGATACCTGTGTGTCCGATGAGACCCCACCATTGCTCGCGGGCCACATAGGTGGCAAACACACATTGTGACCCTCAAGCCTTAGCCCAGTCCTCAGGTAAGGCCTCTCAGTGGCTGGATGAAGAGACAGCATATTGGGCTTGCGATGCCCATAGGCCCCAATTTTTAACCATAGTTCGGGTTGTCCCTTCACTCTTCCCCAGGGCTCTGCTTTGGAATTCCGCTTTTGGTCGGACACCTGAGGTATCAACACTGAAAGGAGTACTCCATCCAGCAGATTGACGGAAAACAATTGGGATAGGGCCAAATCCACGGAGAGCAAGATTCGTCCATGCCCCATGAAGCCTCCTCGACATTCCACGGCCATCGCTGATACAAAATCCAGAGACAAAAGCCTAAGCAAGCGCCTCAGACTCGCACTATCTTCATATCCTGAAGATGTCTTCTCATGGTTTGTAGATCGGGCCTGCCATACCTACGTCCCCAAACATAAGCTGAGTTTGTGTTTTCAGACTTCTGTCCTCAAAGTCCTGGGCCACACACCATCCAGGCTGGGGACCCTGGAGCCACACATTAGGACTGTGCCTTCCCAATCCATGGGAATTCTGCCCATTCCATTGTCCAAAATCGTACAAATTAGGAAAACCCTCCAAAGTCCATGAGGCCATCCCAATAGTATAGGTCACCCGGGACAAAAAGTTCAGTCTGTCACCAGCTGAGCATCTACCTCCACTCATACCCTAGATGGATGTCCCCAGAGAAGAATATTGAACCAGACAGGACCCTAGGCCAAAATCGGATCCATTGCTTTGGTTTACAGGCATGTCTCCTCAAAACCCTGGGTTCCAATACCATAATTGGGGTTTTCCTGAGGCACCCATCAGAACAAACCTCGTCTCCACAAGGAAACATGTGCATGGGAGCTATGTCAAAAGCTTAGGAGAATACTTCAGGGTCCCGGTGCCACCGCCCCCATTCCAAGGCCCTCATGGACACAAACACACATTAGACCAATCCTCAGGAAAGTCCATTTCAACTCAGCCACCCCGGTTGCTCCCGCAGAGCCATCAGATCTAAACTGTCTTGTCCCTAGGAGACAATTGGAATGCGAGGCTGGCTTCCCAGGCATCCATCCTCGAACGCTGGTCTGGACTCATCCATATGGGATGTCCTGGAGCTGTCCAACAGGTCTCAATTGTCCCGCAGAAGGAATCCTAGGAGGGGGCCTTCCACCACTCCCAACGTGGGAAAACCTCCATGGACTCGAGATTCGGCTCCCATCATGAAGGGGCCGTCATGAACAGAAAATCCAAGCTGAGCCAACGTCTGATCCTCGCTCTGACTTCAGATGCATGAGATATTACTTCAGATCTTCAGGAGGTACATGCCGTACCCTAGTCCCTGAATCCCAAGTCTAGCTTGTTTTCTCAGAATTCCGTCCTCACACTCCTGGCCCCGAAGCCCACAAGTTTGGCAATACCGGACCATCATTGCAGCACTCTGCCTGCCCTCTAGAAACAAAATATTGCCTAATGAGCTACCCGGAACATTAAATGAAAATAAACCTACACGGCACTCGAATGTACCCATATTATATAGTCTACCTGGGCAGTAATGCACTGTCTGACACAACCTGAGCCGGGACATCCTGAGCAACACCCAGACACTGACGGCACCCTGAGACCATAAGACCCGCAGTGGCCTTAGGTCATTATTTCTTCCCTACCTAAGTATTCAGGCTTCAGAACCTAGACCTTATCTCCAATCACTCTCCAGGGGTGAGTGTGATGCAGAAATCAGAACTCCTCTTTATCCACGACAAGAAACCTTGTGGTTGCCATGTTGTCCAAGGTTCAGTGTAGGAGAAACAAGCATTCACCCTGAGGTCCCGCCCATTCTTGAGTGCGACGAGGGCATAAACAAGCATTGTGACCCTCAGCATGAGTCCTGTCCTCTAGTAAGTCCTTTCAGTGTCTAGAACATTAGATGCCATAATGCTTTGACATGGCCTAAGCCCCAAATTTAAACCAGATTTCTTTTGTCCAATCGCCCCTACCCAGGGCTCTCCTCTGGAATCGCTCATTTGGTTAGACAACTGAGTTTGAAAAACAAAACAAAACAAAGCAACAACAACAAAAAAACGGATTTCTTCCATCCCACAGAATGACCCGAAACTCTTTGGACGGGGCCAAACCTCCAGAGAGTAAGACTCGTCCATTTCCATGTTCTCCTTGTGGTCTGTAGATCAGTCCTGCCATACCTATGACCCGAAACATAAGACGAGTCTGTGTTTTCAGACAACTGTCCAAACAACCCTGGCCTACACACCCTACAGGCTCAGGCCCCTGGAGCCAAAACTGACGACTGTTTTTTTTGCCCTCTCCAAGGGAATTGTATGTGCCGATTCCAATGGCCACAACCCTACTAATAGGATAAACCTCCAAAGTCCCTGAGGCCATCGCAATATTTGTGGCTTTCCAGGACAAACAGGGGCAATCTGGGCCCATCTGAGCACCTACCTGCACTCAGACCCCTAGACTGATGTCCCCAGAGGTAAAAAGGAACGAACAGTCCCCTAGGCACCTATCGGATCCATTGCTTTGGTTTCCAGGCATCTCTCCTCAGAGGCCTGGATTTCAATAACAGCATATGGCTGTTTCTTGACTCACCCATCAGAACAAATCTCATCTACACATGGGAAACTTGCACGATGGAGCTGTGTGAAAGCCTCTATTTAGGAGAACCCTTCAGGGCCCCAGTGCCACCGCTTCATTCCAAGGTCTCCATAGACACAAAATCATATTAGGACACATCCACGGGAGAGTCCATTTCAACTCAGCCTCCTCGGTTGCTCCCCCTGATCAGACCAATCTAACCTGTCTTGTTGCTTGGAGACAATTGGAATGCGAGGTGGCCTACCCAGTCATCCATCCTTAGAACGCTGCTCGGAATCGTTGTCCTGGAGCCAACAAACAGATCTCAAAATTGTCGGGCAGAAGAATCTTTGCAGTTGGGAGCTTCACACAACTCCCACCGTGGGAAAACACCATGGCCTCGTGATCCACCCCCCCTTCAATAAGGGGCCATCAGGGACAGACTGTCCAACCAGAGCGATCGTCGGATCCTCGCCCTGACTTCAGATGCACGAGATCTCGATTCAGGTCTGTAGATTGTGCCTGCCATATCCTCACCCAGAAACCTAGGCCTAGCTTGGGTTCTCAGACTTCAGTCCTCAGAATACTGGCCCACAAGCCCTCCAGTTTGGCAATCCAGAACTACAATGCAGCACTCTGCCTGACCTTCAGAAGAAAAAAACATTGCCCTCTGTGGTTAGCCAGAAACCCCAAAAATAGAATCAACGGGGCACACCATTCGGCTGTACCCCAAATGTATAGGCTGACATGGGCACTAATGTCCTTTCTGACACAGCCTGTTCCTGGCACAACTGGCCCCACCCAGACAGCTGGCCGCACACTGAGCACATCTGACCTGCCATGGCCTTAGGTCTTCATCTCTTCTCAACCTCGGTTTTCAGGCTCCAGAACCTAGACCTTATCTCCAATCACAGCCCGGGTTTGAAAATGATGCAGAAATCAGAACTCTTTCCCCATTGCAAGACACCTTGTGGTTGGCATGTTGTCCAAGATTTAGTGTAGTTGAAACCAGTGTGGCCCATGAGGCCCCGCCCATGGTTGCGGGCCACATTGGTCACAAACACACATTGTGACCCTCAGCCTGAGCCCAGTCCTCAGGTAAGGCCTTTCAGCGGCTGGATGGAGAGACAGCATATTGGGATTGCCATGCCCCTATGCCCCAATTTTTAACCCATAGTTCAGGGTGTCCCTTCACTCTTCCCCAGGGCTCTGCTTTGGAATTCCTCTTTTGGTGGGACACCTGAGGTAACAAACCTGAAAGGAGTCCTCCCATCGCACAGATTGACGAAAAACAATTGGGATCGGGCCAAGTCCACAGAGAGCAAGATTCGTCCATGGCCCTAGAGCCCTCTCCAACATTCCACGGCCATCGCTGAAAACAAAATCCATAAACAAAAAAGCCTGAGCGTGCGCCTCAGATTCGCTCATTCTTCATATCCTGAGGAATTCTTCAGATAAGAACCTACACGGCACTCGATGCACCCAAAATATATAGTATAACCTGGGCACTAATGCACTGTCTGACAACCTGAGCCCGGACCTCGTGATTAACACCCAGAGAGCTGATCGCACACTGAGCACATCAGACCCGCCATGGCCTTAGGTCATCATCTCTTCCCTACCTCAGTTTTCAGGCTTCAGAACCTAGACCTTATCTCCAATCACTGCCCAGCGGTGACTGTGATGCAGAAATCAGAACTCTTCCTTAACCATGGCAAGAAACCTTGTGGTCGGCATGCTGTCCAAAGTTCAGTGTAGGAGAAACCAGCATTCACCTTGAGGCCCCGCCCATTCTTGAGTGCGACGAGGGCATAAACACGCATTGTGACCCTCAGCGTGAGTCCTGTCCTCTAGTACGTCCTCTCAGTGGCTGGACCATTAGATGTCATAATGGGCCTGACAAGTCCCGTAGACAGATGTGCCCCCAGAGAAAAAAGGATCGAACAAGCCCCTAGGCACCTATCGGATCCATTGCTTTGGTTTCCAGGCATCTCTCCTCAGAGGCCTGGATTTCAATAACAGCATATGGCTGTTTCTTGTCTCACCCATCAGAACAAATCTCATCTACACATGGGAAACTTGCACGATGGAGCTGTGTGAAAGCCTCTCTTTAGGAGAACCCTTCAGGGCTCCAGTGCCACTGCTTCATTCCAAGGTCTCCATGGACACAAAATCATATTAGGACACATCCACAGGAGAGTCCATTTCAGCTCAGCCTCCTCGGTTGCTCCCCCAGATCAGGCAGATATAACCTGTCTTGTTGCTTGGAGACAATTGGAATTCGAGGTGGGCTACCCAGCCATCCATCCTTAGAATCCTGCTCAGAATCGTTGTCCTTGAGCCAACCAACAGTTCTCAATTGAACTGCAGAAAAAATCTTTGCAGTTGGGAGCTTCTCACAACTCCCATCATGGGAAAACATCCATGGCCTCGTGATCCACCGCCCCTTCAAGAAGGGGCCATCAGGGACAGAATGTCCAACCTGTGCAATCGTCTGATCCTCGCCCTGACTTCAGATGCACGAGATCTCGATTCAGGTCTGTAGATTGTGCCTGCGATATCCTCACCCAGAAACCTAGTCCTAACTTGGGTTCTCAGACTTCCGTCCTCAGACTACTGGCCCACAAGCCCTCCAGTTTGGCAATCCAGAACTACAATGCAGCACTCTGCCTGTTCTCCAGAAGAAAAACATTGCCCTCTGGGGCTACCCAGAAAACCCCAAATGAGATTCAACCTGCACGCCATTCGGCTGTACCCCCAAATATATAGGCTGACCTGGGCACTAATGCCCTTTCTGACACAGCCTGAGCCTGGACCTCCTGGCCCCACACAGACAGCTGGCCGCACACTGAGCACATCGGACCCGCCATGGCCTTAGTTCGTCATCTCTTCTCAACCTCGGTTTTCAGGCTTCAGAAACTAGACCTTATCTCCAATCACGGCCCGGGTTGGAAAATGATGCAGAAATCAGAACTCTTTCCCCATTGCAAGACACCTTGAGGTTGGCATGTTGTCCAAGATTTAGTGTAGTTGAAACCAGTGTGGCCCATGAGGCCCCGCCCATGCTTGCGGGCCACATTGGTCACAAACACACATTGTGACCCTCAGCCTGAGCCCAGTCCTCAGGTAAGGCCTCTCAGCGGCTGGATGGAGAGACAGCATATTGGGATTGCCATGCCCCTAGGCCCCAATTTTTAACCATAGTTCGGTGTGTCCCTTCACTCTTCCCCAGGGCTCTGCTTTGGAATTCCTCTTTTGGTGGGACACCTGAGGTAACAAACCTGAAAGGAGTCCTCCCATCGCACATATTGACGAAAAACAATTGTGATCGGGCCAAGTCCACAGAGAACAAGATTCGTCCATGGCCCTAGAGGCCTCTCCAACATTCCACGGCCATCGCTGAAACAAAATCCAGAAACAAAAGCCTGAGCGTGCGCCTCAGATTCGCTCATTCTTCATATCCTGAGGAGTTCTTCAAATAAGAACCTACACGGCACTCGATGCACCCAAAATATATAGTCTAACCTGGGCACTAATGCACTGTCTGACAACCTGAGCCCGGACCTCGTGACCAACACCCAGACAGCTGACCGCACACTGAGCACATCAGACCCGCCATGGCCTTAGTTCATCATCTCTACCCTACCTCAGTTTTCAGGCTTCAGAACCTAGACTTTATCTCCAATCACTGCACAGGAGTAACTGAGATGCAGAAATCAGAACTCTTCCTTACCCATGGCAAGAAACCTTGTGGTCGGCATGTTGTCCAACGTTCAGTGTAGGAAAAACCAGCATTCACCCTGAGGCCCCGCCCATTCTTGAGTGCGACGAGGGCATAAACACGCATTGTGACCCTCAGCGTGAGTCCTGTCCTCTAGTACGTCCTCTCAGTGGCTGGATCATTAGATGTCATAATGGGCTTCACATGTCCCTAGGCCCCAATTTTTAACCAGATTTCTGGTTGTCCAGTGGCCCCTCCCCAGGGCTCTACTCTAGAATCCCTCATTTGGTGGGACACCTGAGGTTGAAAAACAAACAAAACAAATCAACAACTACAGAACAACGGACTTCTTCCATCCCACAGAATGACCCAAAACTCTTTGGACGGGGCCAAACCCCCAGAGAGTAAGACTCGTCCATTTCCCATGAAGTCACCCGGAAATTTCACGACCATGAGTGACACGATATCCAGAGACAAAAAACTTGAGCAAGAGCCTCACACTCGCCCTTTTTTCATATCCCGAAGGGTTCTCCTCATGGTCTGTAGATCAGTCCTGCCGTACCTATGACCCGAAACATAAGCCGAGTTTGTGTTTTCAGACAACTGTCCAAACATCCCTGGCCTACACACCCTACAGGCTCAGGCCCCTGGAGCCAAACCTGACGACTGTGCTTGCCCTCTCCAAGGGAATTGTATTGTGCCCATTCAAAAGGACACAAACCTTCTAATAGGATAAACCTCCAAAGTCCCTGAGGCCATTCCAATATTTGTGGCTTCCCAGGACAAATAGGGGCAATCTGGGCCCATCTGAGCACCTACCGGCACTCAGACCCGTAGACTGATGTCCCCAGAGGTAAAAGGAACGAACAGGCCCCTAGGCACCTATCGGATCCATTGCTTTGGTTTTCAGGCATCTCTCCTCAGAGGCCTGGATTTCAATAACAGCATATGGCTGTTTCTTGACTCACCAACCAAAACAAATCTCATCTACACATGGGAAACTTGCACGATGGAGCTGTGTGAAAGCATCTCTTTAGGAAAACCCTTCAGGGCCCCAGTGAAACCACTTCATTCCAACGTCTCCATAGACACAAAATCATATTAGAACACATCGACGGGAGAGTCCATTTCAACTCAGCCTCCTCGGTTGCTCCCCCAGATCCAGCAGATCTAACCTGTCTTGTTGCATGGAGACAATTGGAATGCGAGGTGGGCTACCCAGCCATCCATCCTTAGAACCCTGCTCGGAATCGTTGTCCTGGAGCCAACCAGCAGGTCTCAATTGTCCTGTAGAAGAATCTTTGCAGTTTGTAGCTTCTCACAACTCCCATCGTGGGAAAACCCACATGGCCTCGTGATCCACCCCCCCTTCAAGAAGGGGCCATCAGGGACAGAATGTCCAACCTGAGCGATAGTCTGACCCTCGCCCTGACTTCAGATGCACGAGATCTCGATTAAGGTCTGGAGATTGTGCCTGCCATATCCTTACCCATAATCCTAGGCCTAGCTTGGGTTCTCAGTCTTCCGTCCTCAGACTACTGGCCCACAAGCCCTCCAGTTTGGCAATCCAGACTACAATGCAGCACTCTGCCTGCACTCCAGAAGAAAAACATTGCCCTCTGGGGCTACCCAGACACCCCAAATCAGGATCAACCTGCACGCCATTCGGCTGTACCCCAAATATATAGGCTGACCTGGGCACTAATGCCCTTTCTGACACAGCCTGAGCCTGGACCTCCTGGCCCCACCCAGACAGCTGGCCGCACACTGAGCACATCGGACCCGCCATGGCCTTAGGTCGTCATCTCTTCTCATCCTCGGTTTTCAGGACTCAGAACCTAGACCTTATCTCCAATCACGGCCCGGGTTTGAAAATGATGCAGAAATCAGAACTCTATCCCCATGGCAAGAAACCTTGTGTTTGGCATGTTGTCCAATGTTCAATGTAGTTGAAACCAGTGTGGCCCATGAGGCCACGCCCATGCTTGCGGGCCACATTGGTCACAAACACACATTGTGACCCTCAGCCTGAGCCCAGTCCTCAGGTAAGGCCTCTCAGTGGCTGGATAGAGAGACAGCATATTGGGCTTGACAGGCCCCTAGGCCCCAATTTTTAACCGTAGTTCGGGTTGTCCCTTCGCTTCTCCTGGGCTCTGTTTTGGAATTCACACCTGAGGTAACAAACCTGAAAGAAGTCCTACCATGCAACAGATTGACGAAAAACAATTGGGATCAGGCCAAATCCACAGAGAGCAAGATTCGTCCATGGCCCATAACGCCTCCCCAACATTCCACGGCCATCGCTGTTACAAAACCCAGAGACAAAAGCCTGAGCACGCGCCTCAGACTCACTCATTCTTCATATCCTGAACAGTTCTTCAGAAAAGAACCTACACGGCACTCTAAGGCACCCAAAATATATAGTCTAACCTGGGCACTAATGCACTGTCTGGCAACCTGAGCCCGGACCTTGTGACCAACACCCAGACAGCTGACCACACACTGAGCACATCAGAAGGTCATCATCTCTTCCCTACCTCAGTTTTCAGGCTTCAGAACCTAGACCTTATCTTCAATCACTGCGCAGGGGTGAATGTGATGCAGTAATCAGAACTCTTCCTTACCCATGGGAAGAAACCTTGTGGTTGGCTGTTGTCCAACTTTCAGTGTAGGAGAAACCAGCATTCACCCTGAGGCCCCGTCCATTCTTGAATGCGACGAGGGCGAAAACACGCATTGTGAACCGCAGCGTGAGTCCTGTCCTCTAGTACGTCCTCTCAGTGGCTGGAACATTAGATGTCATAATGGGCTTGACATGTCCCTAGGCCCCAATTTTTAGCCAGATTTCTGGTTGTCCAGTCGCTCCACCCAAGCGTCTACTCTAGAATCCCTCATTTGGTGGGACACCTGAGGTTGAAAAACAAAACAAATCAACAACAAGAGAGCAACGGACTTCTTCGATCCCACAGAATGACCCCAACTCTTTGGACGGGGCCAAACCCCCAGAGAGTAAGACTCATCCATTTCCCATGAAGTACCCGGACATATAAGGACCATGAGTGACACGATATCCAGGAACAAAAACTTGAGCAGAGCCTCACAATCGCCCTTTTTCATATCCCGAACAGTTCTCCTCATGGTCTGTAGATCAGTCCTGCCATACCTATGACCCGAAACATAAGCCGAGTTTGTGTTTTCAGACAACTGTCCAAACAGCCCTGGCTTACAGACCCTACAGGCTCCGGCCCCTGACACAAACCTGACGACTGTGATTGCCCTATCCAAGGGAATTGTATGTGCCCATTCCAATGGCCACAAACTTACTAAGAGTATAAACGTCCAAAGTGCCTGAGGCCATCCCAATATTTGTGGCATCCCAGGACAAATGGGGCAATCTGGGCCCATCTGAGCACCTACCGGCGCTCTGCCCCATAGTCTGATATGCCGAGAATTATAAAGGAACGAACAGGCACCTATGCACCTATCGGATCCATTGCTTTGTTTTCCAGGCATCTCTCCTCAGAGGTCTGGATTTCAATAACAGCATACGGCTTTCTTGATTCACCCATCAGAACAAATCTCATCTGCACATGGGAAACTTGCACGATGGAGCTATGTGAAAGCCTCTCTTTAGGAGAACCCTTCAGGGCCCCAATGCCACCGCTTCATTCCAAGGTCTCCATAGACACAAAATCATATTAGGACACATCCACGGGAGAGTCCATTTCAACTCAGCCTCCTCGGTTGCTCCCCTAGGTACAGCAGATGTATCCTGTCCTGTTGCTTGGAGACTATTGGAATGCGAGGTGTCCTCCCAACCATCCATCCTTAGAACCCTGCTCGGAATCGTTGTCGTGGATCCATCCAACCGGTCTCAATTGTCCTGCAGAAGAATCTTTGCAGTTGGCAGCTTCTCACAACTCCCATCGTGGGAAAACCCCCATGGCCTCGTGATCCACCGCCCTTTCAAGAAGGGGCCATCAGGGACAGAATGTCCAACCTGAGCGATCATCTGATCCTCGCCCTGACTTCAGATGCACGAGAAACTTAATTGAGGCCTGTAGATTGTGCCTGCCATATCCTCACCAGAAACCTAGGCCTAGCTTGGGTTCTCAGACCTCCGTCCTCAGAAACTGGCCCACAATCCCTCCAGTTTGGCAATCCAGAACTACATTGCAGCACTCTGCCTGCCCTCCAGAAGAAAAACATTGCCCTCTGGAGCTACCCAGAAACCCCAAATGAGGATCAACCTGCACGACATTCAGCTGTACCCCAAATATATAGGCTGACCTGGGCACTAAAGCCCTTTCTGACACAGCCTGAGCTTGGACCTCTTGGCCCCACCCAGACAGCTGGCCGCACACTGAGCACATCGGACCCGCCATGGCCTTAGGTCGTCATCTCTTCTCAACCTCGGTTTTCAGGCTTCAGTACCTAGACCTTATCTCCAATCACGGCCCGGGTTTTAAAATGATGCAGACATCAGAACTCTTTCCCCATGGCAAGATACCTTGTGGTTGGCATGTTGTCCAAGGTGCAGTGTAGTTTGATACCAGTGTGGCCCATGAGGCCCCCGCCCATGCTTGCGGGCCACATTGGTCACAAACACACATTGTGACCCCTCAGCCTGAGCCCAGTCCTCAGGTAAGGCCTCTCAGTGGCTGGAAGGAGAGACAGCATATTGGGCTTGACAGGCCCCTAGGCCCCAATTTTTACCCGTAGTTCGGGTTGTCCCTTCGCTTCATCTGGGCTCTGTTTTGGAATTTCTCTTTTGGAGGGACACCGGAGGTAACAAACCTGAAAGAAGTCCTCCCATCCAACAGATTGACGAAAAACAATTGGGATCAGGCCAAATCCACAGAGAGCAAGATTCGTCCATGGCCCATGACGCCTCCCCAACATTCCACGGCCATCGCTGTTACAAAACCCAGAGACAAAAGCCTGAGCACGCGCCTCAGACTCACTCATTCTTCATATCCTGAACAGTTCTTCAGAAAAGAAACTACACGGCACTCTAAGGCACCCAAAATATATAGTCTAACCTGGGCACTAATGCACTGTCTGGCAACCTGAGCCCGGACCTCGTGACCAACACCCAGACAGCTGACCACACACTGAGCACATCAGACCCGCCATGGCCTTAGGTCATCATCTCTTCCCTACCTCAGTTTTCAGGCTTCAGAACCTAGACCTTATCTCCAATCACTGCCCAGGGGTGACTGTGATGCAGTAATCAGAACTCTTCCTTACCCATGGCAAGAAACCTTGTGGTTGGCATGTTGTCCAACTTTCAGTGTAGGAGAAACCAGCATTCACCCTGAGGCCCCGCCCATTCTTGAGTGCGACGAGGGCAAAAACACGCATTGTGACCCTCAGCGTGAGTCCTGTCCTCTAGTACGTCCTCTCAGTGGCTGGACCATTAGATGTCATAATGGGCTTGACATGTCCCTAGGCCCCAATTTTTAACCAGATTTCTGGTTGTCCAGTCGCTCTGCCCAAGCGTCTACTCTAGAATCCCTCATTGGTGGGACACCTGAGGTTGAAAAACAAAACAAAACAAATCAACAACAACAGAGCAATGGACTTCTTCCATCCCACAGAATGACCCCAACTCTTTGGACGGGGCCAACCCCCAGAGAGTAAGACTCATACATTTCCCATGAAGTACCCGGACATATAACGACCATGAGTGACACGATATCCAGGAACAAAAACTTGAGCAGAGCCTCACAATCGCCCTTTTTCATATCCCGAACAGTTCTCCTCATGGTCTGTAGATCAGTCCTGCCATACCTATGACCCGAAACATAAGCCGAGTTTGTGTTTTCAGACAACTGTCCAAACAGCCCTGGCTTACAGACCCTACAGGCTCCGGCCCCTGGACACAAACCTGACGACTGTGATTGCCCTATCCAAGGGAATTGTATGTGCCCATTCCAATGGCCACAAACTTACTAAGAGTATAAAGCTCCAAAGTGCCTGAGGCCATCCCAATATTTGTGGCATCCCAGGACAAATGGGGCAATCTGGGCCCATCTGAGCACCTACCGGCGCTCAGCCCCGTAGTCTGATATGCCGAGAATTATAAAGGAACGAACAGGCACCTATGCACCTATCGGATCCATTGCTTTGTTTTCCAGGCATCTCTCCTCAGAGGTCTGGATTTCAATAACAGCATATGGCTTTCTTGATTCACCCATCAGAACAAATCTCATCTGCACATGGGAAACTTGCACGATGGAGCTATGTGAAAGCCTCTCTTTAGGAGAACCCTTCAGGGCCCCAATGCCACCGCTTCATTCCAAGGTCTCCATAGACACAAAATCATATTAGGACACATCCACGGGAGAGTCCATTTCAACTCACCTCTTCGGTTGCTCCCCTAGGTACAGCAGATGTATCCTGTCCTGTTGCTTGGAGACTATTGGAATGCGAGGTGTCCTCCCAGCCATCCATCCTTAGAACCCTGCTTGGAATCGTTGTCGTGGATCCATCCAACCGGTCTCAATTGTCCTGCAGAAGAATCTTTGCAGTTGGCAGCTTCTCACAACTCCCATCGTGGGAAAACCCCCATGGTCTCGTGATCCACCGCCCATTTAAGAAGAGGCCATCAGGGACAGAATGTCCAACCTGAGCGATCGTCTGATCCTCGCCCTGACTTTAGATGCACGAGAACTTAATTGAGGCCTGTAGATTGTGCCTGCCATTACCTCACCAGAAACCTAGGCCTATCTTGGGTTCTCAGACCTCCGTCCTCAGAAAGTGGCCCACAATCCCTCCAGATTGGCAATCCAGAACTGCATTGCAGCACTCTGCCTGCCCTCCAGAAGAAAAACATTGCCCTCTAGGGCTACCCAGAAACCCCAAATGAGGATCAACCTGCACGACATTCAGCTGTACCCCAAATATATAGGCTGACCTGGGCACTAAAGCCCTTTCTGACACAGCCTGAGCTTGGACCTCTTGGCCCCACCCAGACAGCTGGCCGCACACTGAGCACATCGGACCCGCCATGGCCTTAGGTCGTCATCTCTTCTCAACCTTGGTTTTCAGGCTTCAGTACCTAGACCTTACTCCAATCATGGCCCGGGTTTTAAAATGATGCAGACATCAGAACTCTTTCCCCATGGCAAGATACCTTGTGGTTGGCATGTTGTCCAAGGTGCAGTGTAGTTGATACCAGTGTGGCCCATGAGGCCCCGCCCATGCTTGCGGGCCACATTGGTCACAAACACACATTGTGACCCCTCAGCCTGAGCCCAGTCCTCAGGTAAGGCCTCTCAGTGGCTGGATGGAGAGACAGCATATTGGGCTTGACAGGCCCCTAGGCCCCAATTTTTACCCGTAGTTCGGGTTGTCCCTTCGCTTCTCCTGGGCTCTGTTTTGGAATTCCTCTTTTGGTGGGACACCTGAGGTAACAAACCTGAAAGAAGTCCTCCCATCCAACAGATTGACGAAAAAAAACAATTGGGATCAGGCCAAATCCACAGAGAGCAAGATTCGTCCATGGCCCATGACGCCTCCCCAACATTCCACGGCCATCGCTGTTACAAAACCCAGAGACAAAAGCCTGAGCACGCGCCTCAGACTCACTCATTCTTCATATCCTGAACAGTTCTTCAGAAAAGAAACTACACGGCACTCTAAGGCACCCAAAATATATAGTCTAACCTGGGCACTAATGCACTGTCTGACAACCTGAGCCCGGACCTCGTGACCAACACCCAGACAGCTGACCGCACACACTGAGCACATCAGACCCGCCATGGCCTTAGGTCATCATCTCTTCCCTACCTCAGTTTTCAGGCTTCAGAACCTAGACCTTATCTCCAATCACTGCCCAGGAGTGTGACTGTGATGCAGTAATCAGAACTCTTCCTTACCCATGGCAAGAAACCTTGTGGTTGGCATGTTGTCCAACTTTCAGTGTAGGAGAAACCAGCATTCACCCTGAGGCCCCCCCCATTCTTGAGTGCGACGAGGGCAAAAACATGCATTGTGACCCTCAGCGTGAGTCCTGTCCTCTAGTACGTCCTCTCAGTGGCTGGACCATTAGATGTCATAATGGGCTTGACATGTCCCTAGGCCCCAATTTTTAACCAGATTTCTGGTTGTCCAGTCGCCCCACCCCAGGGCTCTACTCTGGAATCCCTCATTTGGTGGGACACCTGAGGTTAAAAAAAAAAAAAAAAAAAACAAATCAACAACAACAGAACCACGGACTTCTTCCATCCCACAGAATGACCCCAAACTCTTTGGACGGGGCCAAAACCCCAGAGAGTAAGACTCGTCCATTTCCCATGAAGTCACCCAGAAATTTCACGACCATCACTGACACGATATCCAGAGACAAAATCTTGAGCAAGAGCCTCACACTCGCCCTTTTTTCATATCCCGAAGCATTCTCCTCATGGTCTGGAGATCAGTCCTGCCATACTTATGACGCGAAACATAAGCCGAGTTTGTGTTTTCAAACAACTGTCCAAACAGCCGTGGCCTACACATCCTACAGGCTCAGGCCCCTGGAGCCACACCTGACGACTGTGCTTGCCCTCTCCAAGGAAATTGTATGTGTCCATTCCAATGGCCACAACCCTACTAAGAGGATAAATCTCCAAGTCCCTGAGGCCATCCGAATATTTGTGGCTTCCCAGGACAAACAGGGGCAATCGGGGCCCATATGAGCCCCTACAGGCACTCAGACCCGTAGACTGATGTCCCCAGAGGTAAAAGGGAAAGAACTGGCCCTAGGCACCTATCGGATCCATTGCTTTGGTTTCCAGGCATCTCTCCTCAGAGGCCTGGATTTCAATAACAGCATATGGCTGTTTCTTGACTCACCCATCAGAACAATTCTCTTCTAAACATGGGAAACTTGCACGATGGAGCTGTGTGATAGCCTCTCTTTAGGAGAACCTTTCAGGGCCCCAGTGCCACCGCTTCATTCCAAGGTCTCCATAGACACGAAATCATATTAGGACACATCCACGGGAGAGTACATTTCAACTCAGCGTCCTCGGTTGCTCCCCCAGATCCAGCAGATCTAACGTGTATTGTTGCTTGGAGACAATTGGAATGCGAGGTGGGCTACCCAGCCATCCATCCTTAGAACCCTGCTCGGAATTTTTGTCCTGGAGCCAACCAACAGGTCTCAATTGTCCTACAGAAGAATCTTTGCAGTTGGGACCATCTCACAACTCCTATCGTGGGAAATTCCCCATGGCCTCGTTATCCACCCCCCCTTCAAGATGGGACCATCAGGGACAGAATGTCCATCCTGAGCAATCGTCTGATCCTCGCCCTGACTTCAGATGCACGAGTTCTCGATTCAGGTCTGAAGATTGTGCCTGCCATTTCCTCAACCAGAAACCTAGGCCTAGCTTGGGTTCTCAGACCTCCATCCTCAGAATACTGGCCCACAAGCCCTCTAGTTTGGTAATCCAGAACTACAATGCAGCACTCTGCCTGCGCTCCAGAAGAAAAACATTTCCCTCTGGGGCTACCCAGAAACCCCAAATGAGGATCAACTGGCACGCCATTCGGCTGTACCCCAAATACATAGGGTGAATTGGGCACTAATGCCCTTTCTGATACAGCCTGAGCCTGGACCTCCTGGCCCCACCAAGACAGCTGGCCACACACTGAGCACATCGGACCCGCCATGGCCTTTGGTCGTCATCTCTTCTCAACCTCGGTTTTGAGTCTTCAGAACCTAGAATTTAGCCCCAATCACAGCCCGGGTTTGAAAATGATGCAGAAATCAGAACTCTTTCCCCATGGCAAGAAACCTTGTGGTTGGCATGTTTTCCAAGGTTCATTGTACTTGAAACCAGTGTGGCCCATGAGGCCCCGCCCATTTTGCGAGCCACATTGGTCACAAACACACATTCTGACCCTCAGCCTGAGCCCAGTCCTCAGGTAAGGCCTCTCAGTGGCTGGATGGAGAGACAGCATATTGGGCTTCACAACCCCTAGGCCCCAATTTTTAACCATAGTTCGGGTTGTCCCTTCACTCTTCCCCATGGCTCTGCTTTGGAATTCCTCTTTTGGTGGGACACCTGAGGCAACAAACCTGAAACGAGTCCTCCCATCCCTAGGATTGACAAAAAACAATTGGGATCGGGGCAAATCCACAGAAAGCAAGATTCGTCCATGGCCCATGAGGCCTCCCCAACATTCCATGGCCATCGCTGATACAAAATCCAGAGACAAATCCCTGAGCACGCGCCTCAGACTCGCTCATACTTCATATCCTGAAGAGTTCTTCAGATAAAACCTACACGGCACTCTAAAGCACCCAAAATATATAGTCTAACCTGGGCACAAATGCACTGTCTGACAACCTGAGCCCAGACCTCGTCAACAACACCCAGACTGCTGACCGCACACTGAGCACATCAGACCCGCCATGGCCTTAGGTCATCATCTCTTCCCTACCTCAGTTTTCAGGCTTCAGAACCTAGAACTTATCTCCAATCACTGCCCAGCGGTGACTGTGATGCAGAAATCAGGACTCTTCCTTACCCATGGCAAGAAACCTTGTGGTTGGCATGTTGTCCAACGTTCAGTGTAGGAGAAACCAGCATTCACCCTGAGGCCCCGCCCATTCTTGAGTGCGACGAGGGCATAAACACGCATTGTGACCCTCAGCATGAGTCCTGTCCTCCAGTATGTCCTCTCAGTGGCTGGACCATTAGATGTCATAATGGGCTTGACATATCCCTACGCCCCAATTTTTAACCAGATTTCTGGTTGTCCAGTCACCCCTCCCCAGGGCTCTACTCTGGAATCCCTCATTTGGTGGGACACCTGAGGTTGAAAAACAAAACAAAACAAATCAACAACAACAGAACAACGGACTTTTTCCATCCCACAGAATGACCCCAAACTCTTTGGACGGGGCCAATCCCCCGGAGAGTAAGACTCGTCCATTTCCCATGAAGTCACCCGGAAATTTCACGACCATGAATGACACGATATCCAGAGACAAAAACGTGAGCAAAAGCCTCACACTCGCCCTTTTTTCATATCCCGAAGAGTTCTCCTCATGGTCTGTAGATCAGTCCTGCCATACCTATGACCCGAAACAGAAGCCGAGTTTGTGTTTTCAGACAACTGTCCAAACAGCCCTGGCCTACACACCCTACAGGCTCAGGCCCCTGGAGCCAAACATGAAGACTGGGCTTGCCCTCTCCAAGGGAATTGTATGTGCCCATTCCAATGGCCACAACCCTACTAATAGGATAAAACTCCAAATTCCCTGAGGCCATCCCAATATTTGTGGCTTCCCAGGACAAACAGGGGCAATCTGGGCCCATCTGATCACCTACCGGCACTCAGACACGTAGACTGATGTCCCCAGAGGTTAAAAGGAACGAACAGGCCCCTAGGCACCTATCGGATCTATTGCTTTGGTTTCCAGGAATCTCTCCTTAGAGATCCTTAGAACCCTTAGAACCCTGCTCTTGCGTCTTTCCTTATGGGATATCCTTGAGAGATCCAAAAGGTTTCGACTGTCCCACAGGAGTCCTTGTTCATGGACCACCTCACAACTCATATCATAGAAAGCTTCCAAGGTCACATGATGCCCCCAATCTTCATGAAGTCGGATCATGGAAAGAAATTCCAACCTGAGCCAACGGCTGATCTTCGCCTTGACTTCAGATGCACGAGATCTTGATTAAGCTCTTCAGAGTGCACCTGCTGTGCCCTCACCCCAAAACCTAAGCATAGGTAGTGTTCTCAGACTTCCGTCCTCACTCTCCTGGACCACACGCCCTCCATTTTGGGATTTCCGATGACACAGTGCTGCACTCTGCCTGCCCTCTAGAAGAAAAACGTTGCCCTATGGGTCTACCCAGAAACCGCAAATGAGGATAAACCTGCATGCCACTCAACTGTACACCAATTATATAGTCTACCCTGTGCACTAATGCCCTGTCTGACACAACCTGAGGCCTGAATTCCCAACCGACACCCAGACAGCTTGCCGTACACTGAGAACATCTGAACCGCCATGGCCTTAGGTTGCCATGTCTTTCCAACCTGGTTTTCAGGCTACAGAAACCTAGACCTTATCTCTACTCATTTCCCATGGGTGAACGTGATGCAGAAATCATAACTCCTCTTTCCCTCTCGCCAGAATCTTGTGGTTGGCATCTTATCCAAAGTTCAGTGTAGGACCCCTGTAGGGCCTACAGGAGTAGTTAGGGCCCCTGAGGGTAGTGTAGGGTCCCTGAAGCCCTGCCCATGCTTAAGAGCTGCGGTGGGCACAAACACACATTGGGACCCTCAGTTTTAACCCTGTCCTCAAGTAAAGCCTCTCAGTGGCTGGACCATGAGCCCACATATGGGGCCTGCCATGCCCCAAGTCACCCAATCTTAACCAGAGGTAGAGACATCTAGTCACCCCTACTCAGGGCTCTGCTCTGGAATCCTTCTTTGGTGGGACATTTGAGGTAAGTAAACACAGAAAAGATTCCTCCCACCCACAGAATGACCCCAATCACTTGGGATCAGGCCATCCCCAGAGAGAAAGACTCCTCCATGGCCCATGAGGCCAGCCCGACATTCCACGGCCACTATTGACACAAAATCCAGAGACATAAGCCTCACACTTAGGTCATAGACTAAAAAATTCTCCTCATAGTCTGTAGATCGGGCCTGCCATACCTACGTCCACAAACCGTGTTTTCAGACTTCTATCCTTACATCCCTGTCCCACACACCCTCCAGGCTGAGGCCCCTGGAGCCACACCTCAGGACTGTGCCTGCCCTCTCCAAGGAAATTCTTCCCATTCCATTGGCCACAACCCTACAGATTAGGAGAAACCTCCAAAGTCCCAGAGGCCATTCCAATAGTGTAGGCCGCCCAGTACAAAGAGGGGTGATCTGTCACAAGCTGAGCAACGACCTCAACTCACCCGTAGACAGATATCCCAAGAGAAAGGTATTAAACTGGACAGGCCCCTAGAATGTAATTGGTTCCATTGATTTTGTTTCTAAGCATCTCTCCTCAGAGGCCTGTTTTCCAATACCAGCATATGGGGGATTCCAGAGATACCAATCAGAACTAATCTTGTCTCCACATGGGAAACTTATCCTTTGGAGCTCTTTAAAAACCTCCAGTTAGGAGAAACCTTCAGGTAACCGGAGCCACCGCCCTATTCCAAGGTCTCCATGGACACAAACCCGCATTATGACCATTCGGCAGGAGAGTACATTTCAACTCAGCCCCGTTGATTACTCCCCCAGAGCCAGATTATCAAACCTGCCTTGTCGCTAGGAGACAACAGGAATGCAAAGCAGAATCTCTCGGCTTCCATCGTTGGAATCCTGCTCTGGCGCCGTTCCATATGGGATGTCCTGGGAGCCTTCCAACAGGTCTTGACTATCCCGCAGAAGGAATCCTTGCAGATTGGAGCATCTCACAACTCCTATCGTGGGAAAACCTACATGGCCTCATGAGTTGCTCCCCTTTATAAAGGGGCCATCATGGACAGAAACTGCAACCTGAGCCAACTTCTGATCCATTGCTTTGGTTTCTATGTATCTCTCCTCAGAGGCCTGGTTTCCAATATCAGAATATGGGGGTTTCCTAAGGAAACAATCAGAACAGATCTCATCTCCACAGGAGAAACTTGCTCTTTGGAGCTGTGTCAATACCTCAGGTTAGGAGGATCCTTCAGGGCGCTGGCACCATGGCCCAATTCCAAGGTCTCCAAGGACACAAACTTACATTATGATCCATCCTCAGGAGAGTCCATTTCAAATCAGCCCCCTAGGCTGCTCAACCAGAGCCAGCAAATCAAACCTGCCTTGTCACTAGGTGACAGTTGGAATGCGAGGTGGGCTGCCCAGGCATCCATCCTTAGAACCCTGCTCTGGAGAATTTCTTTATGGGACGTCTTGAATCCAACCAACCTGTCTAGACTGTCTCGCAGAATGAATCCTTGTGGTTTGAAGCATCACACAATCCCACTGTGAGAAAACCTCCATTTCCTCATGATGCCCCACACCTTCATAAATGGGCCATCATGGACAGAAACTCCATCCTAAGCCAAAGTCTGATCCGCGCCCTGAATTCAGAAGCACGAGATCTCGATTCAGCACTTGACAGTGTGCCTGCTGTGCCCTCGCCCCGAAACCTAAGCCTAACTTGTGTTCTCAGACTTCCGTCTTCACAATCCTGGCCACACCCCTCCAGTGTGGCAATTCTGGAGAAACAATGCAGCACTCTGCCTGCCCTCCAGAAGAAAAATGTTGCCCTATAGGGCTAACCAGAAACGCCAAATGAGTAACAACCTGCATGCCACTCGACCATACCCCAATTATACAATCTAGCCGGTGCACTAAAGCCCTGTCTGACACAGCCTGAAGGCAGACCTCCAGTCCAACAACCAGACAGCTGGCCGTACACTGAGCATATCAAACCCACTATGGCTTTCGGCCATCATCTCTACTCAACCTCAGTTTTCACCTTCAGAACCTAGACCTTATCTCCACTCACTGCTCAGGAGTGATCGTGATACAAGAATCAGAACCTCTCCTTCGCCATGGAAAGAAACCTTGTGGTTGGCATGTGGTCCAACGTTCATTGTAGGAGAAAGCAGCATGGACTATGAGGCCCCACCTATCCCTGAGGGCTACAATTTGCACAAACACACATTGGGACCCTCAGCGTAAGCCCTATCCTCATGTAAAGCCTCTTAGTGACTGAAACAAAGGCCCACATATGGGGCTTGCCAAGCCCCTAGTCCCCCAATCTCAACCAGAGTTAGAGATGTCTAGTAGCCCCTACTCAGGGCACTGCTCTGGAATCCCTCTTTGGTGGGACACCTGAGGTAAAAAAAAAAAAAATACAGAAAGGTCTCTTCCCATCCTCAGAATGATCCCAACCACTTGGGATCAGGCCAAATCACCAGAGAAAGACTTGTCCATGGCCCTTGAGGACACCCCGACATTCCATGGCCACTGTAGGCACAAAATCCAGAGAGCAAACGCCACATACTCGCCCTTTGTTCATAGCCCAGAAAATTCTCACGGTCTGTAGATCGAGCCTTCATACATACATCCCCAAACCTAAGCTGATTTTGTGTTTTCAGACTTCTGTCCCCACAGTCCTGGCCCACACACCATCCAAGCTGGGGCCCCTGGAGCCACACCTGAGGACTGTGGCTTCCCTCTCCAGGGGAATTCTATCATTTCCATTGGCCACAACCCTATAGATTAGGAGAAACCTCCAAACACCCCGAGGCCATCCCAATAGTGTTGGCTGCCCAGGACAAACAGGGATGATCTTTCACAAGTTAGGAAACTACCTACACTCAGACCCAGAGACAGATATCCCCATAGAATAAGATTGAACTGGACAGGCACTTAGGCCCTAATCAGATCCATTGCTTTTGTTTCCAGGCATCTCTCCTCAGAGGCCTGGTTACCAATACCAGCATATGGGGGATTACTGAGGCACTCATAGAAAAATCTCGTCTCCACATAGGAAATGTACTCTTTGGAGCTCTATAAAAACCTCTGCTTAGGAGAATCTTTCAGGGCCCCGGATCAAGCGCCCCATTCCAAGGTCTCCATGGACTTAAACCCACATTATGATCTATCCTCGGTAGAGTCCATGTCAACTCATCCCCCTTGGTTTCTCCCCCAGGGCCTGCAGATCAAACCTGCCTTGTTGCTAGGAGACAACTAGAATGGGAGGCGGGCTGCCCAGGCATCCATCCTTAGAACCCTACTCTGGAGTCTTTCCATATGGGACATCCTAGGGCCATCCAACAGGTCTCAAGTGTCCCACAGAAGGAATCTTTGCAGTCTGGTGCATCTCACAACTCCCATTGTGGGAAAATCTTCATGGCCTCTTGAGACGCTCCACTTTATAAAGGGGCCATCATGGACAGAAACTCCAACCTGAGCAAACGTCTGATATTCGCCCTGGCTTCAGGTGCATGAGATCTTGATTCAGCTCTGCAGAGTGTGCCTTCTGTGCCCGCACCCCAAACACTAAGCCTAGCTTGTGTTCTCAGACTACCGTCCTCACACCCCTGGCCCAAAATTCCTACAATTTGGCAATACTGGGGCCACAATGCAGCACTCTGCCTGCCCTCCAGAAGAAAAACGTTGCCTTATGGAGCTACCTAGAAACCCGAATGAGGATCAACTGAACGCCACTCGACTGCACCCCAAATATACAGTCTACCCTGTCTAATGCCCTGTCTGACACAGCATGAGCCCACACCTCCAGACCTACGCTCAACAGCTAGCCACACACTGAGCTCATTGTACCCATCAGGTCCTTAGGTCTTCATCTCTTCCCAACCTCGGTTTTCGGGTTTCAGAACCAAGACCTAAACTCCAATCACTGTCCAGGGGTGAACGTGATGCAGAAATCACAACTCTTCCTTTGCCATGGCCGGAAACCTTGTGGTTGGCATATTCTCCAACGTTCAGTGTAGGAGAATCCAGCGTGGCCAATGAGGCCCTTCCCATGCTTGAGGGCCTTGTTGGGCACAAATAGGCATTGTGACACTCAGCATGAGCCCTGTCCTCAAGGAAGACCTATCAGTGTCTGAATCAAGAGCCCACATATTGGTCTTGCCATGCCCCTAGGCCCCCAAACTTAAACAGAGGTGTTGTTATCCACTTGTCCCTCCCAAGGACTCTGCTCTGGAATCCCTCTTTTATTGGCACACATGAGGTACATAAAATAAAATAAAAAAAAAAAGAAAGGACACCTCCCATCCACAGAATGTACCCAAACTCTTGGGATTGGGTCAAATCCTCAGAGAAGGAAAGCCGTCCACAACCCATGAGACCACGCCAGCATTCGACCCACATTGTTGACAGAAATCCAGAGACAAAACCTGAGCAAGCACCTCAAACTCACCCTTTTTCATATCCCGAAGTGTTATCACGGTCTGTAGATTGGGCATGCCATACCTGTGTCCCCAATCCTAAGCGGAGTTTGTGTTTTCAGACTTCTGTCCCCACAGGCCTGGCCCACACACCCTCAAGGCTGGACCCCTAGAGCCAAACTCAGAACTGTGCCTGCCCTCTCCAGGGGATTTCTGCCCATTCCATTGGCCACAACCCTATAGATTAGGAGAAACTCCAAAATCCCGAGGCCATTCCCAATTTTATAGGCTGCCCAGGACAAACAGGGGCGATCTGACACAAGCCGAGCAACTACCTCCCCTCGGATCCATAGACACGTATCCCCAGGAAGGAGATTGAACCGGACAGGCACCTAGGCCCTAATCATATCCATTGCTTTTGTTTCCAGGCATCTCTCCTCAGAGGCCTGGTTTCCAATACCAGCATATGGGAGATTCCTTAGGCACTCATCAAAACAATTCTCTTCTCTACATAGGAAACGTACTCTTTAGAGCTCCATCAAAACCTCCGGTTATGAACATCCCTCAAGGCCCCGAATCAAGCACCCCATTCTAAGGTCTCCATGGACACAAATGCACATTATGACCCATCCTACCTCACCCATTTCAACACACCAGCCTCGGTTACGCCCCTAGATCCAGCAGATCGAACTTGCCTTAGCGCTATGAGACACCTGGAATGGGAGGCAGGATGACCAGGCATCCATCTTTAGAACCCTGCTCTGGATAGCTTCCTTTTGGGATGGCTGGAGCCATCCAGCAGGTCTCGACTGTCCCACGGAAGGAATCATTGCAGTTTTGAGCATCTCACAATTCCCATCGTGGGAAAACCTCCATGGCCTCGTGACACACTCCCCTTCCTGAAGGCGCCGTCATGGACAGAAACTACAACCTGAGCCAACGTCTGATCCTAGCTCTGTCTTCAGGTACACGGGATCTCGAATCATCTCTGCAGAGGGTTCCTGCCGTCCCCTCACCCCGAAATCTAAGTCTGGCTTGTGTTCTCAGAATTTTTTCCTCACACTCCTGGCCCAAAAGCCTTCCAGTTTGGGAATTCTGGAGCCACTATGTGGCACTGTGTCTTCCTTCCAGAAGAAAAACGTTGCCCTCTGGGGCTACCCAGTAACCACAAATGAGTACCAACCTGCACGAAAATCGACTGCACCCCAATAATACAGTCTAGCCTGGGCACTAATTGCCTGTCTGCCACAGCCTGAGCCTGCACCTCCCAACCCACACTCAACAGCTGGCCGAACACTGAGCACATCAGACACACCATGGCCTTAGGTCTTCATCTCTTCCCAACCTCAGTTTTCAGGCTTCAGAACCTAGACCTTAAATCCAATCACAGTCCAGGAGTGAAAGTGTTGCAGAAATTAGAACTCCTTCTTCCCCATGGCCAGAAAACTTGTGGTTGCCATATTGTGCAACGTTCAGTGTAGGAGAAAACAGCATGGTACATTAGGCCACGCCCTGACTTGAGGGGCTCCTTGGGCACAAAAACACATTGTGAAACTCAATGTGAGCCCTATGCTCAAGGAAGGCCTCTCAGTGTCTGGATCAAGAGCCCATATATGGGGCTTGCCATGTTCTTAGGTCCCAATGTTAACCAGAGTTCTGGTTGTCCAGTCGCCCCTCCCCAGGACTCTGCTGTGGAATCCCTCTTTTGGTGGTCCACCTGAGGTAAAAAAAAAAAAAAAAAAAAAAAAACGAGAAAGGCCTCCTCCCTTCCCACAGAATGACCCCAAACTCTTGGGATTGGGTCAAATCCCCAGAAAGGGAGCCTCATCGATGGCCCATGAGGACACCCGGACATTCCATGGCAATCGGTGACACATATCCAGAAAACAATAAGCATGAGCAAGCACCTCACTTTCGCCCTTTGTTCATATCCTGAAGAGTTCTCCTCACGGTCTATATATCGGGCCGGCCATACCTACAGAACCAAAACTAAGTGGAGTTTGTGTTTTCAGACTTTTGTCCAAATAGCCCTGGACCACACACGCTCCACACTTGGGTCCCTGGAGCCACACCTCAGGACTGTGCTTCCCTTTCAAGAGAATTCTTCCCATTCCATTGGCCACAACCTTGCAAATTAGGAAAAACCTCCAAAGTTACCGAGGCCATCCCAATAGTTTAGGCCGCCCAGGACAAACAGGTGTGATCTCAAACCAGCTGAGCAACTACCTCCACTCAGACAAAAGATGTCCTCAGGGAAGAATATTGAACCGGACAGGCCCCTAGGCCCTAATCAGATCCATTGCTTTGGTTTCCAGGCATCTCTCCTCAGAGGCCTCATTTCCAATACCAGCAAATGGTGGTTTCCTGAGGCACCAATAAGAACAAATCTCGTCTCCCCATGGAAAACTTGCCCATTGGAGCTTTGATATCACCTCTGGTTAGGAGAATCCTTCAGGGCCCTGGTGCCACTGCCCCATACCAAGGTCTCAATGGACTCAAACCAACATTAAGACCATCCTCAGGAAAGTCCATTTCAACTCATTTAAGACCATCCTCAGGAAAGTCCATTCCAACTCAGCCCCCTCTGATGCTACCCCAAGCCAGCATTTCAAACGTTTCTTGTTGCTAGGAGACAATTGGAATTGAGGCTGTCTGCCCAGGCATCCATACTTAGAACCCCGTTCTGGAAAAATACCTTATGAGACGTCCTGGAGCCATCCAACAAATCTTAATTGTCCCACAGAAGGAATCCTTGCGGTTTGGAGCATCTCACAACTCTAATAGAGGGAAAACCCCCATGGCCTCATAATGCCGCCCCCCTAAAATGAAGGGGCCAACATGGACAGAAACTCCAACCTGAGCCAAAGTCTGATCCTCGACCTGACTTCAGACTCATGAGATCTCAATTCAGCTCAGCAGAGTGTGCCTGCCATGTCCATTCCCCGAAACGTAAGCCTAGCTTGTGTTCTCAGACTTCCGTCCTCACTCTCCTGGCACACAAGCCATCCAGTTTGGGAATTCCGAAGCCACAATGCAGCACTCTGCCTGCCCTCCAGAAGAAAAACTTTGCCCTATGCTGCTAATAAGAAACCCCAAATGATTATCTAATGCATGCCACTCGACTGTAAAGCAATTATACAGCCTACCCTGAATACGAAAGCCCTGTCTGGCACAGACTGAGACAAGACATCCCAAACCACACCTAGACAGCTGGCTCCAACCTGGACCCAAGGGACCCGCTATGGCTGTAGTTCGTCATCTCTTCCCAACCTCGTTTTTCAGGCTTCAGAACCGAGACCTTATCTCCAATCACTGCCCAGGGGTGAACATGATGCAGAAATTAGAATTCCTCCTTCCCCATGGCCAGAAACCTTGTGGTTGGCATGTTGTCCAACGTTCAATGTGGGAAAACCTGCATTGTCGGAAAGGCCACGCCAGTGCTTGAGGGCCGCCTAGGGCACAGACATGCATTGTGACCTGTAGCGTGAGTCCCGTATTAAAGTAACGCCTCTCAGTGGCTGGACCAAGATCCTGCATATGGGGCTTGTCATATCCATAGGCCCCCAGGCTTAACCAGAGAGCGAGTATTCCAGTTGTCAGTACCCACTGCTATGCTCCAGAATCCCTCTACTTGGGGGACACATGAACCAGAAAACAGGACTCTTCCCTTCCCACAGAATGACCCCAAACTCTTGGGGGCTCTACAAACTACCAGAGAGGGAGACTTCGACGACCCATGAGGCAACTCCTACATTAAACGGCCATTGTGGACAAAATATCCAGAGACAAAAGACTGAGCGACTGCCTCCCTCTCACCCTTCTTTCATATCCAGAGTAGCTCCCCTCACGGACTGTAGATCAGGCCTGCCATAACCTTGGCCCAAACCTGAGCTGAGTTTGGGTTTTTGGATGTCTGTCTGTACAGCCGTGGCCCACACCGCCTCCAGGCTGTGATTTCTGGAGCCACACCACAGAACTGTGCCTGCTCTCTCCTAAGAAACTGTCCGTTCCATTGGCCACAACTCTACAAAATAGTAGAAACCTCAAGGTCCCCAAGGACATCCCACTACCGCAAGCCGCACTAGACAAACAGGGGCATTATGACACCAGCTGAGCAACTCTTACCTCCATGCAGACACACAGACTGATATCCGTAGAGACAGAAGATTGAACCAGACAGGCCCCTAGGCCCTATTATGAACTCTTGCTTTGGTGTCCAGGTATCACTCCTGAGAGGCCTGGGTTCGAAGACCAGCATATGGGGCTATCCTGAGGCACCAGACAGAACACCTCTCATCTCCACATGGAAAGCTTCCTTGTTGGAGTTGTGTCAAACCATTCGGGTTGGAGAATCCTGCAGAGTCCCTTAGCTACTGCCACATTCCAAGGTCTCCATGGCCACCGACCCACATTATGTCTCATCCTCAGGAAAGTCCATTTAAACTCAGCCTTCTGGGTAGCTCACCCAAGAGCCCACAGATTGAGCGTGCCTTGTCTCGACCAGGCAATGGGAAGGTGAGTTGGCGTTTCTCGGCATCCATACTTAGGCCCCTGCTCCCGAGTCTTTCTGTATTGGGCATCCTGGAACCATCCAATAGTACTCGACTGTCCTGAAGAAGGAAACTTTGAAGTTTGGAGCAGCTCACAACTCCCAGCGTAGGGAAACCTCCTTGGCCTCATGACGCCCCCACCCCCTTCAGAAAGGGGCCGTCATGGACACAAACTCCAGCTTGAGGCAACATCTGATACTCGCCCTGACCTCAGATGCAGGAGATCTCGATTCAGCCTCTGCACAGTGGGCCCAAACCTCGTGCTACCTTGTGTTTTCAGACTTCCATCCTCACACTCCTGGCAAACATGTCCTCAATTCTTGGAATTCTGGAACCAAAATGCAGCCCTATGCTGGCCCTCCAGAAGAAAAACGTTGCTCTATGGGGATCTCCATAAACCCCAAATGAGGATCAACCTGCTCGGTTCTCGACCTCACCCCAATTGGATTGTTCGGGTTGTCCATTCATCCCTCCCCAGAGCTCGGCTTTGGAATCCCTCTTTTGGTGGGACACCTGAGGTAACAAAACTAAAAGGACTCCTCCCATCCTTCAGATTGACCCAAAACAATTGGGATTGGACCAAATTCACAGAGAGGAAGTCTCGTCCATGGCCCATGAGGCCTCCCCGAGATTCCACAGCCATCGTTGACAACAAATCCAGAGACAAAAGTCTGAGCAAGCGCCTCACACTCGCTCTTTTGTCGTTCCCAAAGAGTTCTCCTCACGGTCTGTAGATCGGGCCTGCCATACCTACTTCCCAAACCTAAGCCGAGTTTGTGTTTTCAGACTTCTGTCCCCACATTCCTGTCCCACAGACCCTTCAGGTTGGGGCCCCTGGAGCCACACATCAGGACTGTGCCTGTCCATACCACGGGAATTCTGCCCATTCCATTGTCCACAATCGTACAAATTAGGAAAAACCTCCAGAGTCCCCCAGGACACCCCAATAATGTAGGCCGCCCAGGACAAACAAGGTTCATCTGAAACCAGCTGAGCACCTACCTCTACTCAGCGTAGATGGATGTCCCCAGAGAAGAAGATTGAATCAGACAGGACCCTAGGCCTGAATCAGATTCATTGCTTTCGGTTACAGGTATCTCTCCTCAGAGGCCTGGTTTCCAATATTAGCATATGGGGATTTCATGAGGCAGCAAGCAGAACAAATCTCTTCTCCACATGGGAAAATTATCCTTTGAAGATGTCTCAAAACCTCCAGATAGGAGAATCCTTCAGGGCCTGTGTGCCACTGCCCCATTACAAGGTCTCCATGGACAGAAATCCACATTAGAACCCATCCGCAAGAAATTCCATTTCAACTCAGCTCCTTGGCTGCTCCCCCAGAGCGAGCACACTGAACCTGTCTTGACTAGGAGACAATCGGAATGTGAGGCGGGTTGCCCAACCATCCATCCTTAGAGCACTGCTCTGGCGACGTTCCGTATGGGATGTCCTGGAGCCATCCAACAGGTCTCAAATGTCCAGTAGAAGGAATCCTTGAGTTTTTGAGCATCTCTCAACTCCCAACCTGGGAAAATCTAGATGGCTTTGTGATGCCCCCCCCCCATTTATGAAGGGGAAATCATGGACAGGAACTCCAACCTAAGACAACGTCTGGTCTTCACCCTGAATTCAGATGCACGAGATCTCGATGCAGCTCTGCAGAGTGTGCTTTCCTTGCCCTCGCCCTGAAACCTATGACTAGCTTGTGTTCTCAGACTTCCGTCCTCACACTCCTGGCCCCCAAGCCCTCACATTTGGAAATTTGGGACACAAAATGAAGCATTATGCCTGCCTTCCAGAAGAAAAATTTTGACCTATGGAGTTTCTCACATAACCCAAATGAGGATAGACATACACGGCACTCGAATGTACCCAAATTAGATAGTCTAACCTGGCCACTAATACACTGTCTGATAAGAGTGAGCCCGGACCTCCTGACCAAAACCGAGACAGCTGACTGCACACTGAGAACATCACACACGCCATGGTCTTAGCTCGTTATCTCTTCCCAACCTAACTTTTTGGCTTCAGAACTTAGACTTTAACTCCGAGCCCTGAAAAGGATTGAATGTGATGCAGAAATCAAACTCCTCCTTACCCAAGGCAAGAAGCCTTGTGGTTGGAAAGTTGTCCAACGATCAGTGTAGGAGAAACCAGCATTAACCCTGAGGCTCCGCCCATTCTTGAGTGCGACGAGGGCATAAACACGCATTGTGACACTCAGCGTGAGTCCTGTCCTCTAGTACGTCCTCTCAGTGGCTGGATCATTAGATGTCATAATGGGCTTGACATGTCCCTAGGCCCCAATTTTTAACCAGATTTCTGGTTGCCCAGTCGCCCCTCCCCAGGGCTTTACTCTGGAATCCTTCATTTGGTGGGACACCTGAGGTTAAAAAACAAAACAAAACAAAACAAAACAAAACAAACAAACAAAAAAAAACGGACTTCTTCCATCTGACAGAATGACCTCAAACTCTTTGGACAAGGCCAAAACCCAGAGAATAAGACTCATCCATTTCCCATGAAGTCACCTGGAAATTTCACGACCATGAGTGACACGATATCCAGAGACAAAAACTTGAGCAAGAGCCTCACACTCGCCCTTTTTTCATATCCTGAAGAGTTCTCCTCAAGGTCTGTAGATCAGTCCTGCCATACCTATGACTCGAAACATAAGACGAGTTTGTGTTTTCAGACAACTGTCCAAAGAACCCTGGCCTAAACACCCTACAGGTTCCGGTCCCTGGAGCCAACCTGAGGACTCTACTTGCCCTCTCCAAGGGAATTCTGTGTGCCCATTCCAATGGCCACAACCCTACTAATAGGATAAACCTCCAAAGTCCCTGAGGCCATCCCAATAGTGGTGGCTTCCCAGGGAAAACAGTAGTAATCTGAGCCTATCTGAGAACCTACCAGAACTCAGACCCGTAGAATGATGTCCCCAGAGGTAAAAAGAAATGAACAGGCCCCTAGGCCCTAAATGGATCCATTGCTTTGGTTCCCAGGCATCTCTCCTCAGAGACCTGGATTTCAATACCAGCATATGGCTGTTTCTTGACTCACACATAAGTACAAATTTCATCTACACATGGGAAACTTGCACGTGGGAGCTGTGTCAAAGCCTCTGTTGAGGAGAACCCTTCAGGGCCCCAGTGCCACCGCTTCATTCCAAGTTCTCCATAGACACAAAAACACATTAGGACCCATCCACAGGAGAGTCCATTTCAACTGAGCGTATTCGGTTCCTCCGCGAGATCTAGCAGATCTAACTTGACTTGTTGCTAGGAGACAATTGGAATATGAGGTGGCCTACCCTACCATCCATCCTAAAAACCCTGCTCAGAACCGTTGGCCTGGAGCCAACCAACAGGTCTCAATTGTCCTGCAGAAGAATCTTTGCAATTGGGAGCTTCTCAGAACTCCGATCGTGAGAGAACCCCCATGGCCTCATCATCCCCCCCCCCTTCATAAAGGGGACATCAGGGACATAAGGTCCAACCTGCGCGATCGTCTGATCATCACCCTGACTTCAGATGCACGAGATCTCGGTTCAGGTCTGTAGATTGTGCCTGCCATGTCCTCACCCAGAAACCTAAGCCTAGCTTGTGTCCTCAGACTTTTGTCCACAGACTACTGGCTCACAAGCCCTCCAGTTTGGCAATCCAGAACTACAAGGCAGCACTCAACCTGCCCTGCAGAAGAAATACATTGCCATCTGGGGCTACCTAGAAAACCCAAATGAAGATCAACCTGCACGACACTTGGATATACCCAAAATGTATAGGATGACCTGGGCAATAATGCCCTCTCTGACACAGCCTGAGCCTGGACATCCTAGGCCCACCCAGACTGCTGGCTATAAACTGAGAACATCAGACCCCCCATGGCCTTAGGTCGTTATCCCTTCCCAACCTCAGTTTTCAGGCTTCAGTACCTAGACCTTATCTCCAATCACGGCCTGGGATTGAAAATGATGCAGAAATCAGAACTCCTTCCCAATGGGACGAAACTTGTGGTTGGCTTGTTCTCCAACGTTCAGTGTAGTGGAAACCAGTGTGTTCCTTGAGGCCCCGCCATTGCTCGCGGGCCACATAGGTAGCTAACACACATTGTGACCCTCAGCCTTAGCCCAGTCCTCAGGTAAGGCCTCTCAGTGGCTGGATGAAGAGACAGCATATTGGGCTTGCCATGCCCCTAGGCCCCAATTTTTAACCTAGTTCGTGTTGTCCCTTCACTCTTCCCCAGGGCCCTGCTTTGGAATTCCTCTTTTGGTGGGACACCAGAGGTAACAACCCTGAAAGGAGTCCTCCCATCCCACAGATTGACGAAAAACAATTGGGAATGGGCCAAATCCACAGAGAGCAAGATTCATCCATGGCCCATGAGGCCTCCTTGATATTCCACGGCCATCGCTGATACAAAATCCAGAGACAAAAGCCTAAGCAAGCCCCTGAGACTCGCACTATCTTCATATCCTGAGGATGTCTTTTCATGGTTTGTAGATCGCGCCTGCCATACCTACATCCCCAAACATAAGCTGAGTTTGTGTTTTCAGACTTCTGTCCTCAAAGTCCTGGGCCACACACCATCCAGGCTGGGGACCCTGGAGCCACACATTAGGACTGTGCCTACCCAATCCATGGGAATTCTGCCCATTCCATTGTCCAAAATCGTACAAATTAGGAGAACCCTCCAAAGTCTCTGAGGACATCCCAATAGTATAGGTCGCCCGGGACAAAAAAGGGCAGTCTGACACCAGCTGAGCATCTAACTCCACTCATATCCTAGAAGGATGTCCCCAGAGAAGAAGATTGAACCAGACAGGACCCTAGGCCAAAATAGGATCCATTGCTTTGGTTTACAGGCATGTGTCCTCAAAATCCTGGATTCCAATACCAGCATTGGGGTTTTCCTGAGGCACCCATCAGAACAAACCTCGTCTCCACAAGGAAAGTTGTGCATGGGAGCTATGTCAAAAGCTTAGGAGAATACTTCAGGGTCCCAGTGCCACCGCCCCATTCCAAGGCCCTCATGGACACAAACACACATTAGTCCCATCCTCAGGAAAGTCCATTTCAACTCAGCCACCCCGGTTGCTCCCGCAGAGCCATCAGTTCTAAACTGTCTTGTCGCTAGGAGACAAATGGAATGCGAGGCGGGCTTCCCAGGCATCCATCCTCGAACGTTGGTCTGGACTCATCCATATGGGATGTCCTGGAGCTGTCCAACAGGTCTCAATTGTCCCGCAGAAGGAATCCTTAGAGGGGGCATCCCACCACTCCCAACGTGGGAAAACCTCCACGGCCTCGAGATTCGGGTCTCTTCATGATGGGGCCGTCATGAACAGAAATTCCAAGCTGAGCCAACGTCTGATCCTCGCTCTGACTTCAGATGCATGAGATATTGCTTCAGATCTTCAGGGGGTACATGCCGTGCCCTCGCCCAGAAACCCAAGTCTAGCTGTACCTAGGCACCAATTTTAACCAGAATTCTGGTTGTCCAATCGCCCCTCCCCAGGGCTCTACTCTGGAATCCCTCATTTGGTGGGACACCTGAGTTTGAGAAACAAAACAAAACAACAACAAAAAACGGACATTTTCCATCCAACAGAATGACCCCAAACTCTTTGGACTGGGCCAAACCCCCAGGGAGTAAGACTCGTCCATTTCCCATGAAATCACCCGGAAATTTCATGACCAGGAATGGCACGATATCCAGAGATAAATACTGGAACAAGAGCCTCACACTCGCCCTTTTTCATATCCCGAAGAGTTCCCCTCATTGTCTGTCGATCAGTCCTGCCATACCTATGACCCGAAACATAAGCCGAGTTTCTATTTTCAGACAAGTGTCCAAACAGCCCTGGCCTACACAGCCTACAGGCTTAGGCCCCTGGATCCAAGGTGAGGACTGTACTTGCCCTCTCCAAGGGAATTCTGTGTGCCCATTCCAATGGCCACAACGCTACTAATAGGATAAATCTCCAAAGTCCCTGAGGCCATCCCAATAGTGCTGGCTTCCCAGGACAAAAAGGAGCAATCGGAGCCCATCTGAGAACCTACCTGCACTCAGACTTGTAGACTGATATCCCCAGAGGTAAAAAGGAACGAACAGGCCCCTAGGCACCTATCGGATCCATTGCTTTGGTTTCCAGGCATCTCTCCTCAGAGGACTGGATTTGAATACCAGCATATGGCTGTTTCTTGACTCACCCATCAAAACAAATCTCATCTACACATGGGAAACTTGCAAGTGGGAGCGATGTCAAAGCCTCTTTTTAGGAGAACCCTTCATGGCCCCAGTGCCACCGCACCATCCAAGGTATCCATAGACACAAAAACACATTAGGACCCATCCACAGGAGAGTTCATTTCAATTCAGCGTGTTCAATTGCTCCGCGATAACCAGCAGATCCAACTAGTCTTGTTGCTAGGAGACAATTGGAATGCGAGGTGGCCTACCCCGCCATCCATCCTTAGAACCTTGCTCGTAATCGTTAGCCTGGAACCAACCAACAGGTCTCAATTGTCCTGCAGAAGAATCTTTGAAGTTGGGAGCTTCTCACAACTCCCATCGTGAGAAAACACCCATGGCCTCGTGATCCCTCCCTCCTTCATGAAGGGGCCCTCAGGGACATAAGGTCCAACCTGAGCGATCTTCTGATCCTCACCCTGACTTCAGATGCACGAGATCTCGATTCAGGTCTGTAGATTGTGCCTGCCATGTCCTCGCCCAGAACCTAAGCCTAGCTTGTGTCCTCAGACTTCCATCCTCAGACTAATGGCCCACAAGCCCTCCAGTTTGGCAATCCAGCATTATAATGCAGCACTCTGCTTGCCCTCCAGAAGAAAAACATTGCCTTCTGGTACACGCCACTTGGCTGTACCCAAAATATATAGGCTGACCTGCGCAATAATGCCCTTTCTGACAGAGGCTGAGCCTGGACCTCCTGGCCCCACACATACAGCTGGCCGCTCACTGAGCACATCGGACCAGCCATTGCCTTAGGTCGTTATCTCTTCCCAGCCTCGGTTTTCAGGATTTAGAACCTAGACCTTATCTCCAATCACTGCCCATGTTTGAAAATGATGCAGAAATCAAAACTCGTTCCCAATGGCAAGAATACTTGTGGTAGGCTTGTTGTATAATGTTCATTGTAGTGGATACCAGTGTGTCCGATGAGGCCCCGCCAATGCTCGTGGGCCACATAGGTGGCAAACACATATGTGACCCTCAGACTTAGCCCAGTCCTCAGGTAAGGCCTCTCAGTGGCTGGATGAAGAGACAGCATATTGGGCTTGCCATGCCCCTACGCCCCAATTTTTAACCATAGTTCGGGTTGTCCCTTCACTCTTCCCCAGGGCTCTGCTTTGGATTCCTCTTTTGGTGGGACACCTGAGGTAACAACCCTGAAAGGAGTACTCCATCCAACAGATTGACGAAAAACAATTGGGATCGGGCCAAATCCACAGAGAGCAAGATTCGTCCATGGCCCTTGAGGCCTCCTTGACATTCCACGGCCATCGCTGAAAAAAAAATCGAGAGACAAAAGTCTGAGCAAGCGCCTCAGACTCGCACTTTCTTCATATCCTGAAGAAGTCTTCCCATGGTTTGTAGATCGGGCCTGCCATACCTACATCCCCAAACATAAGCTGAGTTTGCGTTTTCAGACTTCTGTCCTCAAAGTCCTGGGCCACACACCATCCAGGCTGGGGACCCTGGAGCCACACATTATGACTGTGACTACCCAATCCATGGGAAATTCTGCCCATTCCATTGTCCAAAATCGTACAAATTAGGAGAACCCTCCAAAGTCCCTGAGGCCATCCCAATAGTATAGGTCGCCCGGGACAAAAAAGGTCAGTCGGTCACCAGCTGAGCATCTACCTCCACTCATACCCTAGATGGATGTCCCCAGAGAAGAAGATTGAACCAGACAGCACCCTAGGCCAACATCGGATCCATTGCGTTGGTTTACAGGCATGTCTCCTCAAATCCCTGGTTTCCAATACCAGCATTGGGGTTTTCCTGAGGCACCCATCAGAACAAACCTCGTCTCCACAAGGAAACTTGTGCATGGGAGCTATGTCAAAAGATTTGGAGAATACTTCAGGGTCCCGGTTCCACCGCCCCATTCCAAGGCCCTCATGGACACAAACACACATTAGACCCATCCTCAGGAAAGTCCATTTCAACTCAGCAACCCCGATTGCTCTCGCAGAGCCAACAGATCTAAACTGTCTTTTCAATAGGAGACAATTGGAATGCGAGGCGGGCTTCCCAGGCATCCATCCTCGAACGTTGGTCTGGAATCATCCATATGGGATGTCCTGGAGCTGTCCAACAGGTCTCAATTGTCCCGCAGAAGGAATCCTAGGAGGGGGCATCCCCCCACTCCCAACAGGGAAAACCTCGACTCTCTTGAGGATCTGCTCCCTTCATGAAGGGGCCATCATGAGCAGAAAATCCAAGCTGAGCCAACGTCTGATCCTCGCTCTGACTTCAGATGCATGAGATATTGCTTCAGATCTTCAGGGGGTACATGCCGTGACCTCGCCCTGAACCCCAAGTCTAGCTTGTGTTCCCAGACTTCCACCCTCACACTCCTGGCCCCGAAGTCACAAGTTTAGCAATTCTGGACCATCATTGCAGCACTCTGCCTGCCCTCTAGAAAAAATATATTGCCTAATGAGCTGCCCGGGCACATTAAATGACAATAAACCTACACGGCACTCGAATGTACCCAAATTATATAGTCTAACCTGGGCAGTAATGCACTGTCTGACACAACCTGAGCCGGGACCTCCTGAGCAACACCCAGAGAGCTGACCACACAAAATTCCTGACGCCCATTCCAATGGCCACAACCCTACTAATAGGATAAACCTCCAAAATTCCTGAGGCCTTCCCAATAGTTGTGGCTTCCCAGGACAAACAGGGGCAATCTGAGCCCATCTGAGCACCTACCGGCACTCAGACCCGTAGACTGATGTCCCCAGAGGTAAAAAGGAACGAACAGGCCCCTAGGCACCTATCAGATCCATTGCTTTGGTTTCCAGGCATCTCTCCTCAGAGGCCTAGATTTCAATAACAGCATATGGCTGTTTCTTGACTCACCCATCAGAACAAATCTCATCTACACATGGGAAACTTGCACGATGGAGCTGTGTTAAAGCCTCTCTTTCGGAGAACCCTTCAGGGCCCCAGTGCCACCGCTTCATTCCAAGGTCTCTGTAGACACAGATTCATATTAGGACACATCCACGGGAGGGTCCATTTCAACTCAGTTTCATCGGTTGCTCCGCAGATCCAGCAGATCTAACCTGTCTTGTTTCATGGAGACAATTGGAATGGGAGGTGGGCTACCCAACCATCCATCCTTAGAACCCTGCTCGGAATCGTTGTCCTGGAGCCAACCAACAGGTCTCACTTGTCCTGCAGAAGAATCTTTGCAGTTGGAAGCTTCTCACAACTCCCATCGTGGGAAAACCCCCATGGCCTCATGATCCACCTCCCCTTCAAGAAGGGGCCATCAGGTACAGAATGTCCAACCTGAGCGATCGTCTGATCCTCGCCCTGACTTCAGATGCACGAGATCTCGATTCAGGCCTGTAGATTGTGCCTGCCATATCCTCACCCAGAAACCTAGGCCTAGCTTGGGTTCTCAGACCTCCGTCCTCAGACTACTGGCCCACAAGTCCTCCAGTTTGGCAATCCAGAACTACAATGCAGCACTCTGCCTGCCCTCCAGAAGTAAAACATTGCCCTCTGGGGCTACCCAGAAACCCCAAATGAGGATCAACCTGCACGCCATTCGGTTGTATACCAAATATATAGGCTGACATGGGTACTAATGCCCTTTCTGACACAGCCTGATCCTGGACCTCCTGGCCCCACCCAGACAGCTGGCCGCACACTGAGCATATCGGACCCGTCATGGTCTTAGGTCGCCATCTCTTCTCAACCTCGGTTTTCAGGCTTCAGAATCTAGACCTTATCCCCAATCACGGCCCGGGTTTGAAAATGATGCAGAAATCAGAACTCTTTCCCCATGGAAAGAATACTTGTGGTTGGCATGTTGTCCAAGGTTCAGTGTAGTTGAAACCACTGTGGCCCATGAGGCACCGCCCATGCTTGTGGGCCACATTGGTCACAAACACACATTGTGACCCTCAGCCTGAGCCCAGTCCTTAGGTAAGGCCTCTCAGTGGCTGGATGGAGAGACAGCATATTGGGCTTGCCATGCCCCTAGGCCCCAATTTTTAACCATAGTTCGGGTTGTCCCTTCACTCTTCCCCAGGGCTCTGCTTTGGAATTCCTCTTTTGGTGGGACACCTGAGGTAACAAACCAGAAAGGAGTCCTCCCATCCCACAGATTGACGAAAAACAGTTGGGAACGGGCCAAATCTACAGAGAGCAAGATTCGTCCATGGCCCATGAGGCCTCCCCAACATTCCACGTCCATCGCTGATACAAAATCCAGATACAAAAGCCTAAGCACGCGCCTCAGACTCGCTCATTCCTCATATCCTGAAGAGTTCTTCAGATAAGAACCTACACGGCACTCGAATGCACCCAAAATATATAGTCTAATCTGGGCACTAATGCAGTGTCTGACAACCTGAGCCCAGACCTCGACACCAACACCCAGACAGCTGAACGCACACTGAGCACATCAGACCCGCCATGGCCTTAGGTCATCATCTCTTCCCTACCTCAGTTTTCAGGCTTCAGAACCTAGACCTTATCTCCAATCAAGGCCCAGGGGTGATTGTGATGCAGAAATCAGAACTCTACCTTACCCATAGCAAGAAACCTTGTGGTTGGCGTGTTGTCCAATGTTCAGGGTAGGAAAAACCAGCATTCGCATTGAGACTCCGCCCATTCTTGAGTGCGACGAGGGCATAAACACGCATTGTGACCCTCAGAGTGAGTCCTGTCCTCTAGTACGTCCTCTCAGTGGCTGGACCATTAGATGTCATAATGTGCTTGACATGTCCTAGGCCCCAATTTTTGACCAGATTTCTGGTTGTCCAGTCGCTCCTACCCAGGGCTCTACTCTGGAATCCCTCATTTGGTGGGACACCTGAGGTTGAAAAAAACAAACAAACAAAAAAAAAAAAAACAAATCAACAACAACAGAACAACGGACTTCTTCCATCCCACAAAATGACCCCAAACTCTGTGGTCGGGGCCAACCCCCAGAGAGTAAGACTCGTCCATTTCCTATGAAGTCACCCGGAAATTTCACGACCATGAGTGACAGATATCCAGAGACAAAAACTTGAGCAAGAGCCTCACACTCGCCCTTTTTTCATATCCCGAAATGTTCTCCTCATGGTCTGTAGATCAGTCCTGCCATACCTATGACCCGAAACATAAGCGGAGTTTGTGTTTTCAGACAATTGTCCAAACAGCCCTGTCCTACACACCCTACAGTCTCGGGTCCCTGGAGCCAAACCTGACGACTGTGCTTGCCCTCTCCAAGGGAAATGTATGTGCCCATTCCAATGGCCACAACCCTACTAATAGGATAAACCTCCAAGTCCCTGAGGCCATCCCAATATTTGTGGCTTCCCAGGACAAACAGGGGCAATCTGGGCCCATCTGAGCTCCTACCGGCACTCAGACCCGGAGACTGATGTCCCCAGAGGTAAAAAGGAACGAACAGGCCCCTAGGCACCTATCGGAACCATTGCTTTGGTTTCCAGGCATCTCTCCTCAGAGGCCTGGATTTCAATAACAGCATATGGCTGTTTCTTGATTCACCCATCAGAACAAATCTCATCTACACATGGGAAACTTGCACGATGGAGCTATGTGCAAGCCTCTCATTAGGAGAACCCTTCAGGGCCCCAGTGCCAACGCTTCATTCCAAGGTCTCCATAGACACAAAATCATATTAGGATAAATCCACGGGAGAGTCCATTTCAACTCAGCCTCCTAGGTTGCTCCCCAAGATCCAGCAGAACTAACCTGTCTCATTGCATGGAGACAATTGGAATGCGAGGTGGGCTACCCAGCCATCCATCCTTAGAACCCTGCTCGGAATTGTTGTCCTGGAGCCAACCAACAGGTCCCAATTGTACTGCAGAAGAATCTTTGCAGTTGGGAGCTTCTCAGAATTCCCATTGTGGAAAAACACCCATGGCCTCGTGATCCACCCCTCTTTCTAGAAGGGGCCATCAGGAACAGAATGTCCAACCTGAGCGATCGACTGATCATTGCCCTGACTACAGACGCACGAGATCTCGATTCAGGTCTGTAGATTGTGCCTGCCATATCCTCACCCAGAAACCTAGGCCTAGCTTGGGTTCTCAGACTTCCGTCCTCAGACTACTGTCCCACAACCCCTCCAGTTTGGCAATCTAGAACTACAATGCAGCACTCTGCCTGGCGTCCAGAAGAAAAACATTGTCCTCTGTGGCTACACAGAAACCCCAAATGAGGATCAACGGAGCACACCATTCGGCTGTACCCCAAAAATATAGGCTGACCTTGGCACTACTGCCCTTTCTGACCCAGCCTGATCCTGGACCTCCTCGCCCCACCCTGACAGATGGCTGCACACTGAGCATATCGGACCCCTCATGGCCTTAGGTCATCATCTCTTCTCAACCTCGGTTTTCAGGCTTCAGAACCTAGACCTAATCTCCATCACGGCCCGGGTTTGAAAATGATGCAGAAATCAGAACTCTTTCCCCATGGGAAGAAACCTTGTGGTTGGCATGTTTTCCAAGGTTCAGTGTAGTTAAAACCAGTGTGGCCCAAGAGGCCCCGCCCATGCTTGAGGGCCACATGGTCAGAAACACACATTGTGACCCTCAGCCTGTTCCCAGTCCTCAGGTAAGGCCTCTCAGTGGCTGGAGGGAGACACAGCATATTGGGATTGCCATGCCCCTAGGCCCCAATTTTTAACCATAGTTCGGGTTGTCCCTTCACTCTTCCCCAGGGCTCTGCTTTGGAATACCTCTTTTGGTGGGACACCTGAGCTAACAAACCTGAAAGGAGTCCTGCCATTCCACAGATGGACGAAAAACAATTGGGATCGTGCCAAGCCCCAGATAGCAAGATTCGTCCATGTCCCATGAGGCCTCCCCAACATTCCACGGCCATCGCTGATACAAAATCCAGAGACAAAAGCCTGAGCACGCGCCTCAGACTCGCTCATTCTTCATATCCTGAAGAGTTCTTCAGATAAGAACCTACGTGGCACAAGAAGGCACCCAAAATATATAGTCTAACCTGGGCACTAATGCACTGTCTGACAACCTGAGCCGGACCTCGTGACCAACACCCAGACAGCTGACCGCACATTGAGCATATCAGACCCGCCATGGCCTTAGGTCATCATCTCTTCCCTACCTCAGTTTTCAGGCTTCAGAACCTAGACCTTATCTCCAATCACTGCCCAGGGGTGACAGTTATGCAGAAATCAGAACTCTTCATTACCCATGGCAAGAAACCTTGTGGTTGGCATGTTGTCCAACGTTCAGTGTAGGAGAAACCAGCATTCACCCTGAGGCCCTGCCTATTCTTGAGTGAAACGAGGGCATAAACACGCACTGTGACCCTCAGCGTGAGTCCTGTCCTCTAGTACGTCCTCTCAGTGGCTGGACCATTAGATGTCATAATGGGCTTGACATGTCCCTAGGCCCTAATTTTTAACCAGATTTCTGGTTCTCAAGTTGCCCAGCCCAGGGCTCTACTCTGGAATCCCTCATTTGGTGGGAGAGCTGAGGTTGAAAAACAAAACAAAACAAATCAACAACAATAGAACAACAGACTTTTTCCATCCCAAAGAATGACCCCAAACTCTTTGGATGGGGCCAAACCCCCCCAGAGAGTAAGACTCGTCCATATACCATGAAGTCACCCGGAAATTTCACGACCATGAGTGACACGATATCCAGAGACAAAAAACTTGAGCAAGAGCCTCACACTCGCCCTTTTTTCATATCCCGAAGAGTTCGCCTTATGGTCTGTAGATCAGTCCTGCCATACCTATGACCCGAAACATATGCCGAGTTGTATTTTCAGACAACTGTCCAAACAGCCCTGGCCTACACACCCTACAGGCTCAGGCCCCTGCTGCCAAACCTGACGACGGTGCTTGCCCTCTCCAAGGGAATTGTATGTGCCCATTCCAATGGCCACAACCGTACTAAGAGGATAAATTTCCAATGTCCCTGAGGCCATCCCAATATTTGTGGCTTCCCAGGACAAACAGGGGCAATCTGGGTCCATCTGAGCACCTACCGGCAGTCAGACCCTTAGACTGATGACCCCAGAGGTAAAAAGGAACGAACAGGCCCCTAGGCACCTATCGGATCCATTGCTTTGGTTTCCAGGCATCCCTCTTCAGAGGCCTGGATTTCAATAACAGCATATGGGTGTTTCTTGACTCACCCATTAGAACAAATCTCATCTACACATGGGAAACTTGCACGACGGAGCTGTGTGAAAGCCTCTCTCTAGGAGAACCCTTCAGGGCCCCAGTGCCACCGCTTCAGTCTAAGGTCTCCACAGACATAAAATCATATTAGGACACATCCACCGGAGAGTCCATTTCAACTCAGCCTCCTCAGTTGCTCCCCCAGATCCAGCAGATCTAACCTGTCTTGTTGCTTCTAGACAATTGTAATGTGAGGTGGGCTACCCAGCCATCCATTCTTAGAACCCTGCTCGGAATCGTTGTCCTGGAGCCAACCAACAGGTCTCAATTGTCCTGTAGAAGAATCTTTGCACTTGGGAGCTTCTCACAACTCCCATCGTGGGAAAAACCCCCCATGGCCTCGTGAACCACCCCCCCTTCAAGAGGTGCCATCAGGGACAGAATGTCCAACCTGAGCGATCTTCTGATCCTCTCCGTGAATTCAGATGCACGAGATCTCGATTCACGTCTGTAGATTGTGCCTGCCATATCCTCACCCAGAAACTTTGGGTTTTCAGACTTCCGTCCTCAGACTACTGGCTAACAAGCCCTCCAGTTTGGCAATCCAGAACTACAATGCAGCACTGTAACTGGCCTCCAGAAGAAAAACATTGCCCTCTGGGGCTACCCAGAAACCCGAAATGAGGATCAACCTGCACGACATTCGGCTGTAACCCCAAATATATAGGCTGACCTGGGCACTAATGCCCTTTCTGACACAGCCTGATCCTGTACCTCTTGGCCCCACCCAGACAGCTGGCCGCACACTGAGCACATCGGACCCGCCATGGCCTTAGATCGTCATCTCTTCTCAACTTCCGTTTTCAGGCTTCAGAACCTAGACCTTATCTCCAATCACGGCCCGGGTTAGAAAATGATGCAGACATTAGAACTCATTCCCCATGGCAAGATATCTTGTGGTTGGCATGTTGTCCAAGGTTCAGTGTAGTTGAAACCAGTGTGGCCCATGAGGCCCCGCCCATGCTTGCAGGCCACATTGGTCACACAAACACACATTATGACCCCTCAGCCTGAGCCCAGTCCTCAGGTAAGGCCTCTCAGTGGCTGGATGGAGAGACAGCATATTGGGCTTGACGTGCACCTAGGCCCCAATTTTTGACCGTAGTTCGGGTTGTCCCTTTATTTCCCCAGTGCTCTGCTTTGGAAGTACTCTTCTGCTGGTACTCCTGAGGTAACAAATCTGAAAGAAGTCATCCCATCCCACAGATTGACGAAAAACAATTGGGATTGGGCCAAATCCACAGAGAGCAAGATTCTTCCGTGGCCCATGAGGCCTCCCCAACATTCCAAGGTCATCACAGATACAAAATCCAGAGACAAAAGCCTGAGCACGCGCCCTCAGACACGCTCATTCTTCATATCCTGAAGAGTTCTTCAGAAAAGAACCTACACGGCACTCTAAGGCACCTAAAATATATAGTCTAACCTGGGCACTAATGCACTGTCTGACAACCTGAGCCCGGACCTCGTCAACAACACCCAGACTGCTGACCGCACACTGAGCACATCAGATCCCCAATGGCCTTAGGTCATCATCTCTTCCCTACCACAGCTTTCAGGCTTCAGAACCTAGACCTTATCTCCAATCACTGCCAACGGGTCACTCTGATGCAGAAATCAGAACTCTTCCTTACCCATGGCAAGAAACCTTGTGGTTGGCATGTTGTCCAACGTTCAGTGTAGGAGAAACCAGCATTCACCCTGAGGCCCTGCCCATTCTTGAGTGCGACGAGGACAAAAACACGCATTGTGACCCTCAGCGTGAGTCCTGTCCTCTACTACGTCCTCTGGGTGGCTGGACCATTAGATGTCATAATGGGCTTGACATGTCCCTAGGCCCCAATTTTTAACCAGTATTCTGGTTGACCAGTCGCCCCTCCCAGGGCTCTACGCTGGAATCCCTCATTTGGTGGGACACGTGAGGTTGAAAAACAAAACAAAACAAATCAACAACAACAGAACAATGGACTTCTTCCATCCCACAGAATGACCCCAAAATCTTTGGACGGAGCCAAACCCACAGAGAGGAAGACTCGTCCATTTCCCATGAAGTCACCCGGAAATTTCACGACCATGAGTAACACGATATCCAGAGACAAAAACTTGAGCCAGAGCCTCACACTCGCTCTTTTTTCATATCCCGAAGAGTTTTCCTCATGGTCTGTAGATCAGTCCTGCCATACCTATGACCCGAAACATAAGCCGAGTTTGTGTTTTCAGAAAACTGTCCAAACAGCCCTGGCCTACACACCCTACAGGCTCAGGCCCCTGGAGCCACACCTGACGACTATGCTTGCCCTCTCCAAGGGAATTGTATGTGCCCATTCCAATGGCCACAACCCTACTAAGAGGATAAATCTCCAAAGTCCCTGAGGGCATCCGAATATTTGTGGCTTCCCAGGACAAACAGGGGCTATCTGGGCCCATCTGAGCACCTACCGGCACTCAGACCCGTAGACTGATGTCCCCAGAGGTAAAAAGGAACGAACAGGCCCCTAGGCACCTAACGGATCCATTGCTTTGGTTTCCAGGCATCTCTCCTCAGAGGCCTGGATTTCAATAACAGCATATGGCTGTTTCTTGACTCACCCATCAGAACAAACCTCATCTACACATGGGGAACTTGCACGATGGAGCTGTCTGAAAGCCTCTCTTTAGGATAACCCTTCAGGGCTCCAGTGCCACCGCTTCATTCCAAGGTCTCCATAGACACAATATCATATTAGGACACATCCACGGGAGAGTCCATTTCAACTCAACGTCCGCGGATGCTCCCCCAGATCAAGCATATCTAACCTGTCTTGTTGCTTGGAGACAATTGGAATGCGAGGTGGGCTACCCAGCCATCAAGCCTTAGAACCCTCCTAGGAATCGTTGTCCTGGAGCCAAACAACAGTCTCAATTGTCCTGCAGAAGAATCTTTGGAGTTGGGAGCTTCTCACAACTCCCATCGTGGTAAAACTCCCATGGCCTCATGATCCACCCCTGCTTCAAGAAGGGGCCATCAGGGACAGAATGTCCAACCTAGCGATCGTTTGATCCTTGCCCTCACTTCAGATGCACGAGATTTCGATTCAGGTCTCTATAGATTGTGCCTGCCAATTCCTCACCCAGAAACCTAGGCCTAGCTTGGGTTCTCAGACTTCCGTCCTCAGACTACTGGCCCACAAGCCCTACAGATTGGCAATGCAGAACTGCAATGCAGCACTCTGCATGCCCTCCAGAAGAAAAAACATTGCCCTCAGGGAACACCCAGTAACCCCAAATGAGGATCAATGGGGCACGCCATTCGTCTGTACCCCAAATATATAAGCTGACCTGGGCACTAATGCCCTTTCTGACACAGCCTGATCTTGGACCTCCTGGCCCCACCCAGACAGCAGGCCGCACACTGAGCACATTGGACCCGCTATGGCCTTAGTTTGTCTTCTCTTCTCAACCTCGATTTTCAGGCCTCAGAACCTAGACCTTATCTCCAATCACGGCCGGTGTTTGAAATTGATGCAGAAATCAGAAGTCTTTCCCCATGGCAAGATACCTTGTGGTTGGCATGTACTCCAAAATTCAGTGTACTTGAAACCAGTGTGGCCCATGAGTCCCTGCCCATGCTTGCGGGCCACATTGGTCACAAACACACATTGTGACCCTCAGCCTGAGCCCAATCCTCAGGTAAGGCCTTTCAGTGGCTGGTTGGAGAGACAGCATATTGGGCTTCCATGCCCCCTAGGCCCCAATTTTTAACCGTAGTTAGGGTTGTGCCCATCATTCTTCCCCAGGGCTCTACTTTGGAATTCCTCTTTTGGTTGGACACCTGTAGTAACAAACCTGAAAGGAGTCCTCCCATCCCACAGATTGACGAAAAACAATTGGGATCGTTCCACGTCCAAAGAGAGCAAGATTCTTCCATGGCCCATGAGGCCTTCCCAACATTCCACGGCCATCGCTGATACAAAATCCAGAGATAAAAGCCTGAGCACATGATTCATACTCGCTCATTCTTCATATCCTGAAGAGTTTTCACATTAGAACTTACACGGCACTCGAATGCACCCAAAATATATAGTCTAACCTGGGCACTAATGCACTGTCTGACAACCTGAGCCCGGACCTCGTGACCAACACCCAGACAGCTGACCGCACATTGAGCACATCAGACCCGCCATGGCATTAGGTCATCATCTCTTCCCTACCTCAGTTTTCAGGCTTCAGAACCTAGACCTTATCTGCAATCACTGCCCAGGGGTGACTGTGATGCAGTAATCAGAACTTTTCCTTACCCATGGCAAGAAACCTTGTGGTTGGCATGTTGTCCAACGTTCAGTGTAGGAGAAACCAGCATTCACCCTGAGGCCCCGCCCATTCTTGAGAGCGAGGAGGGCATAAACACGCATTGTGACCCTCAGCGTGAGTCCTGTCCTCTAGTACATCCTCTCAGTGGCTGGACCATTAGATGTCATAATGGGCTTGACATGTCCCTAGACCCCAATTTTTAACCAGATTTCTCATTGTCCAATCGCCCCTCCCCAGGGCTCTCCTCTGGAATCCCTCATTTGGTGGGACACCTGAGGTTGAAAAACAAAAAAAACACACAACAACAACAGAACAACGGACTTCTTCCATCCCACTGAATGACCCCAAACTCTTTGGATGGGGCCAAACCCCCAGAGAGTAAGACTCGTCCATTTCCCATGAAGTCACCCGGAAATTTCACGACCATGAGTAACACGATATCCAGAGACAAAAACTTGAGCAGGAGCCTCACACTCGCCCTTTTTTCTTTTTCCGAAATGTTCTCCTCATGGTGTGTAGATCAGTCCTGCCATACCTATGACCCGAAACATAAGCCGAGTTTGTGTTTTCAGACAATTGTCCAAAGAGCCCTGACCTACACACCCTACAGTCTCAGTCCCGGAGCCAAACCTGACACTGTGCTTGCCTTCTCCAAGGGAATTGTATGTGCCCATTGCAATGGCCACAATCCTACTAATAGGATAAACCTCCAAAGTCCCTGAGGCCTTCCCAATATTTGTGGCTTCCCAGGACCATCAGGGGCAATCACGGCACATCTGAGCACCTACCGGCACTCAGACCCGTAGACTGATGTCCCCAGAGGTAAAAAGGAGTGAACAGGCCCCTAGGCACCTACCGGATCCATTGAATTGGTTTCCAGGCATCTCTCTTCAGAGGCCTGGTTTTCAATAACAGCATATGGCTGTTTCTTCACTCACCCATCAGAACAAATCTCATCTACACATGGGAAACTTGCACGATGGAGCTGTGTGAAAGCCTCTCTTTAGGAGAACCCTTCAGGGCCCCAGTGCCACCGCTTCATTCCAAGGTCTCTATAGACACAAAACCATATTAGGTCACATCCACGGGAGAGTCCATTTCAACTCAGCCTCCTCGGTTGCTCCCCTAGATCCAGCAGATCTAACCTGTCTTGTTGCTTGGAGACAATTGGAATGCGAGGTGGGCTACCCAGCCATCCCTCCTTAGAACCCTGCTCGGAATCGTTGTCCTGGAGCCAACCAACAGGTCTCCATTGTCCTGCAGAAGAATCTTTGCAGTTGGGAGCTTCTCACAACTCCCATCGTGGGAAAAACCCCTTGGCCTCGTTATCCACCCCCCCCTTCAAGAAGGGGCCATCAGGGACAGAATGTCCAACCTGAGCGATCGTCTGATCCTCGCCCTGACTTCAGATGCAAGAGATCTCGATTCAGGTCTCACCCAGAAACCTAGGCATAGCTTGGGTTCTCAGACTTCCGTCCTCAGACTACTGGGCCACAAGCCCTCCAGTTTGGCAATCAAGAACTATAATGCAGCACTCTGCCTGCCCTCCAGACGAAGAACATTGCCCTCTGGGGCTAGCCAGAAACCCCTAAAAGACGATCAACCTGCACGCCAATCGACTCTACCCAACAAATATATAGACTGACCTGGGCACTAATGCCCTTTCTGCGACAGCCTGAGCCAGGACCTCGGGGCCCCACCCCCAGACAGCTGGCTGCCCACGGAGCACATAGGACCAGCCATTGCCTTAGGACGTTATCTCTTCCCAACCTCGCTTTTCTGGATTCACATCCTAGACATTATCTCCAATCACTGCCCAGGTTTGAAAATGATGCAGAAATCAGAACTCCTTCCCAATGGCAATAACCTTGTGGTTGGCTTGTTGTCCAACGGTCAGTGTAGTGGAAACCTGTTTGACCGATGAGGCCCCGCCATTGCTCGCGGGCCACATAGGTGGCAAACTCACATTGTGACCCACAGCCTCAACCCAACCTCAGGTAAGGCCTCTCAGTGGCTGGATGAAGAGACAGCATATTGGGCTTGCCATGCCCATAGGCCCCAATTTTTAACCATATTTCGGGTTGTCCCTTCATTCTTCCCCAGGGCTCTGCTTTGGAATTCCTCTTTTGGTGGGACACCTGATGTAACAACCCTGAAAGGAGTACTCCATCCAACAGATTGACGAAAAACAATTGGGATCGGGCCAAATCCACAGAGAGCAAGATTCGTCCATGGCCCTTGAGGCCTCCTCGACATTCCACGGCCATCGCTGAAACAAAATCGAGAGACAAAAGTCTGAGCAAGCGCCTCAGACTCGCACTTTCTTCATATCCTGAAGATGTCTTCTCATGGTTTGTACATCGGGCCTGCCATACCTACGTCCCCAAAACATAAGCTGAGTTTGTGTTTTCAGACTTCTGTCCTCAAAGTCCTGGGCCACACACCATCCAGGCTGGGGACCCTGGAGCCACACATTAGGACTGTGCCTACCCAATCCATGGGAATTCTGCCCATTCCATTGTCCAAAATCGTACAAATTAGGAGAACCTTCCAAAGTCCCGGAGGCCATCCCAATAGTATAGGTCGCCCGGGACAAAAAAGTTCAGTCTGACACCAGCTGAGCATCTACCTCCACTTATACCCTAGATGGATGTCCCCAGAGAAGAAGATTGAACCAGACAGGACCCTAGGCCAAAATCGGATCCTTTGCTTTGGTTTACAGGCATCTCTCCTCAAAACCCTGGATTCCAGTATCAGCATTGGGGTTTTCCTGAGGCGCCCATCAGAACCAAACTTGTCTCCACAAGGAAACTTGTGCATGGGAGCTATGTCAAAAACTTGGGAGAATACTTCAGGGTCCCGGTACCACCGCCCCATTCCAGGGCCCTCATGGACACAAACACACATTAGTCCCATCCTCAGGAAAGTCCATTTCAACTCAGCAACCCCGGTTGCTCCCGCAGAGCCATCAGATCTAAACTGTCTTGTCGCTAGGAGAAAATTTGAATGCGAGGCGGGCTTTCCAGGCATCCATCCTCGAACGTTGGTCTGGACTCATTCATATGGGATGTCCTGGAGCTGTCCAACAGGTCTCAATTGTCCCGCAGAAGGAATCCTTGGAGGGGGCATCCCACCACTCCCAACGTGGGAAAATCACCAAGCTCTCGAGAATCCGCTCGAGAAGGGGCCGTTATGAACAGAAAATCCAAGCGGAGCCAACGTCTGATCCTCGCTCTGACTTCAGAAGCATGAGATATTGCTTTAGATCTTCAGGGGTTCATGCCGTGCCCTGGCACTGAAACCCAAGTCCAGCTTGTGTTCTCAGACTTCCACCCTCACACTCCTGGCCCCGAAGCCCACAAGTTTGGCAATTCCGGACCATCATTGCAGCACTCTGCCTGCCCTCTAGAAAAAATATATTGCCTAATGAGCTGCCCAGGCACATTAAATGAGAATAAACCTACACGGAACTTGAATGTACCCAAATTATATAGTCTAACCTGGGCAGTAATGCACTGTCTGACACAACCTGAGCCGGGACCTCCTGAGCAACACCCAGACAGCTGCCCGCACACTGAGCACATCAGGCCCGCCATGGCCTTAGGTCATCATCTCTGCCCTACCTCAGTTTTCAGGCTTCAGAACCTAGACCTTATCTGCAATCACTGCCCAGGGGTGACTGTGATGCAGGAATCAGAACTCCTGCTTACCCAAGGCAAGAAACCTTGTGGTTGCCATGTTGTCCTACGTTCAGTGTAGCAGAAACCAGCTTTCACCCTGAGGTCATGCCCATTCTTGAGTACGACGAGGGCATAAACACGCATTGTGACCCTCAGCGTGAGTCCTGACCTCTAGTAAATCCTCTCAGTGGCTGGACCATTAGATGTCATAATGGGCTTGACATGTCGCTAGGCCCCAATTTTTAACCAGATTTCTGGTTGTCCAGTCACAACTCCCCAGGGATCTACTCTGGAATCCCTCATTTGGTGGGACACCTGAGGTTGAAAAACAAAACAAAACAAATCAACAACAACAAAATAAACGGACTTCCTCCATCCCACAGAGTGACCCCAAACTCCTTGGAAGGGGCCAAACCCCCAGAGAGTAAGACTCGTCTATTTCCCATGAAGTCACCCGGAAATTTCACGACCATGAGTGACACAATATCTAGAGACAAAAACCTGAGCAAGAGCCTCACACTCGCCCATTTTTCATATCCCAATGTGTTCTCCTCATGGTCTGAAGATCAGTCCTGCCATACCTATGACCTGAAACATAAGCCGAGTTTGCGTTTTCAGACAACTGTCCCAACAGCTCTGGCCTACACACCCTAATGGTTCAGGCCCCTGAGGCCAAACCTGAAGACTGTGCTTGCCCTCTCCAAGGGTATTGTATGTGCCCATTCCAAAGGCCACAAACCTTCTAAGAGTATAAACCTCCAAAATTCCTGAGGCCATCCCAATAGCGGTGGCTTCCCAGGACAAACAGGGGCAATCTGATCCCATCTGAGCACCTACCTGCACTCAGACCCGTAGACTGATATCCCCAGAGGTAATAAGGAACGAACAGGCCCCTAGACACCTATCGGATCCATTGTTTTGGTTTCGAGGCATCTCTCCTCAGGGGCCTGGATTTCAATAGCAGCATATGGCTGTTTCATGACTCACCATCAGAACAAATCTCATCTACACATGGGAAACTTGTACGATGGAGCTGTGTGAAAGTCTCTCTTTAGGAGAACACTTCAGGGCCCCAGGCTTCATTTCAAGGTCTCCATAGATACAAAATCATATTAGGACACATCCACGGGAGAGTCCATTTCAACTCAGCCTCCACGGTTGCTCCCCCAGATCCAGCAGATCTAACCTGTCTTGTTGCTTGGAATCAATTGGAATGCGAGGTGGGCTACCCAGCCATCCATCCTTAGAACCCTGCTCGGAATCGTCCTGGAGCCAACCAAAAGGTCTCAATTTTCCTGCAGAAGAATCTTTGCAGTTGGGAGCTTCTCACAACTCCCATTGTGGAAAAAACCCCTTGGCCTCGTGATCCACCCCCCCCTTCAAGAAGGGGCCATCAGGGACAGAATGTCCAACCTGAGCGATCGTCTGATCCTTGCCCTGACTTCAGATGCACGAGATCTCGATTTAGTTCTGTAGATTGTGCCTGCATATCCTAACACAGAAACCTAGGCCTAGCTTGGTTTCTCAGACTTCAGTCCTCAGACTACTTGCCCACAAGCCCTCCAGTTTGGCAATCCAAAACTACAATGCAGAACTCTGCCTGCTCTTAAGAAGTAAAACTTTGCCCTCTGGGGCTACCCAGAAACCCCAAATGAGGATCAACCTGCACGCCATTCGGCTGTACCCCAAATATATAGGCTGAACTGGGCACTAATGCCCTTTCTGACACAGCCTGAGCCTGGACACCCTGGCCCCACCCAGACAGCTGGCCGCACACTGAGCACATCGGACCTGATATGGCATTAGGTCGTCATCTCTTCTGAACCTCGGTTTTCAGGCTGAACTGCCATGGCCTTAGGTTGCCATTTCTTTCCAACCTGGTTTTCAGTCTACAGAAACCTAGACCTTATCTCTACTCATTTCCCATGGGTGAACGTGATGCAGAAATCATAACTCCTCCTTCCCTCTCGCCAGAATCTTGTGGTTGGCATCTTATCCAAAGTTCAGTGTAGGACCCCTGTGGGGCCTACAGGAGTAGTAGTAGGGCCCCTGAGGGTAGTGTAGGGTCCCCGAGGCCCTGCCCATGCTTAAGAGCTGCGGTGGGCACAAACACACATTGGGACCCTCAGTTTGAACCCTGTCCTCAAGGAAAGCCTCTCAGTGGCTGGACCATGAGCCCACATATGGGACTGCCATGCCCCAAGTCACCCAATCTTAACCAGAGGTAGAGACATCTAGTCAACCCTACTCAGGGCTCTGCTCTGGAATCCCTCTTTGGTGGGACATTTGAGGTAAGTAAACACAGAAAGGATTCCTCCCACCCACAGAATGTCCCCAATCACTTGGGATCAGGCCTTCCCCAGAAAGAAAGACTCCTCCATGGCCCATGAGGCTAGCCCGACATTCCACGGCCACTATTGACACAAAATCCAGAGACATAAGCCTCACCCTTAGGTCATAGCCCAAAAAATTCTCCTCATAGTCTATAGATCGGGCCTGCCATACCTACGTCCCCAAACCGTGTTTTCAGACTTCTATCCTGACATCCCTGTCCCACACACCCTCCAGGGTGAGGCCCCTGGAGCCACACCTCAGGACTGTGCCTGCCCTCTCCAAGGAAATTCTTCCCATTCCATTGGCCACAACCCTACAGATTAGGAGAAACCTCCAAAGTCCCAGAGGCCATTCCAATAGTGTAGGCCGCCCAGTACAAAGAGGGGTGATCTGTCACAAGCTGAGCAACGACCTCAACTCACCCGTAGACAGATATCCCAAGAGAAAGGTATTAAACTGGACAGGCCCCGAGAACGTAATTGGTTCCATTTTTTTTTGTTTCTAAGCATCTCTCCTCAGAGGTCTGTTTCCAAAACCAGCTTATGGGGGATTCCAGAGATACCAATCAGAACAAATCTTGTCTCCACATGGGAAACTTATCCTTTGGAGCTCTGTAAAAACCTCCAGTTAGGAGAAAGCTTCAGGTAACCGGAATCACCGCCCTATTCCAAGGTCTACATGGACACAAACCCGCATTATGACCATTCGGCAGGAGAGTACATTTCAACTCAGCCCCGTTGATTACTCCCCCAGAGCCAGAATATCAAACCTGCCTTGTTGCTAGGAGACAACTGGAATGCAAAGCAGACTCTCTAGGCATCCATCGTTGGAATGCTGCTCTGGCGCCGTTCCATATGGGATGTCATGGTAGCCTTCCAATAGGTCTTGACTGTCCCGCAGAAGGAATCCTTGCAGATTGGAGCATCTCACAACTCCTATCGTGGGAAAACATACATGGCCTCATGAGATGCTCCCCTTTCTAAAGGGGCCATCATGGACAGAAACTCCAACCTGAGCCAACTTCTGATCCATTGCTTTGGTTTCTATGTATCTCTCCTCAGAGGCCTGGTTTCCAATATCAGAATATGGAGGTTTCCTAAAGAAACAATCAGAACAGATCTCATCTCCACATGAGAAACTTGCTCTTTGGAGCTGTGTCAATACATCAGGTTAGGAGGATCCTTCTGGGCGCTGGCACCATGGCCCAATTCCAAGGTCTCCAAGGACACAAACTTACATTATGATCCATCCTCAAGAGAGTCCATTTCAAATCAGCCCCCTCTCGCTGCTCTCACCCAGAGCCAGCAATCAAACCTGCCTTGTCACTAGGAGACAGTTGGAATGCGAGGTGGGCTGCCCAGGCATCCATCCTTAGAACCCTGCTCTGGAGAATTTCTTTATGGGACGTCTTGAATCCAACCAACCTGTCTTGACTGTCTCGCGCAGAATGAATCCTTGTGGTTTGAAGCATCACACAATCCCACTGTGAGAAAAACCTCCATTTCCTCATGATGCCCCACACCCTTCATAAATGGGCCATCATGGACAGAAACTCCATCCTAAGCCAAAGTCTGATCCGCGCCCTGAATTCAGAAGCACGAGATCTCGATTCAGCACTTGAGAGTGTGCCCTGCTGTTGCCCTCGCCCCCGAAACCTAAGCCTAACTTGTGTTCTCAGACTTCCGTCTTCACAAATCCTGGCCACACCCCCTCCAGTTTGGCAATTCTGGAGACACAATGCAGCACTCTGCCCTGCCCTCCAGAAGAAAAAATGTTGCCCTATAGGGCTAACCAGAAACGCCAAATGAGTAACAACCTGCATGCCACTCGACCATACCCCAATTATACAATCTAGCCTGTGCACTAAAGCCCTGTCTGACACAGCCTGAAGGCAGACCTCCAGTCCAACACCCAGACAGCTGGCCGTACACTGAGCATATCAAACCCACAATGGCTTTCGGCCATCATCTCTACCCAACCTCAGTTTTCACCTTCAGAACCTAGACCTTATCTCCACTCACTGCTCAGGAGTGAACGTGATACAAGAATCAGAACTTCTCCTTCGCCATGGCAAGAAACCTTGTGGTTGGCATGTGGTCCAACGTTCATTGTAGGAGAAAGCAGCATGGACTATGAGGCCCCACCTATCCCTGAGGGCTACAATTTGCACAAACACACATTGTGACCCTCAGCGTGAGCCCTATCCTCATGTAAAGCCTCTTAGTGACTGGAACAACAGCCCACATATGGGGCTTGCCAAGCCCCTAGTCCCCCAATCTCAACCAGAGTTAGAGATGTCTAGTCACCCCTACTCAGGGCACTGCTCTGGAATCCCTCTTTGGTGGGACAACCTGAGGTAAAAAAAAAAAAAAATACAGAAAGGACTCTTCCCATCCACAGAATGATCCCAACCACTTGGGATCAGGCCAAATCACCAGAGAAAGACTTGTCCATGGCCCTTGAGGACACCCCGACATTCCACGGCCACCGTAGGCACAAAAAATCCAGAGACAAAAGCCTGAGCAAACGCCACATACTCGCCCTTTGTTCATAGCCCGGAAATTCTCACGGTCTGTAGATCGAGCCTTCATACATACATCCCCAAACCTAAGCTGAGTTTGTGTTTTTCAGACTTCTGTCCCCACAGTCCTGGCCCACACACCATCCAAGCTGGGGCCCCCTGGAGCCACACCTGAGGACTGTGGCTTCCTTCTCCAGGGGAATTCTGCCATTTCCATTGGCCACAACCCTATAGATTAGGAGAAACCTCCAAACTCCCCGAGGCCATCCCAATAGTGTTGGCTGCCCAGGACAAACAGGGATGATCTTTCACAAGTTAGGAAACTACCACTCCACTCAGACCCAGAGACAGATATCCCCATAGAATAAGATTGAACTGGACAGGCACTTAGGCCCTAATCAGATCCATTGCTTTTGTTTCCAGGCATCTCTCCATCAGAGGCCTGGTTACCAATACCAGCATATGGGGGATTACTGAGGCACTCATAGAAAAATCTCGTCTCCACATAGGAAATGTACTCTTTGGAGCTCTATAAAAACACCTCTGTTTAGGAGAGAATCTTTCAGGGCCCCCGGATCAAGCGCCCCCCATTCCAAGGTCTCCATGGACTTAAACCCACATTATGATCTATCCTCGGTAGAGTCCATGTCAACTCATCCCCCTTGGTTTCTCCCCCAGGGGCCTGCAGATCAAACCTGCCTTGTTGCTAGGAGACAACTAGAATGGAGAGGCGGGCTGCCCAGGCATCCATCCTTAGAACCCTACTTCCCACAGAAGGAATCTTTGGCATGTCTGGTGCATCTCACAACTCCCATTGTGGGAAAATCTTCATGGCCTCTCTGAGGACTGCTCCACTTGTATAAAGGGGCATCATGGAACAGAACTACTCTCAACCTGAGCCAAACGTCTGATATTCGCCCCCTGGCTTCAGGTGCATGCGATCTTGATTCAGCTCTGGCATGAGTGGTGCCTTCCCCTGTGCCCTCACCCCAAAAATTAAGCCTAGCTGTGTTTCTCGACTACCGTCGCCTCACAAACGCCCTGGCCCAACAAGCCCTACAGTTTTGGCAATACTGGGGCGCCACAATGCAGCACTCTGCCCCTGCCCTCCAGAAGAAAAC